>NC_132997.1:38941158-39250881 GCF_048564905.1 Vicugna pacos | reverse complement strand
AAAAACCCACAGGAGAATCTTGTTTGCTCAATGCTTATGCATTTCTCATTGTTAGCAAAGCAGGTTTCAACTGCTAAAGATGTGACAGCTCCTGGTCCAGGCGAAATGTAGACCAGACAATCCAAACACCCTTGTGCTACAAACATCCAGATGTTGGGTGGCCTGGCCAAGCTCAGGAGAGAGAAAGGGAGAGGCCTCAGAGTGAAGAGGAAGGGAGAACAGGGTTCCAGTTTGTGATCCAATGTGTCAGCTGTGGGCGGTGGGGCGGTGGTGGGGCAGGGGGGTCCTGTTATTGGTCCATGGAGCCAGGTGAGCATCTTTCTGATTTTTGCCCCTTTTGATGGGAGAGAAGGCAGGATCAGGGATGCAGACACAAAGGCACATAAAGCGAGGTCTGTGGGTGGATTCTGCCCCTAATAGACGTTGACTAGAAAACATTTTACTCACTGAGAAATATTTGATGTCTGAGTTCTGGGTTAGAAGACAGACTCCTCTGAGGGGAATATTTGTTAGGTCTGTGCTGAGGACTGAATATTTATTTTCCCCCCAAAATGAATATGCTGGCAGCTGAACCTCTAAGGCGAAGGCATTAGGAGGTGGGGCCTTTGGGAGCTGATTAGGTCAGAAGGCAGAGGCCCTCATGAAAGGGATGGATGCCCTTGTGACAGAGACCTGAGAGGGTCCCCTTGCCCCTTCTGCTGGGTGAGAACACGGTGAAAGATGGCCTCCTGTGAACCAGAACGTGTACCCTCACCTGACAGGAATTTGCAAGCAGTTTGATCCTGGATATCCCAGGATTTAAAACTGACAGAATTAAATTTTTATTGTTCATATGCCACCCAGTGTAAGGTACTTGTTAAAGCAGCTCAAACGGAGGAAGACAGCCTGTGACTCAGGCAGCCACTGCTGGATTATAAGTGCCATGGGTATAAGTACACAGAGGAAGGGGTGGAGGTGTGGAGTTGGGGCATTCTGTTTTAACTGAAGAGGTAACTGAAGCCTTTGTGTTGGGAGGAACATGAAGGAAATGATACTTAAGAAGAATATTGTATATTCATCTCCACAGGGTCTGAGGATGCACTTGAGAAAATTCCACATTGTTGTCTGATTAAAAACCAAGATAACACTTAACAAAATGACAATAGATCAAAATGTCCTTAACACGCCCCCCCCAAATATATATACATCAAAACCCCAAAACCAGCAAGGATCCACTGTCACCCAAACGTGCCCTGATCTACCATGAACACGGGTCAGCAGATACTATGAATGGGGAGATTGGAACACCAAGACCTATATAGAATAGACCGATATAGAATAATTTGGCAAAAGTGTAAAAGAAATTCCTCTAAATTGGTTAAAGAACTAAAAGTTCCGATTGGAAACATAAATGAATAAAGATAATATGAAATTTCATCCCCCAAATTAAAATTTCATCCCCCAAATTAAAATAGTTGGAAGTGAAAGACTTAGAGAACTACAACACATTGAATAAGGAAATTAAAGATGCCTTAAAGAAATGGAAGGACACCCCCGAGCTCTTGGATTGGAAGAATGAATACTGTGAACACGGCCGTACTGCCCAAAGTGATCTACAGATTTAATGTGATCCCTGTCACATAACCCAGGACATGTTTCACAGAAGTAGAGAAAATCATCCTAAAATTTATATGGAATCACAAAAGACCTAGAATTGCCAAAGCAATACTGAAGAAAAAGATTGAAGCTGGAGGAATAACCCTCCCAGACTTCAGACAATACTACAGAGCTGCAGCAATCAAAACAGCATGGTATTGGCACAAAAACAGACATACGGACCAATGGAACAGAATGGAGAGCCCAGAAATAAACCCACAGACTTTTGGCCAATTAATCTTTGACAAAGGAGGCAAGATTATACAATGGAGTAAAGGCAGCAAATGGTGTTGGGTAACTGGACAGCAGCATGTAAATCAGTGAAGCTAGAACACTCCCTCACACCATACATAAAAATAAACTCAAAATGCTTAAAGGCTTAAACATAAGACAAGACACTATAAAACTCTTAGAAGAAAACAGAGGCAAAACTTCATGTGACGTGAATCTTAGGAAGGTTCTCCTAGGGCAGTCTGCCAGGCTATAGAAATAAAAGCAAAAGTTAACAAATGGGACCTATTAAACTTCCAAGCTTTTCTGCAGCAAAGGGAACCATAAGCCAAACAAAACAACAACTTACAGAATGGGAGAAAATATTCACAAATAATGCGAATGACAAAGGTTTAATTTCCAGAAGATACAAATGGTGCATACAACGTAATAACAACAAAACAAACAACCCGCTCCCAAAATGGGCTGAACACCCAAACAAGCAGTTCTCCAATGAAGACATACAAATGGCCAATACCCACATGAAAAAATGGTCAAAATTGCTAATTATCAGACAGTGCACATAAAAAACTGCAATGGGGTATCACCCCACACCAGTCAGAATGGCCATCTCAAAAGTCCACAAACAATAAATGCTGGAGAGGGTGCAGAGAAAAGGGAACTATATTCAATATCTTCTAGGGACTGTGGTGAAAAAGAATATGAAAACGAGTATGTCATGTATGACTGAAGCACTGTGCTGTACTGTGAAAGACAATTGAAGACTTTGTCACACAGGAGAGAAGGCTGAGGACAGGGAGTGCAAAGAGCAGTCCAGGCAGCAGGACTAAGTCAGGGCAGAACACATGACAGAACGACATCTTCAGATGCCAAGAGACACATCACAGGAACGTCCATATATTTTTCCTTCTAAGCCATCACTCAGGAGTAAAAGCAAAATAACATCATTTTCAGATTGAAGTACCTAAGAGAGTTTGCCACTGTCAGGCTGTCACTGAGAGTGAGGAAGGATGGATTTAAGGAAGAAGTGGAGAGTGAGACACGGAGGCAGGAAATGGGTGAGTGCAGGTCTGACAGTCACAACTGTGTAAATCAACAATCAGGGCCTAATAAGAACACTTACCAGGTTCAGTGTTGTGTCCTGGCCATCACCGGCCACCCTACCAGGGCTCAGGAAGCCTGAGCTGAGATAGCAAGAGCAGAAAAGTACTTATATTCTAGTCATTCATAATCCATCTGTGTAAGAAGAATTGCACACCATGAACAAGTGTGAGTGATTCCTGGAATGCAAGAAGGCTTCAGCCCAGGAAAATGCATGAGTGTAATACACTACACTAACAGTGTGAGGAGAAAAAACAGGAGCATCTCAATTAACAGTGAGAAAGCAATTGAAGAAATTCACCACCATCTTCTGAATTTCATATAAACATGAGAAATTGAAAGGGTAATACTCACACAATTTTTTTTAATGTAACTCTAGCACAACTGGCTAATAGAAATTTTTAGAAGTATCACACCATTATATATTGCACTATAGCACAGTATCACTTCCTTCTGTTCCTCTTGCTGTGTGTCAGGTCTTTTAGAGCCTCATCGGAGAAAGGACAAAATTTGGTAGGGATGCTCATTGCAAAGAAAAATATATTTGTTTTATGATACCGAGTTAAACATTCATTGCTCAAGGAACACCAACCATTATGACAGTCATGCAGAGCTGTGTTTCTCCATGTGGTGATTGATTCATAAATTTAGTCCCATCATGAAACTTTAGGTCAATAGGATCTACCATTCTGACATTGGATCCCTGAGGGATCTCCTGAGAGCTGTCCCCTGAGACCTAGAGTGCAGAGCCACACAGTAGGACAATCAAGGGGGCCGACGTGAGAACCGAAGTGACAGCAGATGGTGCGATGTGACGTGGGAGAGCCCTGGGATCAGGTGGGTCCTGGCTGAGGGGCGCTGTGGGAGGGTCATCAGGTGTTAAGGGCCTGGCAGGGGAGGAAGGTGCTTATGTATGATGACCTCCTGTCGGGACAGCTCCAGGAGAGTCCCCATTTCAAATACATTCCCAAACCTGTCACATCTTGCCTCCCAAGTGTATTCAGTCAGCAATACAAGCACGTCTTCTCAGCCAAGTGCTGGGCTAGAGACCTGTAATATACTCAAAACCAAGGCGTAGACTCTGCTTCCAGGTGGCTGAGCGTTCGTTATAATACAATCCAGGGAAAGCTGTTGTAGGTAGAGGACCAGGGCATTAAAATCATAACCTGTCCCTCTCCCACAGTTCCTATAATCACTGTTCTTTCTTCTGACACTTCAGGATACACGGGATTGTAGCAAAGCTCCCCAGGGGAAAGCAGATTCAGTGCTCTGGGGATAGAGGTCGATGAGGATCCACCTTGGCTGTGCTGAGCAGGAGAACTTCCCTGGTGAGTGACTCCCACTGAGACCTACTGCCCCGCTTCAACTGTCTCCTAGGGATTCAGGGACAACCCCAGTGTCCTGTGAGCAGACCGCTTTCTACCCAAGTCTACATCACACACACACAAGGCAACATGAATTACAATATCTCTTCTACATTGCACTGATTGTCAAAGTCTTTTATTTAAGTAGATATTTACAAATGGAGGCGGTTGGAGGGAGAGAGGAAGGGACAGAGGTGGACACAGATGGGGGCTGGACACAGAATTATATACATGTTTATGTGTCACAAGGGACAACGTCCACTCAGTGCTTCACCTTATATTTGTGACTTATAGTGTATTTATATTAGCTTCCAAATGAGATTGAAGAAGAAAAGCAAATCACTATAGCTTAAAGAAATCCTCAGTTTACAAAATATTCTGATGAAGGCTCAATTGGAAAGGACCGTATTTGAATGGAGCAGAGTGTTTGTCATAAGCAGTTACACACCTCCCTCTGGTGGCCGTATGAGGAATGGCATGCATGCTGCTGGCTCCATGGATGTCAAACAGGCAACATTCGCACACACACACATCAGTCTCACTGCTAGAACAAAACAAATTCTCTAAGATCAAAGGTTTGGGGTTGCCTTCTATTTGAAGTCCTTCCCTTCATCTTGAGGTGACCGGGCACTTCCCAAGGGCAGGGTCTCAGGGAGTGCTGATGGAGGCCCTGAGCTGGGCCCTGGGTCCACAGCAGACAAGGGAGAGGAGGTCGCTGCCTCGCGGGACCTGCAAGGAGAGGGTGGGAACGTGCTGGGGTCACTTGTCCACGTCCCCGCCCTGTGTGTCTGGTGCAGAGAAGTGAGTCTACCTGAACAAAGACATGTAGGGCACTTTGATGTTTATATTAACGATAAAACACAGACACAACAGGCCGCAAGGAATATGTTATCACCTATAAGAATAATCAGGAATTGTGAATTCACAGACACATCAGGAACAGTGGGTGTCCCGGCCCTGAAGGGGAGGGGAGGCAGCAGAGCCTGACTGAGACTTACCGCGTGTCCCTCTGCTCTGGCTCTGGTGCTGTCGCAGGCAGGAGAGCTGGAGCTGGCGCTCCATCCAGAGGGGTTTCCCCAGCGGGTTCTGGAGCTGGTGCTGTAGCTCCAGGAAGGGAAACTCTCATCAATAGGACTGCTTTCCCACGTGTCTCCCAAAGCCAGGGGAGCCCTCACTGCCAATCAATAAACTCCCAGTCCATGATTCCACCCCCAGGAAGTCTTCCCAGACTGCAGTCCAGGGGATGAGTGTTCTGAGCCTCCTCATTGCTCCTGAGCCAGTTCCAGCCTTGGGAGACTCTAATCTGTGTGGTTCAGTGCCTTCCCCGCCCCACTCACCCCATCACCCACCCAGCATCTTCCTCACCATCACCCTCTGTGTCCGGAAGCTCCAGGTGCTCCAGCTCTGACAGGAGAAAGTGGACCCAGTGCTTCAGGTCAGAGCCAGGCATGCTCAGCTCTATGTAGGCGAGCACGGTCTTCAGGCAGGGAAATTCTGGAGGCTGGTGGAAATCCTCTGGGTACTGGTGCAACCAGGTGCCCAGGATGGAGGTCATGGCCCTGGGGGTAGTGAGGGGGACAGCAGAGTCAGTGACCAGGCCTTGTCCAGCACACTGGGCTCCCAGAGCAGCCCTGCAGGGACCTGGGCCCCTTTGCCTTTGGCTCCTCTCCATCCAGAGGCTGGCTCTGCTCCACATCCCATGTCACCTGGCCGTCTGGGCAGAGGCGGGCCTGGACACAGAGGAGGGGCTGCTACAAGCCTTCTGAAGGGACAGCCCTTTGTCAGCAGTATGGGCACCTCTCTACCTCTTCAGGGACACATGTCACTCTGCTCTGTCCCTCTCCCTGCCCCTCCCCACTGGATGGTACCTTTGTGAGGACAGGAAGGCTGTCTGCTCTGGTCACTGCCCTCTTGGGAACACGGGAGCTGCTCTATGAGTGTCTGACCCAGGAGGGAACAGACAGGCTGTGTCTGCCGCCCAGGCTTCCCCCGGGCCTCCTCACTCCTCAGACATTAGCTCCTGCACCTGCCTGCTGCCTAACCCTCCAGGGACCTTGCCTTGGTCTCCTCCTGCCCCTGCCACTCAGCTTCCACAGGGTGGGCTCAGCTGTCCCCTGAGGCTCACTGGGTCCCCTGAGCGCCAGCTGAGTCCCCACCATTGAGGATCCACTAGATGATGGTGAGCAGGATGCTGTCCACCCTTTGCGTTCTGGGTCCCAGAAAAGGGTGGGGGCAGGGCTGGGATGAAGAGGGGATGGCTGTGGGTTCTTTTAGGGGCTGACTCAGTCCTCTGACCTCCCAGATGCCCCTCACAGCACCACAGCCCCATCCGCAGCTCTCTGGGTCTCCTTTCCTCTTTGCCAGGAGAAGCCCTAAGACTTCTGCTCTCAAGCCAGAATCAGAGGATGTGTGGGATTCAGGGTTCCGCCCACTCCTGCCCATCCACACAGCCCACAGCTTCCCACAGTATTTGGGGGAAGGAGTCCCTCCCGCTTCAATCAAAGAAACTCACTGTTTCAGCTGGTGCAGGGGTCCATCGTCCTCATCGCTAGAAGGGAGGATGCATCCGTATCTAGAGGAGACCAGGAAGGCGTCACATGGACTGTCCTGAGGACACTACCTGGATGTGCTGTCTAGTGTGACAGTGTGATCCCAGGAGAATGGAAGCCGTGGAGGGCAGGGCTGTTGTCTGCTCGATGCATTAAATGATGGTTATTCCTAGAAAAGCCCCTGTCCCTCGGGGCCCTTCCTATATATTTGAGGAATGAATGAGCCCAACCAATCCCATAGCACACATCTGAGTGGACCTGGGACCCCCCCCCCCAGGGATCCCTGCTCTCACTCTCCCAGGACAGGGACAGCTAATGGCATCACCGATCCCCTATGACATGGGAAAACAGTTCCACCTAAGGCCAAAGTCCCAGTGACACAGGAGGCAGGGGCTTCCTCATGGGCAGGAGGACAGTGACCACTTAGCACACCCACAGCCCCTCCAGCTGCCCTTTCCAGGGGCCAGGTCCCCAGAAAGCACTTTCCATTAAAGACCCCCTCTGTTCCTACCCTCCCAGGGCCCGATGCTCTCTTGACCCCAGTGTGCAGAGGGGCAAACAGGCTCAGAGAGGTTGAGTGCCAATCCCACATGTCACTGCTAGTAGATGGTGGAGTCACCAATGTCCCATGCGGACAGAGTGCTCACCTTTGGAACAGAAGGTCCAGCACCTGCTGGGCGGTGGCGAAAGATCTATAGCTGCCCAGGAATGTGCGCAAGTAGGAGGGGTGGCCGCTCAGCATGGCAGGCACCAGGTTTGCCACCAGCTTCTCCAGCCTGTGTCGCTGGAGGCTCCACACCCTGTGGGTCTCATCCCTGCTCCCTGATGGTCCAGCTCCCCACTGGGTTGGAAAGAGGAGAGACATGAGTCAGAGGCAGCACCGGGGACCCCCAGGCACTTGGGGCTGGAGATTAGACCGAATCCTCAAGCCTCAAAGTCTTGTGCCTGAGGTGGAACAGGGGAACCCTGAGCAGATTCAAGGTTCTCGGCATCACCAGTACCAGGGGCGAAGGGCGATGATGAAATGCATCAGTGTCTCGGATCCCTGTGTCAGCACTGCAGTGCCGGCCCCTTCCTGCATGCACTGCATCATCCCTGTGACTGCTGTCACAGCATCCCATTCTAGAGATGAGAACACAGAGGCTGATCCCGGGGTGGGAGGGCTCAGGATTGTTAGGCCAATGTGGACACGTAGGGAATCGAGACAAAACAGGACAATCCATAGAAAAATGCAGAAACACTCTTGACTTATATAAACTGAACTTCTGTCAAAGTCTCTTTCTGAAATTCTGACTCATATGTGGGCACTGACTTTGCATCTGGCCAAGGCAGGGCCTGGGCTGTGAGGGCAGGTGGGGGAGACGGGGATCAGATCCCTTTGCCAGCAGGTCTCTAAGATGGAGCCCAGGGGAGGAGCAGGGCAGCTGTGGGACCCAGGGCTTCCTGGGTATGGAGTCTCCTCGCTCGCACTCACCCTGAGCGCGTCCTGGGCTCTGCTGCTGTCGTGGGGCACCTGCGCCTCCTGCAGGGAGGTGGAGCGGGGATCTCCATGGACCAGGTCCTGTCCCATCCCCTGTGTGGAGTCCTGCAAACACAGTGCCCAGCGGCCAGGCAGGAACCTCAGAGCCCTGTCTGGTTGTCTTGACTAGTTCTCAGACCCATAAGACATCTCCTGTCCCAACACACACACACCACTCTGCACAGAGCTCCATCAGGGACAAAAAAACCTGTCAACCTGAGGGCCTTGGATTCCCACTGGCACAGACAAGATGCCCCTCAGGAGTCCTCTTTTCCCCTTATCAGCCCTGTCCTTGGGTGTGGCCATGACAGGACCACCAGGTTACCAAGTGTTCAACAACCTGTTCCCACCCAGAGGGGACACCTCCCCTCAGGTCCCCCTTCCCCGACATGGAGATGAGGGAAAGTGGGCCTGCACAAGGACAGCCTCGAGCGGAGGCTGGGCCAGGACTGGCCTGCTCCAGGCCACCCCGTGTTACCTTAGGTGCCCTCCTCCTAAAAGACCAGAGGCGTTGAGGTTGAAGATTCAACCAACGCCTAAAGGCACTGAACAACCTCTCAGTCCAGGGTTTCCTGGCAGAGAAGCCCCGGGAGTTTGTGAAACAGGAGCAGAACATGTTTCTTCTTTAACTGTCTCCAGCCAAGTGAGCTGGCTCTGGGGCTGTCACTAGAATGTGGGTACCTGGTAACCAGGTTCCATTTCTGTTGGGGTCTGTGGTCAAGGAAGTGACCTCACTTCCTGGGGTCCACTTCCTTGGACCCCCTCCTCAGACAGCACCTCCACACACAGCCCTCCGGGCTGCTGCCTGCGCACCCCCTTCCCCGCGCAGCCCCACTGCTCCCGCAGTTACAGCGCCCCGCCCGCCCCACAGCTCCCGGGGCGGCTCTGCCTGCGGCTGTGAGGAGCCGCCCCGGCTTCCAGACTCCACTCCTCATTCTTACCTGCTCTCCATCCTGGATTTACCCTGGTGTTTCTCTAGACGGGCTCCCTATCTGCACAGCGGGGCTGGTTCTAGCTCGTTCTTCTAGGGACGTCCTCAGGCGCATGTGGGATAAGACCTGACAAGTGTGGGAGTGATGTCACTGGTAGGGGATGCCTCCAACCCCATTTTTTTTTGTCTTATTACCACCCTAACATCAATTTCTCTCCTGATCCTGGCCCATAGTCCTTACTTAATGTCACTGTGCCCGTGTGTCTATATGTTTGTGTGTGTGTGTGCGTGTGCTCTTGCACACGTATAAGCCAGTGCTCACTCTCTGTGTCGCCTGCAGAAAACTGGCCCCGCGTGGGATGGTTGTGCAAGAGCTTCCTGAGGTCTGAGGGTTTCTAATTTCCAAAGCAAACCTGATGAGAGAGGTTCAAGCCTTGGCCAGCAGGTCAGAGCACTGTGACTCCAGGCCATGCAGGTGGCAGCGGCTGGAGCTGGGATCACAGACCCACACAGTCTGGTTCCACTGTCCACACTCAGAACCACAGTGCTGGGGGCAGGGAGGCTGTCCCCTTCCCGGGCACACAGCCTGGCAGGGTCATCTTCTCTGGCTGGACACACACTGATCCAGGGACAGATGGGCAATAGAAGGGTTGCTGTCACCAGAGAGATCTGACAGTCTCACCTGGTGCTGCCTCTATGTTCCTGTCCTCACATCCCTCCCCCCAAGTTCCAGCCCCAGTGTAACAGTCACCTTCCCCAGGAACAACAGGATTTGTTTGCGCTGGAGGAAGAGGATCCTCAGCCTCAGTGGGAATTCCTCGGTAATCAGTTCCTCCCAGTGATTTCATGAGGAACGTGTATCAGATTTGATCTAATCTCATAAGTGCCTAAGGTTCAGTTGGCCCCAAGCTGCCTTCTGGAACTCTCCTCCCACCCCTCCGCCATCCTTGCAGCATCTCCATCTCCCCACCTGCTCAAGCCGGAACCTGGGGCTCTGTCTGCTCCCTCTTTCCTCCTCACCCCACATGCAGTCAGCTCCTCCCCGTCCCTGGGCCCCAACTCCAAATGCATTCGTCACCTTTCTGCATCTCCCTCCCCCTCCTGTCCAGGCCACCACTGACACTGTCCTGGATTCATGCTCTTTGCTTCCCTTTCTCACTCTCTCTGACCCAAGGGAGGGATGTTTAAAAGACAGATCTGTTCTTGTCACTCTGCTAACACCCAGGAAATCTCTCAGAGGCACTTTGGGGAAAAGCCCCAGTCCTCAGCCAGACGTGAAGCCCCTCCTCCTGCCAGCAGCCCACCTGGCCTTGCTGCCCTCAGTCCAGCCACTCTGGCCTCTGTCTGTTCTTCCAAGGACCACCCCCTGCCCCACCTTCAAAAGCCCCAGGCTGGGAGCCCATTGAGCTCATTACCTGGATGACTTCTTCAGGTTTATCTCAAATGCTGCAAGTTGCTCTGCCCTGGCCCTCAGTTTCTCCCCCATGGCTTTTTCCATCATCCTGGGAGTCTTCTTTGCAGTGTCCTGGGCCCCAGGGTTTGCCTGGGGAAGTTGAAGGAGCCTGGGATCCTGGGAAACCTCCCGGTGCCTAGCCCTGTGACTCCTCCTGCCACTACCTTGCAGGTGACCCCAGAGGGCTCTGTCACCCCTTGTCAACCTGGTAGAAGAAGCCTTGCAGACCTTCAAAGCCCCTGCTCCTTGCTAGTTTTTCAAGGGGAATTCAAGAGGGAAAGCCAGAGCGGTGGGCGGGGCTTTCAGATGCTGACCCGCCCATCACAAGCCCCTCTCCTTTTTCAATTTCCTTGGTTGGTCTTTCAGGGCTCAGTGCTCAGAGTCACCTGGGGGCAAATCCTCACTTCTTTTGTTTTACTATGTGGCTGCTGCAAGTCACCTTGTTTTTTTTCTTCAACATGCCTGGGACTATCCCAGGCACTGGGAATACTGCGGGGAATGAAACCTACAAAGAGCCTGCCGGCTCGGAGCTTACAGCTCAGCGTGGGGAGAGTGACCATCAGTATGTTCACATCTCTGTTGGACCTGGACCCCTGCCCCCTCCCTCCAGCTGCTACCCCATCTCTCCTTCCCTTTAAAGATAACACTGTCAGAGGCTTGTCTAGACTCTGCTCCAACTGCTCTGATGGAATTATCTGTCTGTGAGAAGAGCATTCTGGGTGAAGAAAATAGCAAGTGCACAGGGGTGTTCAGGGGGTTCAAATAGTCCAGCTGCTGGGGTGGGTGGGAGGGCAGCAGGGGTTGTTGCCGAGTCCAGACTTTCTCTGCCCACCACACGACATTCCAGTAAATTGGGAGGTGAGTTGTTGGGGCAAGAAATAGTGACTTTATTCAGAAAGACTGCCAACCGAGGGGATGGTAGACTAATGTCTTGGAGAACCATCCTGCTCCAGTCAGAATATAGGCTCCTTTAATACAAAAAAATAGAGGAGGGAGTGTGGTTCATTGTTGCAAACTTCTTGCTGCAGGAATTCTTTGTTCTTGCAGCCATCCACGTGGGCCAGGTCATAGTGTCCCTGTAACCTTCCAACAAAACAAAGGCTATTCTCTATTTTGCAACTGGCCATCTCCCCCTAGGTGCAGAAGTGCTAACATCCTTAAGGGTCAGAGCCCGGAGAATAGGCTCTCCTGTGTGTTTCAGGCTAAAGGCAACACTGTTTCACAGAAGGTGCAGAGCCAGCAAGACTGAGTCTAGAAATCAGGGCGCAGTGGTTACAACTAAAGGAACAGATTCAACATAGAGTCAGATTCATTCTCCTCTATTACAGCTATTTGGGAGATGATTACACTCTTCTCTCAACTTTTTTGTTTTTTAAATCGTACTTTAAGAAAAAAGATTTTTTTAAAGTCTTCTTTTCTATAAGGCAGAGATGATTAGATGTATCTGTTTACTTATTTATTTTTAATGCAGGTACTGGGGATTGGACCCAAGATCTCGTGTTTGCTAGGCACCCACTCTACCCCTGAGCTATACCCTCCCCCCATTCTATTTTTAAGTATAACGTATTCCAAGGACTCTAACAGATATCTGTGCACCAATGTGCGTAGCAGCACTATTCACAAGAGACAAAATGTAGAACCCACCCAAGTGTCCATCAACAGCAGAACTGATAAATAAAATGTGGTATTTAAACACGATGGAATATTATTCAGCCATAAAAAGGAATGAAATGTTGATACATGCTACAACACGGTAGACTGTGAAAACATGCTTAGTGAAATAAGTCACACACAGAAAGTCAAATATTGTGTGATTTCATTTATATGAGGTGTGTACATAGAGGCCAGAGCTGACAGCAAAGATGAGGAGGCCAGACCCACCGCACCCCGCACCTCCAGCCTCAGCCATCTCTGA
The DNA here is from genome assembly GCF_048564905.1 of Vicugna pacos. Taxonomy (NCBI): domain Eukaryota; kingdom Metazoa; phylum Chordata; class Mammalia; order Artiodactyla; family Camelidae; genus Vicugna; species Vicugna pacos. The sequence continues at coordinate 39,238,183 of NC_132997.1, read as the reverse complement.
TCCTGTCCATCCTTCAGTGAACTGGTCCACCAGTGACATTCCCCCCGTCACCATTTCCACTCAACTGCTGCCCTCAGAAGTGGCTGCATTTGGTGAATTTGGTTGACTTTTTTCCTTTCAACAGACCACTGCAAAGGGAAGTGGGGTCCTCTAGGATCCGTGGCCCTTCCCCATCTCCCTTCCTCTCTTCCTGCTCATCTTTCATTCTCTGCTGTGGGGCTTCTGTGACTTCGCTGCATCAGTACCATCCTTCCGATTTGTGTGGTGTCACCTTGAGCTTGCGAGTGATGTGAAGGGGGCTGCGTCATGGAAAACCTGCCTGAGAAGGGTTAAGAGCTGAAAAATCAGTGGGGATGGAGTGGGTGCTTGCTAGGGGCAGTTAAAAAACAGGAAGAAGATCTGAAGGAGTTTCAGGTCACAGGCAGAAGGGGAAATCCAGGGCAGAGAGAGAGAAGGTCACCTGTCCAAGGGGAAGATTGGTCCAGGGTCAGGGTCGCACGAACTTCAGTGCCTCCCTGCACCTCCTCCACAGCCTGGGGTCTTTAGAAGCAAACTGTGGCCCTGCCAGGCCCAGTCTGGAGCCCTGTCGCAGCCTCCTTTCCCCATCACCTGAGCAAGCCAGTGGCCACACCCATGGGGCTCCTCCCTGGGCAGGTTACAGAACTCAAAGGACAAAGCCAGGTCCCAGTGAATAGCCAGTCTGGCTGAAGCACAACCAGTGCCCTCTCTCCTGGACCTCCAGGCTCCTAGCAAGGAGGGGGCTGCAGGTGACAAAGGCAGAGCGTGAGCAGACGTTAGCTCGGTCTGCCCTTCCCGCTTCAGGTATTTCCAGCATCCTAGCTGGAGGTAGGGTCCAGGTCTCAGTGCTGGTCAGATGGTTACTGGGAGCTTCTGAGAAGGAGTTGCCCTTACCCACCACAGGAGTGAAGACTTCTGCTCATCCTTCAAACCCAGGCCTTATGCCTCCTCCTCAGGGAGGCCTTCCTGACCTGCCACCCATTCCACTCCCAGGGGACTCTGCAGCTCCGTCCCTTATTTGTATCAAGTACACCCAATAACTGCCTTACTCATGATTTTATATTTGTGTGTTTATGCCAGTCTCCCCAGCAGGCGTGTAGGCCCCAAGGTAAGGTCAGCCCCTCTGCCAGCACAAGGCTTGGCAGAGAGCAGGCTGTTCGGCAAGACCACCCGGACGGCAGCATCGTCCCAGCTCACTATGGTCCCTGGAACAGGAGGGAGGAGTTATTTCCAGGAAGAAGAGTTCTTTGGCTAAACAGACCTCAGGAGAGCTCTGCAAACAAAAGCTAAACAGATCTCTGCTGTGGGATGTCACAGGGCCGTTAGTCCACGGATGTGCACGGCGGTTCTCTGTCGGAGACGAGGTAGGCGGGGAGCCCAGGGTGACTCCTGGAAGAGTAATTACAGAAAGGATTTAGCCAACACTGCTCTCCAGCTGCTCAGAGGCTGACACAGACCTGCTGTGCCCACCCCCGCGCCCCACCACACACACGGCTCCCAGGGATGTTCCTATTGGGAAGAGGCACTTGTGCTGAACGGTCAGCACATTCAGAAGACAGGCCCTGGGCTTAGGAGGGTTCCCAAGGGGTGGCCACTCTGTTCTTTAGTTGCAGAGTCATCTGCCTTTCCTTTCACTGTGTCCAAGTCAAGCTCCTCCATCTTCAACTTCCCAGGACATGAACAGAAATTTCCAACATTTACATTTCTTGGTATCAAGCTGATCCTCCCCTCCTTTGGATTTATAAGTGTAGCCTATGATGGGGAAAGGGCAAGGAGAAAAGAGGACAGGTGGTGACAGTTCTGTTGCTTTTGAGCTAGGCAAATCATTTCAGGATGTTCAAATATGCAAGCATAACATACCCTGATGGGCAGCAATCAGTGCCTCACCTGGTGCCACAGCAAAGCTGCCTGGGACACTCAGCTGCATAACTGTCCCACACGGAGCGAGTTCTTTTTTCCTCCTGGGACCAAAAGATGCATTTTAAGCTCTTTAGACAAACATCTCTGCTGCTCCAGATTTCAGGTCAAAATCTTGGCACCTTGGTCCAATCACTCACTCACTCTGTCTGAGTCCTCATGGGGAAAGTGGGCTGATGATACCCACCTCCCAGGAGTATTGTGAGGATGAAAGGAGCAGGTAGGTGGAAAACAAGCTGGCATTGATGATGTTCAGCAGGTATTAGTTATATCTGGATTGTGGATGACTTACTGATGAGCTTTTCAGTTCAGCTGTACTAGATTCCAGTTGTGGTTTTAGCTGTGGTTGACCTCAGCCACAGTAAGTTTTGCTTTTAATAATTATTTGCTTGATCAAAAAAAAATACATCTTAAGAGAAAGAAAAACACTATATGACATCACTCATATGTGGAATCTAAAGAAAAAGGAAAAAAAGACACAAATGAACTTATCTACAAAACAGGAACAGACTCACAGGAATAGTAAACAAACTTATGGTTACCAGGTTGGAGGTGGGGGAGAGAAATGGGAAGGGATAAATTGGGAGTTCAAGATTTGCAAATACTATTATATATAAAATAGATAAACAACTAGGGGAGGGTATAACTCAAGTGGTAGAGTGCATGCTTAGCATTCACGAGGTCCTGGATTCAACCCCCAGCACCTCCCTCCAAAATAAATAAGTAAACCTAATTACCTACGTGCACACACACACACACACACTAAAAAAAAATTTATACTATAGAGCACAGGGAACTATATTCAATATCTTGTAGTAACCAATAATAAAAAAAATGAAAATAAACATATGTATGTATGTGTATGACTGAAATATTATGCTGTACACCAGAAACTGACACATTGTAACTGACTATACTTCAATAACAAAGTTATACATCTTTATGCATTAAACGTGGGAAGGCAGTAAAGTAGAAATAAGCCAATAAAAATCACAATCACTGTACCTGACCATATTGCAAACTCCCATGCCATTCTCCAACATCTCCATTGTAAAGGCTGCCCGACATACCATTTCATGGATCTGTTTCTATCCCGTTGTTGACTTCTTTGATTACTTCCGGCTGTTGACTGTTGCTAAGAATGTTGTAATAAATCTCCTTAAAAAGAAATCTTTGTGCACATGTACTGTTATTTCTTTTGGAGAGCTTCTTAGAAGCAGAATTTTTAAGACAAAGTACAAGTATAATTGTAAAGGGTCATTGGTATTGAGGTGGGAAGTCTTATAAAAAAGACCAGCAGGACCCCCCAGGCAGGGCCACTACTCTCCTGCCAGCACCATCTGGTTCCCTGGCCCAGCAGCTTTATCTCACATTTTGCCCCTGAAAGAGCTTACTTCTAGGAAAGTGGAACTTACCCCTAAAATTCTATTGGTTCCCTGAGCTAACTCCTGATTGGTTCATTTGTAGTGCTTTATTTGCATGGAGCTCATTCCTGATTGGTTATTTCTCTCACTCCTGATTGGTCCATTTCCCTCACTCCTGATTGGTCCATTTCTACAAAGCTTATTCCTAATTAGTCACCTTTGTTATGCCTTATTTGCATATGATGTTACAAAATGTTGCAAAGTCTAGACTGGTAGCCTATAAAAGCCTGTGTAAACCTACTGACGGGGTCCAGAGCTTGGAGTGTTAACTCCTCTGGGCCTGCTGGTGTAATAAACTTGAGTTCTCCAACTCTGAGTGCTGCTTGATCTCTTACTCGGATCCAGGTTGCTGTCACATCTGAGCTGTAACACCGAGCTGTAACACTGAGCTATAACACTGAGCTGTCACACACTTTTCTTCAACAGTATCAGGGGTTAATCAATTTCTCAGAGTGGTGGGAGTTTGGACCCTAGTATGTGACCGGCTGACTTGCATGCATGGCCTGCCTGCTGTCAACAGTTCCAATAACATGGCCAAACTTTTTAGAGCAACCCTTCTCAGGATTTGAACCAAGGTCTCTACCGTACACTTTCTCCCTCCAGCTTTTCTGCATCTCTAAGAGAACTGGTTGAGCTTTGCCTTTTGTTGTTTATTTGATTCAAATCCTAGGTTTATTAAATATGTTTTTAACCTTTGAAGTTTCCTCCACATGTCATATTCTGGCATTCTTCCCAGAAAGCAGGACCTCACACTCCCCCCGTGAAGAATCACTCCATCTACTTGACTTTGTAGCCAGTCCCCTAGCTGTCAGGAGCAGTGCTGCAGTGTTGCTGGCTGGACACAGGATGCAAAAGCCTAAAGCTGATTCTGCGTTCCTGTTCCTGTCACCCCCCACCTCCACTCTCCTCTAGTGCACCAGGGTAGCCCCATTCTGTTTTTGCACAGCCAAGGTTTCCTTTCCAGTCTCCACCTGGACCCAGGCAGGAGGTGTCTCTGCTCCCTGGTTTCACCCTGTAAAGATACATCCTTCCTGGGGAAGCAGAAGGTCCTCCATCTCTCCCCCTCATCCCATAGCTGCTCCCTGCTCTCTCAAGGCCAACTTCACTCCTTCTTCTCTGGAATACACCTCTTATCTATTTCCCTGAGCAGGGGAGCCTTATGCTGTAGCTAAAAGTCTAGCCAAGCCAAGAAAAAGGCTTGAGGGTAAATTTTATCCTCTTCTTCTTTTTGTTTGTAGTAAGGAGAGATTTTATTTGAAAGGATTATTGCAAGGGGGAAAGGGACTGCTGCCATAGGGAGCATGCATGTGTGTAAAGAGTTAGGCAAAAAGTGGTTTTCTATTATAGAGAGGAGTGACAGGGCTAGGAAATTTTTCACCCTGAGCCCAGTCAATTGTCAGGAGAGGCTGTATGCTGCCCCAGGCAGAGAATGGGCCACAGTTCACAGGCCTGGAGGAAGGAGAGAAGCTTAACCAAAGTTTGGTTAACATGCATTTTGTCCAATTGATCAGTGGGAGTGAAACAGTTCAGCTAATCATTTGTTAGGCAAAGAATGGAAATTTGTAGGGTTAGTGTCTAGCCTTGTCTTTGGTCAGCAACGGGGTATCCTTGAGTGTTACCTTCGTCATTTGGGTAAGGGTGTTTTATTGTTGTAAGCTGTTTTCCTAAATTGTCTCCTCTTCTGAGATCAGGAGTCCTGGGGCCCCTAGTCTGAATGGCGTAACAATACAGCCTAAACCCCTCCTCCGCTTACTCATGAGGAAACTGAGGCCCAGGGAGGGGTGGGGCATGTCCAAGGCCACCCAATGAGAAAGCGTCATAGCCCAGACTAGGACGAGGGTCTTCTCCTGTCCCCTCTTTTCACTGCAACTCAAGTCAGAGTCTGACTGTCTCCCTGCATTTGGCAGGTGCGGGATCTTTTGATTTCCTACCATATGAGGACACAATGGATCAGTCCTGGTCTTTGCCCCCAGGCGGTGAAACTGACCAAGGAACAGTACACTTGCACACACTTTACTTGTATGGACGCATTTGATCCTTATAACCCAGCAGGGCAGGTATTATTATTATTATGCCCCATTTTATAGACAAACAAACTGAGGCCAGTGAAGTTGAGTAACTTGCTTATAGTCTCACAACAGATAACGAGCAGAGCTGGGATTTGAATCTAGGCTGATTAAGCTAGATATCTGCAGTTGCAAGCATAGGAGGGTGGTGCCTGAGCTGAGCCTGGAAGAGCATTTTGGTAGCACGGGAAGGGAAAAAGGACTGCAGGAAAGGAAGAATAGGAGCCTCACGCAGATACAGCAACACAGAGCCCAGTCTCTATGCCCAAAGATCCCACAGGCACTGAGCCTGCTTCTCTGACGCTCCGCCCCCGTTTTAACCTTGGCTGTGGAGTGCTGGAGGGCCCTGCCCGGAAGGTGACCCGTTGATCACTTTCAACTCCTGCAGTAACCGGTCTCCACCAGCAGGGGGTGAGGCGGAAGCGCCCTCGGCGAGCAGCCTTAGTACAGCCAGCCCGCCACCGGGGGGCGCTGCGGCTCCTCAAGAAAGGAAATGGCGCCCACAGCGATACTGGCCGCGAGGAGTGGGAGCACAGCTGGGCCCTTGGGTGCTGGGCACTGGGGTTACAAGAGGTACAAGAAATAGTTCCTGCCTTCCAGGAGCCCACGGCGGGTCCCATAGACACATGGTTAACTAATTAACTGCTCTGACAACTGGTTCCCACTGAAAGGCCCAAGGCGGGGGGCGGCATTTGAGCCCCGATGTAGGATTCGTCCATAGGCCGTTCTCGGACCGGATGGCTGTGAGGGTGCCGGCTCCCACGTGGGGTGGCGGGGTGTGGTGTGGACAGGGGTGTGCAGAGGCCCCAGGGGGTCGGCGGGTAGGCGGCTGGGGCTGCAGGCCTGGGCCTCTGTGCGCTGGAGCTTCAGGGCCGTCCCCGCCCCCCGCCCCCCATGTGCTGCCTCCCCGGTGCTCTTCATCTTGGTAAGCGCGTAGGTCAGGGACATAGAAGAGAGGCCCCTGGTGTTAGGACCACTGGCAAATGGTGGAAGCCCCAGGCAGGGATGAAATACTACGGACCTCCTGTCCTCTTAGTTCCTAGCCCTCCTGGTGCTCGGTCTCCGGTCCCAGATGTGGGGCCACCTTGCTGCGGAACTTGGGACCCAGACGCCATAGGTCTTGGGGCTCAGTGATTGCATCTGTAAAAGGGGTCTTTCGTATGCATAACTATGTTGAAAATGAAAAATGTTAGTCAGAAGCCACAGGGTGGGGATAGTAAGTCAAATAGCCCCAGAACAGCCCCTGTTGCTTCCTGTTGACCTGAAGGCGCACCCCGGTCTTCTTTGGGAGATGAGGCAGCTGGGGGCAGCCGACTCCCTCCCTCGGCTGCTTTAGTTCTGGGCAGGGCCCTTGGAAAGCCAGGATCTATCTTTGTCCTTGGAGAACAATTCATCTCCACAGAGTCTGTAAAATTTGATAGGCCGAGTTTTGCAGCAAGGAAAACAGTATATCTGGTAGATATATTTTCATTCTATTTTTAAGGATGAAACAAAGACTCTCTGTTTTCAAATTTTCTATTCAGAAATTAACCCATCATGTTGTTGAAACCCACATTCAAACGGCTGAAAATCGACTTAAACAAAACACATGCGAAGACGGACCGACTGAGGTTGGTAACTGGAGACTTCAGTCCAGGGCAGCCCAAGTGGTCGGCTTGGAGGTGGGCGGGCGCTTACTGCCAGCACCCATCGCTGGATGGGGACGCCTGTTTTTGCTCGCAATCCTCCCTCCCACAGGCACTGGCGGGATGGGGTTGCCCGGGCAGCAGGCCAGGACCCGGTGTATCATTTCAAGCAGATCCTTTTGTCATTTACAAATAATTCTGGTGAGAGGTGATACGGGCACTTGGAGGTGCCCAGGGTTTGCCAGGGAGGGGGCTCCTCCTCCCACTCCTCTCTGCCAGTTTCCAGCCCCAGAGCAGACTTGTCCACCCCAGATGGGGAGCCCATGTCTCTTTTAGAGACTCCAGAAGAGGCACAAGGGACTTTGTTGCAAGCTACATGTGCATAGCACTGCACAACCTTTTCCTTTAAATAGTATATTACAGACCAATGCAAATCACAATTTTCCAAAGTTGCTTTTATTTACACGTTTCACTGCAACACAACGGAAAATGTATGTAATCAGCTATTTGAATATGATGAAGGAGGATGAGGAGGAAGGCCTGAGGGGAGCTGATGGGGAATAAGGGAGATAAAGCCCTCTGGTCCTCCCCTCTCCCCTGCCCCTGTCCCTCTTTGCTCCTAAACAATTCCTTTTTAATGTTAGAGATAAAAGGGTCGTGCAGCAATAAGGTCAAGAAATGCACTTGGCCAGGCTTTGGGGGTGCCACAGTCAGACTGTATGTAATTTTGTCCCCCAGTTGTTAAGGAGCTTTCAGCTCAGACCAGACTAGGTGCAGAAGTCCTTCAGCTTTTTGCACAGAAGCTGGCCTTGGAGCGGGGGTAATTGAGTTTCCAGAAGACATTATGCAGCCCAAGGCACAGATTTATCTTCTGCAACTGTGCGTTCCAGGAGAGGATTTTGAGAAACCTGGGAATTTATCTATCCCTCATCTGCCCTGCAGAATGCTTCTAGTCTCTTTATGGGTATCTAATCTCTTTATGGGGTATCCTGATACCACTGAGTTCCTTTTGTAAATTTGAGATACGTAAATTTAAGCAAGTGATGTGCCTGGTCATGCCATCAGTCAGAGCTTACTGTTGATAGCATCAATATCTTGGTGGTGTGTTATCCTTAATACATAAGGAGCTCATATAAATCAAATAAGAAATGAGAATCCCAGTTGAAAAATGGGCAAAAGACATGAAAAATATAACTCACAAAAGGTTAAAGATGCCCTGTGTTAGATGAAACTGGCCTCCACCTTCTATGACTGGGCATGTAATTTCATACAATCTTTTAATTGAGAATAGTTTCAAAATTGTTGAATGTGTATACTCTTTGATCAAGCAATTCCACTTCTAGAAAATTATCCTTGGAAACATCTGTCCAACTCAGCAGAGACAGATGTGCAAGGATTTCCTGGCAGCACTATTTATTATATAGGCATATTGGAGAAAGCATGAAAGTCCATGAAGACTGGATTGGTTACACACTGGTATAACCACACAATGGAACACCGTGTAACTGTTAAGAAGCATACGGTAGATTCAAGCCTCTTAATGTCTGCCAGCCTACCCGCAACGTATTGTCAAGTAAAGAAAGCAGATTAAAAACCAGTATGTTCCCTGTGAGTTCATCTATGTAAAAACAGAAATCTGTATGTGCATAGAAGGTCTGGGAAGTTACATAGCACAGTACACTTCTACATGTGGCTAGCTTTGGGAAGGACTTTAAATTTCCTATTTTCTACTCTTCTGGATTAAAAAAACCTTTTATAATATTTTTTAATGTTACAATCAGTAAAAATAATAGGATTTCCATTTGTGGAGAAAATAAATATTCCAACACTTTAATCCCTGTATCTTTTGGTTTTTATGAGTTAGCTGTGTATTGGTTTGATGTGATTTTAAATCCACTTGTTTATGACTTAAGTGAAGTTGTTTTAATCCACTTGTTTGTGGCAGAGACCAAAAAAGTGGTTTTTAGAGGTAAAATGGTTTTGATGTAAGAATGAAGTCAGTTGTGTCAGGATGTCGTCACCTGGACTGTTGTCACCGATGAGCACCCAGTAGCCCAGCTGCTGACGGCCCTGCTGGGGGCTCAGTGATGAGAGCACGTGAGGAAGCAATGCGGGCGCGCCTCGGAGATGTTACAGGCTGAGTTCTAGACCACCACAATAAAGCAAGGCACACAAACTTTTCGGTTTCCCAGTGCAAGTGAAAGTTATCTTTACACTGTACTGCAGTCTATTAAGTGTGCAATAGCATTATATCTATAAAATGTCCATACCTTAATTTAGAAATACATTATTGCTTAAAAAAATGCTACTCATCATCTGACAAAGAAAGATTGCCTCAAACCTTCAATTGGTAAAAACCACAATATTTGCCAAGTGCAATGAAGGGAAGCACAGTAAAACGAGGCGTGCCTGTCAGTGCTGAGCATTTGTGGGGCTGAGAGTGTTCATCTGGGCAGGTGACCCTTTGCTGATCTAAACAGCTCTCCGAAGTCTGGGGCATTAGCTCTTGCGTGGAAAGGGTGACTGTTTTACTGGCAGTGGGGAAAGCCACTCAGCGGTTTCCCCAAAGAGATCATCTTGCCCATTAACAGCAGCGCCCTCGTTCCCTCTAGCAATGAGCTCTAGCAACTGGAGACTTGTTCTTTTGTGCTGGCAGCTGGGCGTCAGCTAGCGTTTGGCTCAGGCATCTGTGCTCTCCCAGCTTGTACAAAGGGACACCTCAGACTAAATTTGGACTTTATTCCTTTCACCTCCCCTTGCCTGGAACAATGGTGTGATTAATCTCTCATTGGTTTGAGGTATGTTATTTCTTTATTGGCTTTTTAAGAGATATTATCCTGTGTGCTTTTGGCTTGTGAAATTCGCGCAGTGAATGTGTGTTAAGTACTTTGCTGGCAAAGACAGACTCAGTCCCTGAGCATTAATTTTGCCAAAATAAAATGAAACAGAACACTACCCCTCTCTGGGCCAGGGACAAGGCCTGTCATTTCACCTCAGTCTTATGTCCTGATGGGCACCTTAACCCCAGGAGTGTAGGGAGCTTGGCCAGGATCACACAGACAGAGGTATGTGGTCACCTCTCTTCAACTACATGTTTCACAAGGAACTTTTTGTTTTTCTTCTTCTGGGAGCCAGACCCTCCGTCCTGAGGACCTCCAGGTAGTTATCTTGGTATCTTGTATTTTTCCATAGCAGATTCTCAGTACCCTACCTGTACCCGCTTAGTGTTATCATTCCATTGTGTGTTGGCCTGACTTCTGAAGGCCAGCACCTGCATCCAGTTGCCTGAGAACATTCTCTGGAGCCCATCCTACCTTCAGGAAAAACCCAGAAGTGACAGAGCTCATCCTTCCTTGTAGCAGCCCTCTACTTAATCACAGGCCGGAGCTGGTGTATAAATACCCCAGCTCACTCACTCCTCAGTGGGCATAACACTGAGCCCGGTGTTCTACAGTGGCTTCCAGAGTTCCATGACAGACTGACCTCCAGTTGCTCGGAATGGTAACTTGCTTAATAACATAATATGTTGACTTCCTTTCCTATTCTACTTTCCCCCACCCTTAATGAAGTTTCTAGGATATCTTTCCCAAATAGATTACTTTCATTTATATCCTTATGTCAGAATCTGCTTCTGGGGTTACTCAAATTAAGATGCTAAGCTTTGTTAGCAAGTAGGAAATGAGAATCCGCCAGGATGGAGGAGCCAAGAGTTCTGAGGGCAATAATCACACTTTGATGTCATGTTAGGCCTCTGGAATAACCTAGAAAGAGGAAAACACCAAAATTCCCTCACAGCCCCAGTGTTGTAGGACAGGGCTTGGCAAACTTTTCTATAAAGGGCCAGATAGGAAATCTTTTTGGCTTTGTGGTTCATATGGTCTTGGCTATAATTACCCAGCTTTGCCACTATGGCATGAAAGCACTTACAGGCAATATGGCAAATACTGGGTGTGGCTGTGGTACAATAACACTTTATTTGCAAGAGGGCAGTAGGCCAGGTTTGGCTCACAGACTGAGTTTACTAACCTTTCCTCCAGGACAACAGAGAGAGGCCTGGCAATCAGCTGGCCAGAGTGGAGTGCTGGGTGGGAGGGGAGGCCAGTTGCTGCCTTAGACTCTGTGAGTCCGGCAGCAGGGTTCTCTGCCTGAGAGGCCGATGGCTGCGCTGCCAAGCCAGGAGATACGCCTTCATCTCTGCTGACAGGGGGGCACTCAGTGTCTTAGTTTCCAAGCTCAAGATAAGCTTTCTTTCTTGTTCTTTTCTTAGTTGAAGTACAGTCAGTTTACAGCATTGTGTTAATTTCTGGTGTGCAGCATAGTGATTCATATATACATTACATGTATGTATTCCTTTCATATTCTTTTTCATTAGAGGCCATTATAAGGTACTGAATGTAGTTCCCTGTGCTGTACAGTAGGACTTTGTTGTTTATCTATTTTCTGTAAAGTAGTTAGTATCTACAAATCCCAAGTTCCCAGTTTATCCTTCCCCACCCCCTTTCCCCTGGTAACCACTAGTTTGTTTCCTATGTCTGTGAGTCTGTCTCTGTTTTATAAATAAGTTCATTTGTATCCTCATGTATGTATGCATGTATATATGTATGTATTTAACTTTTTAGATTCCACAAATAAGTGATACCATATGGTATTTATCTTTCTCTTTCTGGCTTACTTCACTTAGTATGAAGATCTCCAGATCCATCTATGATACCGCAAATGGTATTATTTTATTCTTTTTTATGACCGAGTAGCATTCCATTATGTGTGTGTGTATATATGTATGTGTGTGTGTGTGTGTGTGTGTGTGTGTGTGTGTATGTGTATATATATACCACAACTTCTTTATCCAGTCATCTGTTGATGGACATTTAGGTTGTTTCCATGTCTTGGCTATTGTAAATAGTGCTGCTATGAATATTGGGGTGCATGTATCTTTTTGAATTAGGGTTCCCTCTGGATATATGCTCAGGAGTGAGATTGCTGGATCATATGGTAAATCTTCTTTTTAGTTTTTTAAGGAATCTCCATAATGTTTTCATAATGGCTGCACCAAATTACATTCCCACTAACAGTGTAGAAGGGTTCCCCTTTCTCCACACCCTCTCCAGCATTTCAAGATAAGCTTTCTACTTCATTTTTATGTTATCACTTTTCCCAATGGGGAGAGTACTGCCCACTAGAAAAAAAAAATCCAGCCCCCTAGAAGTAAAAACGGCTTAATATTTTAAAAGACATATAAAATGATGAATTCAACTGATATTTCAAATAAGACAGGGAATGCAAAACTTGATTACAAATAATTTATGGAGCAAGAAATGGAGTCATTTTGCTGGAAACTGAAGACACAGTATTGATAGATGACTGTGAGAAACCTTTGGTTATGGTACTGAAGAGTACTGAACCAAGTTCACCAAAAGAGAGTTGATTCAAAGACGGGTGACGGTATTAGGAAGAAAATTTTACAAGCAAATGGAGACTCTCTGTCTTTCTACAAGACGTCAAGTGAGAAGTTTTTTTTTTTTTTTCCCCCGGAAAACTAGCATTTCAACATGAAGGGGGAAAAATTCTTAATGTCATGAATGAAAAACTCAAAACTCATCAAAACTCAGTTTCTCATTCTTGGTCATTGGTGGCCTCAGGAGTTCAATCCGTGGTGCCTGGTCCATGACCAGCTGACATCCATAATGACAACTGATTTGTATAGTAGGTAGCAGAGAAACTGGAATTTGACACAACACTATAAACTGACTATAAAATAAAATTAAATTAAAAAAATAAAATAAGTAGCAGAGAGAAAGCATGGATCTGATCAAGTGATAAAATCCTTGTTCCCCAGGGCCATTCATTTCCTTATCTTTTCCCTAACAATCTACCTATCTGGAAGAGAAATCCCAAAAGAAGTAAAACGTGGACAATTTCTCTTTATGACAATTTCTATTACTTTCCTGTGGGACAGGATACAGCCTGGACTTACAAAGCTCACATTTAGAAACCCATTTGGGGAGTGAGCTACAAGACTCTTATTAACATTAGTAACCTGTATCTAGTCAAATCCCTGAGCTAAAATTTATTTGATGCTGCAAAAAACGAGTATCAAATCTCTGCACAAGCTGTATTGTATGATTAAAAACCCCACCGTGGCTGCTGTCACAGAGACAAATGTGAAATTATTTTAAGACCTAACCACTGTGACAATAGCTCTTTTAAAATGCATCCTTAAATACAAAAGAAATAACCAATAATGACAATTTTGTTTGCTAACCTAATAGGAGACTGCAGTTAACAACTTATCTTAGAATGACTCAAAATTGGCTTTAGTTAGCCATGGGATTAAAAAAAAACTTCAGCTCTAAAATGTATGATGAAAATTATATGGAAGAGCTTACACAGGTCTACAGTCAAAACATGAATAACTTAATGACTAGAGCTTAGATTTAGGAACTCAGGGTAGAAGTCTGATGGCTGTTTTTGTTTTCATCTCAAAAAAAACTCAACCATAACAAAGAGTGCCTAATAGTCAACAAATAGAAACCAAAAGAACCAACTTAGAGATTAGAACCATTGTAATCAGATTGTAACATGACTTGAAAATACATTCTTAAGTAGAAGTATATGTTTAAAATTAGGTCTGAAATATATTTAACTCATCAGTACTATAATCCTCCTCATTGGAGAACAAAACCTGTAATTTCATTTTGAAAGAACATCTAGTGTGTTATGGAAGAAACAATAAAATGACATTGTTTTAAAAAGTGATCACAGTAAGAAACATGAGCCCACGAGGTAAATTATGGGCAGAACATAATGGTAAATCTAGTGTCAGTCTACATAGGAGTTTTAATAACCTACTAAGGACTATAAAAATATCTTCTTGGGGTTTAGCAGCCCCAAGATCTATTGGAATTACTGCTCAGATGCAGAGAAGCCAAACCGAAACTCTGGTGTATGAGTTGTCATTAATTTCATAAGAGTGAACAGGGTAAACTGGGCAGGAGGGAACACTAGATTTAATCAAATGACGTCACTTTCCTGGTGTTTAGAAAGAGGAATAAATAGCACCTTTCTTACAAAACTGTACAATCACATCCATAATCACAATCAGGCATTCACTCTCACAAGACCATTTTAATAGCCAATTGTCAAACTTTCTGAATATGTTGCAAGCTGTGTAACATCAAGCCGAATAATGAAGTCTAACTTCACTCCAAAGAGGAGGACTCCTCGTACCCACTCTCACAGTCACCAATCTGAGAGGAAGTTGAAACTACTGAAATAGTGGTGAGTGATAAACAGTAGGTCTGTTCCAGCTGAAACCATGTTCACACCCTAATTCTTACTGCCTCTTATGCACTGTGTTGTTTTGTTGTACACACATGCCCTGGGGCTAAAACCATGAAAACAAGCCAAAATAAATGGGCAGGAAAAATCTTATCCCTAGCTTATGATGCTGTTTTTCTTTTGATTGGGATAAAAGAGGCTGCCAAATTCTGATACCACTACAGTAATTTCATGGCCTGAGAAAAGTAGCATTTTGTCTGCTAGACATTCATCCTCCTTGCCAGCTTCACCCCCAGGTAGTGTGCGCACTCACTGAACAGACATCAGATTGTAGTAAAATAGAAAATGCTAATGACTTTTACTCTGATACCTAAAAAGCCAATAACTATCAGAAGTTTCCCTGGCAAGAGATAGAAGGCAGAATGTACTTTTTAGGACCTATACATCCAGGAAAACTTCTGTAATACGGCGTATTTAAAAAATAGACAAAACATGGCATCAGCTCTCTGGGCACAAAGGAATGTTGCACCGAACTAAAATGCACATTTTAAATATGTAAAATGTTTGGCAAGCATTCCAGTAACAATGACAGCGGATGTCCCAGTATCTTCAACATTTATTACATTTTCTTTATCTAAAGCTTACTTTAATCTTCATCACTTGAAGCTGTGGTCTATCTGAACTTGCAGAGTCACTGATCTCACTGGATTTTGGAGCAAAATTGTGTGTTGAAATCATCCATGGGCCTAGAAGTGACAGCTCAGCAAGTTGCTATTCAGTGTGGCCCACCCAGCATCATAAACGTTATTCGGAATCTTGTTCGAAAGGGAGAATCTTGGGATTCGCCCTAGACCTTACCAAATCAGAATCTGCATTTTAACATCCCTCCCCGCCAAGAAATTCGAATGCATATTACAGTTTGAGAGGCACTGCTTTAGCACTCGGATACATTCGGGACATCTGGGTGTCATATTTGCAAGGCAGTGCAAGGAGAGGGGTGAGAGGGATGGCTGCATGAAGGGGGAAATCACATTGTCCTTAGGGAGTGAGAAAAGGATGAGACAGGCGTGTACACAATGACGACACGTCTGCAAGAGACAAAACAAGGTGTATTCAAGGAAGTTTAATTTATAAATTAGGCACAGAAAGAGATTAATCATAACTAACAATAAAACAACAATTTTAATATGCTGTAATTAAAGTTGTGTGAATGTGGTCTCCCTCTGTCTCAAAATACCTTCCTGTACTGTAATCATCCTTACAATGATGATGATGATGTGCAGTGATAAAATGCCCACCTGATGAGATGAAGTGAGGTGAAGGATGCAGGCATTGCGACGTAGCGTTAGGCTAGTATTGACCTTCTGACGATGAGTCAGAGGGAGGACTACCTGCTGGGGGTGATCCTGGATCGTGGAGCCATGACGACGTGGACGGCTGGACATTGGGAGCAGAACCACGTTGAGGGTTTGGGGATCTCAGGGTGGATGGCCTGCGATTTCATCACACTACTTGGAATGACACACAACTTAAAAATTATGAATTATTTCTTCCTGGGGTTTTCCGTTCAATATTTTTGGACTGTGGCTGACCCTGGGTAAATGAAACTGCAGTGAGTTGAAACCTGAGGTGGGTGGTGCTGAAGGAGCACAGCTCCCCAGCACACCCTGCGTCTTGGGTCCTACTGCATAGGTCCCTGGAGGTCATGTAGTCCCGCCTCTCACCCAAGGCAGAGACTCCACACTCTCTTCTGCAAAGGCCACTAGAACACGTCAAGGCATAAGGAGCTCATACCCCTCCAACAGAGAGTTTTTCATGAGGCAGCTTTATTTGTCAACAATTCTTCCTTCTTTTGAAATAAAATCTGCATCTTTTGAATGCCCCTATGGGACAAAAGATGAATGGTATATCACTATTTCAACACTCTCTACCCTTATTGAAATCTTGGCCATTGGTACTCCGATTTAAGAGAAAAGGGGGTGACCTGCCCCTCTGGAGTCCAGAGGAGCCCATCCCTGCACATGACTTATGTGAAGAATGACCTTATGTCCAGGAGCTATGAATAATGAAATTTAATAAATTTACAAATGCTGAAAAAGACAATGCCTGCGGAGAGAGAAGTGGGCTGTGTCCAAGCAGAATGTCCAGAAAATCCTTGATCAACATTTCCAAGAACCAGAAATGGTTGGGAGAAGGGTATAGCTCAGTGGTAGAGTGCATGCTTAGCATGCACAAGGTTCAATCCCCAGTACCTCCATTAAAAATAAACAAATAAAACCTAATTACCCCCCCCAAAAATTAATAAAGGGAAAAAAAACCTAGACCCAAAAACTCATTAAAAAAAAAAAAGAAGTAAAGAGCTATTAACCTCAACCACAGCCCCCTTCAAAATAAAATTTTTAAAAAACAAACAACACTTCTGGTTCATTGAGATCATCTTGTATTCTTGTCTGTTTGGTGAAGTAAGTTTTATTTCGTATATTAGGGAATCCCAACAATACAAACAGAAATTTCAAACATATAGGCGTAGCCTGACAGCAACTGTTAAGAAGGTTAGTCCCCAAAATTCTTCTTCCTGATATAAGTGTGAGGTCCCGATCTTCAAAATTTTCCTATAGTATAATAACATCCTTGCTCCATTTTCTTCTGTTATTGGTGGATTTTTTTTTCAAGGCAGCATTGTATTGTTTGGTGTTCTTCTAGAATATGACACTAATGCTGGGCTAATGGTTACTTCAGTACAATTCTAAGTATTGCTTATGGCATTCAATCCTAAGGACAGAGGATATAAGCTCCTTAGATGGTTCTTCTTCTCTGTTTTGAGGCTCCCTCCTCCCTCCCTTTCTAAATGCACACAAAACAGATGTGGTTATCGAAAGATTTGCTTTATGGAATTGTGACTGAAGGTGATTATGTTACCTTCAACCCAACTTTGTGTATAAAAATAAGGTCGTGGCTTTTTTTCTAAGATAGTGACTGGGATCTGATTTGCTAACGATTTAGGAAGAAGTGTTGCTATTTCCTTGTTTTCCCAATGACTACACACCCAAAGGGCCAATAAAACGAACCCCTATGAATTTGAAAACATGCAAAAGGTGCTAAAACAATTTTAAAAACATGACTTACCCCCATGCACAGTAACAGAGCTGGATCTCAAACATGTGCAAGTGACCAGTGCAAGAAACCAGATATAAAAGAGAACTTAGCATGCAAGTCCATTTTTATAAAGTTCAGGAAGAGGCAAAATTCACGTATGGTAAGACTGGTCAGAATTGTTTTCTGCTGGGGGTGATGGGGTCTGGGAAGGGGCACCAGAGAGCCTTCCGAAAGGATGGAAATGTTACGCATCTTGATCTGGGTTACCACACATACATGCACGTATAAAAGCTCATCTGGCTGTTTGCTGAGTACACGTTAACTGGACACTTGTGTACATTTTTATATTATATACTTCAATTGGAAAAAAAAATTCAACACATTTTTTCCCAGTGTCTTTTAAGTTTCAGTTGCAGAGGGAAGGAAACTGTAGTGCACTTGAAACTACAGCCATTACACTACTACTAACTTCTGAGAATTCCTCATTACTTCATCTTCAAAAGAAATCACTTCTGGATCAAAGTTAACAGACTAACATGTTCAGGAGGAGTTACTTAAAATAACGGCAGCTAATATTCATAAAGGTTTGACTAGATGCCAAGTGTTTTACTTTCATTATCTCCTGTAATCCCCACAACAGCAGTAACTCATATGATTGTTATTATCCCCATTTCATGGATGAGGAAACCGAGGCTTAGGTCAAGATCACTGCCCCAGCTCACAAAAATAAAAAGCGATCAGCTAGTCTATGACAAGAATCACTGAAAAGCAGCTATATGTCAGCTTCTTAATTCTCTGTTTATATTAAGCAATATAAAAATATGACAACACGATGTAAACAGAATATATCTAACTTCAGTAGCATAACCTGTGTATTTATCCCCTCTCAAGTAAGATATGAGGAACTTCATAATCCCTTAATTCTGCGATTAAAAGGCTCATCACTGGTTCTCAAGAACTGAAGTCCTAACGCACATTCCAACTGATATGCAGCAGAACAAAGTGTGCTTTGGGGTAGTTTTTTATTATCTCTGGCCATCAAAATACATCACACAGCAAAGTGCCTGAACAACTGTGAACCAAGACAGGCCCAACGCTCACCTTAGTGTTTACACCCATTCATTCCAGAGTCCTTTCCATTTGGCCATACTAGTAGAAGGCAAGCCCAGGATGAAGGTGGGGAAAAGAAATCAAACATATTCTCTAACAGGCTTCTTTATTTTCTAAACACTAAGTATTGTGAGGAGAATTTGGTAGATGGCTACACGGAAATAGGATGGAAAGAACTGTGACACACAACATGCTTTTAATCGAGAACAAAATATATCAAATTAACCATCAGACAGGCTACTGCACTCTGCACTAGTTAAAAACAACAAGCACTGGAATTCACATTCATTTTTAACTATTCTTGGAAGATGCGAATTGATTAACTATACTATCCAAGATTCAGAACTGCTCCTCCTTGAAAAAGTACACAAGAAACAAACTGGGCTAATAGTCTGAAAAATGTCCGTATCCAAAAATTATTTGGGGGTAGGGGAGGAGGGGCAGGAGGAGGAGGACACACTGATGTTTCTCAAAACTTCTGCTCCGAAGATTTTACAGAATATTTTTGGTAGATATATTTTCATTTACTGTGGCTGCTGGCAAGTCTGCAAAGTGATGCCTTAAAAAATAGCAGCGATAGAAAAAAATCCTTAAAAAGACAGCAGGAGTGAGAGACATACCCTAAATGAATTTAAATTCTGTAACAATAATGTTACAAAAATGTTACAAAAACACAATTAAAAAATCATAAAAAGCAAAAAAGCAAATTCAAATACACCTACTCCAGCAAGTATTACATCTGTGCAAAATAATCTGCTTCACAGAAAAGTCTGATTTTGCTCTTGGTTTGAAAAAAGTTATTAAAACCATCAAGCAACCCTTGCAGGCAAGACCAAACTGTAACACAATTTTACGTATTTATCAAAGATCATTCAGAGAAAACTTACCCAGTCTGCAACGTGTATTAGCTTATGCTTTGGAGGGAAAGCAGAAAAGTGACTTTTTGGTACTTAACAGTGGTGTTCACTTCGGGGGGGAAAGACACATCACCCCAGCCGTGCTTGAAATTAAGTCCTGACTAGCAATCTGCGTTTGGGTTGGGCTTTTCTCTTACAAGATAAGCTGTTAAGTCATGCCTTGATTTTAGATCTGCTAACATATGGAGTCTTCTAATGTAGCCTCTCTCCGGCTCCCACCTGCCACCCACCCATCTCCACTCTGCTCAGCTCCCTCTGCACACACACACATACCCACATGCAAAAAAAGGCACTGCAGGGCAGGAATTCCTCAGGTGCTCGCTAGTGGAATTCCCAGGGTCTTGGAGCCGCTTCGGGGATCAAGAGATCTCATTGCCCCTGCTGGGGTAAGGGGTAGCAAGTCTGTTCCATTTAATCAAATACAGAATGAATTTTCAGCTCTATTCACTAGCTTGTCTCCAGGGCTCTCAAAAGGCACCAGGCAGCTAGAATCACACACATGCGGCTCTTTTAGGCAAGTATAATTAGTTTGATTTTAAAAAGCCTCCTTAACAATATCACCTCAGGACCATTGTTCAGGGGACAGATGACAATGATACTGTACGTTTTAAGCCCTGACAATGGGGAAAAGAGCACAATGAGGGAAAACTTGAAGGATTAAAAAAAGAAAAAAAAAACCCCAACGAACCAGTTTTCATTTAATTATAATCCTGTATTTTTAAAGTGACATTAAGTATACTCCATATACCATCTCTTAACTGTAATTGAAAAGAATCAAGCAAAGCCTTCCTCCCCTCTGTCTTGAAAGTGAATTAGTACCATATACACAATAAAAATTCATAAACAGAATGTTTATAAATCAATGAAATGTTTGCATACAATATACAAATTTAAATAAAAACAATAAAACCTTCTCTAATTCAAGTTAACAAAATTTCCTGAAAAAAGCACCAATCGAAAGCCACTGTCAAACCAAGTCCTTCAGAGCAATCTGTATAGCACCCAGGCTCCAAATTCCCTTTCTAATCTAATTAGTTTATATGAAGTAGCAAGATCATCTATCTAAGGACTACCTGGCAGAAAACTCAGCTTCTCTTCTGATGTTTTGCCTTATTTACACCCCTTCACAGTACAATTGCTAGTAACAAGGCAATGGCTAACATAAAGATGTGTTAAAAATAACCAATTTTTCACTCAGTTATTTTCAATTTTCCTATCTCCAGCCTGATTTCACTAAGATAATGTTTGTTTACTGAAATCACTTCTCCAGGATCTTACTAAGAAACAACACTGAGTTTAGTCTAATTGCCTGCATAAGAAACATTTCTAGAGAAGAAGAATTTTACTTCAACTTCTATTTTGACAAAGCCATAAATGAAATCATCTAGAAAGTCATGAACGCCTAAGGGCAAAAAGTGGAAAAATGAGAAGAAAGCAGAAGAACCAGTCAACAAATTTTACCTGATCTCTTTAGAGCACAGCCCTATGAAGAAGTTCCTACCCAACACTAAGTCTTCATCTTTATATGTACCTTACAGATGGGGCGGGGGTGGCGGGGGAGATGGGGTCCTATCTTAAAGTGAACTTAATTCCTTCCATGCAAAGTCAGACCACCTGCAAAGAAGGCAAGGAGAAAGATTGCTTTAGAAGCCAACCTACACAAGCTAGAGGGATCTGCGCCAAGTGCTAGGGGCTCTTTGTACTTCCCCGCCTGAGAATCAGAGCTGTTTAAGTACTTTCCACAGAAGAGGAGGCTGATGAGAACCACGGCAATCAATCAAAGCATCCCAAGTGAGTCACTACACAAACAATAGCACAGTACCTCTAGTAACTGATTTTCTTGGTTGACTAAACTATTCAAAGACAGAGTTCCCAAATACTATATCCAAGTTTTTGCATGCAAGTTAAACAATATACACTTGTGCGTTTTTTTTTTAAATAGAAATATAAATGTTTCTGCTCTATACACTGCCAAACACACACCCAGGGCACGTCTTTACAAAATGAAACAGGTTTTCTCCATCCTTCTCATGTAACTTACAGTATGAGGTAGTTAGTTTCAACATGTGCATAACAGAAACCACAGTATTTGGTGCCTCTCTGGGTTCCTAAGAATGCTTTCTAGTTAAGCACTAAATTAAATTTTCAGAAATTTTCTGGAGTTTTCTTCTGTCTTCTGTTAAAAGTTGAACTACCCCACATTTTCAGCTAAAAGAGACTACACCCCCAAATGAGCTATAAAATGTAATAGAACGTTTGAAGTTGTACTGAGAATAAACCCATTTCATTCTCCAGGCCCCTCCCCACCCTCTCCTAGCAAGCACTGCCCACTAGGTATGCCAAGTGTCAGCTGGGGAGTCTGAGGGCTGTGGCATCAGTGAGGCACAGAGTCAGAATTGGCCTCTTCCATCTTTCCTGGCCATTGGCTTGAAAATAAATCTCATGTTACCTTTTAATCCAATCTTCCGTTTCTCATTTAAGTGTCTGATTTAAGACACAGAGGTTCTGTTTAATGAGATTCCCTAAATTCTAGATCTCAGCTAAAAAACAGCCTGCCTCTTAAACGCACCTGCCACCCTCTGGAGTCCGGCCTGGGAAAGGCAGGCATTCTAGAGAAAGCTCCTTTTGGAGAGCCTTCCACCTGATTTGGTGGAGTTAGGGAGAACAAAGAAAGGAAGGGCGAGAGAGCCTCTCTAACCCACTCCGTGATTTATTACTGAAATTCCTAGATGTGGAGAGAAAGCAACAAAAGTCTGCAGAGTGAAATAAATGGCGAACTGTAATGTATTTAGCAAATGATAATGCAGTCCGCAGAGAGCTTTACAGAGGCGAAGGGAAAATAAGCTCCCTGGGGCTGGGAAGAAACTGAGTCTGTGAAGGCAGAGAAAGATACATTGTGCGGGAAATTTCTCTTGATTCTCCTTACATATAAATCACTGTGTCTCGCGGGCGCTCTGTGGGGAAGGAGGTTGAGAGATGCGAGGGACCCCGCTTCCTTGGGAAAACGTGCTGGCGCCCCTTGCTCCCTGCTATGCTGCATCTCACCTGCCCCGGCGGCTCATTGTCAAAGAGATTTAATCGTGTCACTGACACCTCACCCTGCCTCCTCCCACGAGATGCCTCAGAGTCCCCAAAGACGTGGGACCTCAGGCTCCGCGCTGCGCATCCATCAGCTGCCCTTCCCAGAGCCCGCTCACAGCCTGGACCCCCACTCCCTCCGGGGCACGCCGGCCTGCCCTAAGTGTCTCCCCAACCCCACGCCCTGCGCCCGCCACTGAGCTTCCCCACTTTCCCTCTTCCGTGCCCCATCCTCTCCCTTGACCACATCCTTGACCAGCTCATTTACCACCTGCCTGCTCCCGAGTTACTGTCTGTCCAGTCCTGGGGGTTCTGGGTACCACACTTCCCAGGAGAAATGGAAACTCCTTTCTGACTCTGCATCACTGTCTCAGTCTTACTGCATCCCTGGGCGCTAGAGAGACCAGGGTCCAGGAGCTGGGTAGGGAGAGGACACCAGGAGAAGAAAGCCTGCTGTCTTGGGGCAGAAGTAAGAGACTGGAGAAGCCAGAGGCTTGTGTTTTGGATTCAGCCTTGACATTCACATTTATGCCAGAAAAGGAGGGAAGCAAGGAGGGAGAGCGCCCCCGGTAGCTAGATTCCCGAGTGAGAGATGTTCACAAGGGGAATGGAGAACAATTTACACTGTGTTCTTACTCACTGTCCGTTGCCTCCCTGCACTAGGGGCTGCCTCAGGTAACAAGGGGAGCGGGATGAAGAGACAGACAGAGTTCCTCCAGATTCTTCCGAGTTGCTGATGTAAACTGGCCGTGGGCTTCTCAGCAAGTTTTCAGGCTGAAAAGGCTTGGGTGGACTAATCCAATCTAAGGTGTCAGTAGCTGATACCAGCTTTATGATTGGTGCTCCCAGGATCTCAGGTGATCGCGCTCCAGGAGCCGACTTTCAGGTATTATAGCAGACTCATCAGGGAGATACTTCGGCTTTGCGGGACCTGTCTCGTCCCCCTTCTAGGTCACAGCACGGGTTTGGCTCTGAGCTGCCTACACTTAAGGCCCAAAGCCTATTCTCTGCTTGCCCCACGGCCAATAATCTCCCTGGTGACAAGCAGGGCCTTGGGGACTGAAATTAGCACCCTGACCTGGTCCCAGACTGGGAGGGGGCACAGAAAAGCCTTTGGAAAAACCCATTCACAGGCCTTCTCAGCCTCACTTGCATTCGGGACGCCCCTTTCCCCACTCCTCTTCTACTCATTTCATGATTTGTCAGAAGCTCAACATGGAGCCAGTTAGCCTCGCCTCAGCCCAGCTTCTCTGGGCCCTTCACAAAGGGCTTCCACCTTGAATAAAGGACTGTACCTAAGGAGATCTGTGCTTGACGCTCTTCCCAAATGCTGGAGGAGGACTGTGGGGTCTCTCTTGGAAGGAAGGAGGGAAGGAAGGGGTCAGGAAGGCCTATTATTCCTGCTTTGTAGATGAGGAAACCAGGGATCAGAGAGGTTGAGTAACTTGCCCAAGTTGACGCAGCTAGGGAGGACAGGGCTGGATTCAAACCAAGCAGCTAGATGTCAGAATCCACACACTTAACCCCGATGCTATGAAGCCTTTTAAATGTGTCTCCACAGTAATGAGAAAGCCAGGCAAAGCACTACATGAACAAACACTCCGTGGTTTCGGTGTAGGCTGGGGTTATGGGTTTAAAAAGCAAGAGAAAAATGGGTCTTGAGGAGAGAACCACAGAAAGAGCCAGGTTGGCCTGTTTCAAGACTAACAGGAGACATCGTTTACATGCAGAACGAGGCTGACAAGCTGCCGAAGAGCTCAGGAACCGGATGGGAGCCTCTCCCGACTTAAGAAAAAGGAAAACAGGAAGGCTCCTCTCTGCAAGGTGGCAGGACTAACAGTACCTCCCTCCTGGTTTTGTGAGGATTCGAACAGCACCTTGCAGGTAGAAAGTGTGAGTTTCGGCCCTACTATTACTGCTATTGCTCTTGGATGAACTTTTGCTTCAGGACTGGCTAGAGCTGGGGACTGGGGCGCCTGGCTTGTGTTATGGTGTCTTAGATTAGTGACTGAAACACAGTGAAAACCTTTTTTCCTGGCAAAGCAACACTCTGCTCTCATTTCAAACCCACTTATAAATTCTACAATGGGGAAAATCTGGGCCTGCCCGTAGGGAAGTCGCTGTCAGGGCCTGACACTTGGGCCACATTCTCACTCAATCCACTGGCAGAAGACCTGCAGGCCACCCTGCAGGTGACTGAATGGGTGATCTCACTGGGTCCCTTTGGACCCAGGAGAGGGCCCGAGTCTGTGGTTCTGTAAACAAGACTCCTATGCATGGCAAAACCATGGGCATTTTTGTGGATTGTTCTTTGTTCAGAAAAAGCCAGAGTAGTTCTGAGAAGTCTGCAGAGTGTTAGAGCTGTCACTTCCAGAGTAACGTAGCTCTGCAACCCAGCCGATCAGCAGAGCACGGCACGGTGTATGTCTCCGTGAGGCAGGCTTGATTTAATATTCACAGCCCTGGCAGTTTTTTGACTGATGAAAATGCTTTGCAAACAGAACCTGGTTCTGTTCTTCTCCACGCTCCTTCTCCTGCCAAACATGGAGTGAGAGGTTGGCAGAGGCAGTGCTAAACTAGTAAGGCTGATGAGATAGTATCTGCATCTCCTTGTAACACAAACATTTATTTGCAGCGAGTGGACACCAAATTGAAAGGGGTCCAAGATTTCTGGGAGCACCGGGCTTGATCTTCCCCTAGCTGGCCTGCCTGGTTTGTTGACTTTCTGCCTTTTGTCTCCCCGGCAGCAGCGCACCACCCCCAACCTCGGCCTGGGGAAGCTGGGGAAATTGAGCCTATGTTTGGTGAAAGAGATGGGCTCTGATGGGCAAAACCTGGCTTGGTGACTCCTTGCCCCTCCCAGCTGGGCCCTCTGTCTGTCTGGGGACCCAAAGCCCTAGATGCAAACATACCTCGGGACCTACACAGCAGAGACAGGGGCATTTAGCCCAGGGCCTAACTCCCGTGCGTCGGGGATGCCTCGAGATCTGTGAGAGCAGACTAGTTCCTTGGTTGGACCAGCTTCAGACACCGCCTCTGCTGAGATCCAGGCTCTTACTAGGATGGGGCCCTGGGCAAATTACCTAATTTCCGTATCTGCAAAATGGAGGTAATAATACGGCCTCTCCCCAGGCTGCAGTGAGAATGAGAACAGCAAATGCCATATAACTGTTAGCTACTGGGGGAAGGTAGAGCTCAGCGGTAGAGCGCATGCTCAGCATGCACGAGGTCCGGGTTCAATCCTCACTTTCTTTAAGTGTTAGCTATGCCATTACTACGCCATTAGCTACGCAGTTACTGATCAAACACAATTATTGTCCATACTCTTTCTTTCAAGAAGGGAGAAACACCTGAAGAGCTTGTCTTGAAGATGATTGACAACCACACCCCTGTGGTCCGGCTCCAGAAAATGTGCCATCTCCTTGTGACTTTTTAATCCAACTCGGGTTTCTTGGGCACTGTTGGCATCAGAGTTTCTCTGCCTGAGCACTGGGGAGATTCTGGAGCAGATAACCCTGGGATGTGGGGCCGTCCTGTGGGAGGCTGAGCCACATCCCTGATCTCCACCCACTGGATGCCAGCAGCACCCGTCGTCCAGTTGTGACCACCAAAATATCTCTAAGATTTGCCAATAACCCCAGCAGTCCAGTTGTCCGATTTAGCAAATAAAAATATGAAGATATATTTTATCTGGCATCTTTATTCTAGGGGCAGGTCACCAGGTTAGATGCTGGGCCCTGTGCCCAGTGTGTTCACCATTTACACCCACGTGATAACCATGCCAAGCAGTTAGGAGCCCCCTATTCAAAATCTGAGAAACTGGGTCTTGGAGAGGGAAAGCAGCTGGCCCCAGTCAGCTGGGTGATGGTGAAATTCGGTCTCTTCTGTTGGATCACAGCGGCTGGGTCACAGCTCACCCTCTTGTATCTTTCATGTTTATGAACACAGAGGTGCCCCCGCTCCCATCTCATTCCAACCCCCTGTCCCAATGCTCTGATAACTGGGGCATCCACTGTACAAAGGACCAAACTGGACACTGTCCTACAAACCTGTGTGCCCCACACAGCTCTGAAAGCCACTCCCGGAGAGAAGGCGAGGGGAGGAGAGGAGGGGAAGGAGCTACAGGGGTGCGGGGTCCCTGCCTCCCACAGCTCCGCGACCGCGACCGGGAGAGACAAAGGCGCGTGGTGAGGCATGATCACTTCCCGGGCTCGGCCACCCCGTCCATGGGGCACCCGGGATCCCTGACCTCCATCTCTCGTGGGCCTTATTAACAGAACTCAGCTGTTGCCCAAAGCCCTTACCTCACCCAGAGGGCTTTATTTGCATGCTAATGCCCTCTTTGGGGGGATGATTGCTTAATTAAAGAGCAGCAGTCACTTTAATTTGCATGTCTCCTTGCTGCCCGGTACCTCCATGGACTCCAAAGAGTGTCTCATTAGGTCCAGGCACTGGGACAAGTCTGGGGCCTCTGGCCTCAGAGGGATGCTCCCAGAGCAGGCGGCCCCAGCCACGGCCTTGGGGACGGGAGGCCCAGCCCTGCCAAGATCACAACCCAAGCTTTGTGAGGAGAGTGGCAGATGGGGCCGGGGCCAGCACCCTCTGCAACCACGACCTGCACGCAAGGGAGGGCTGGACCCTGCCTTCCTCTTGGCCTTGCTTATCCACTCGAGCGCTGCTTCCTTTTCCAGCTCTTTCACCCTTAACCTTTAGCTGCCGGACATCCTCCTCCTCCTCCTCCTCACCTAAGCTACTTTCTATCAATCACCCCAACCCAGCTCTCCTCTCCTAGCCCCGACCCCACACCTGAATCTATTTTCATCTCAGGGCACAGCAGATCCCTCACTCCCCGCTTTGGGGGGCCGTTTTCGCCTCTAACAGGTTGTGTGGGGCTGGGGGACAGGCAAAACACCTGTCCTGATCCACCTGGCTCCGCCCCAGAGTAGATCAGTCAATACCTTTCTTTAGCTTTTCTTCCATGAGATCTAGGGAGCTACCCAGGCCGCTGAGTAGGACTTCCAGAAATACGGGCCAATATGGATTCTTTCTGCCAAAGCTCGCCCTTCCCTGATTATTAATAAAGCAAAAGATTTTTTTTTTTTTTCAGTTGAAGGATAGTTGGTTTACAATATTGTGTTAGTTTCTGGTGTACAACATAGTGATTCCATTATAAATATAAATATAAATATAAATATAAATATAAATATAAATATATATATATTCCTTTTCCTATTCTTTTTCATTATAGGCTATTACAAGGTATTGAATATAGTTCCCTGTGCTGTACAGTAGGACCTTGCTGTCTATCTGTTTTCTATATAGTAGTTAATATCTGCAAATCCTGAACTCCCAATTTATTCCTCTACCCTCCCGTTCCCCCGCTGGTAACCATAAGTTTATTTTCTATGTCAAAACAGATGGACAGCCACTTCCTATATGCTGTAAGTAATGTCAGCTTAACTCTACTTTGATATTTCTCTCGATGTTTTTTAGAGGATCTTTTCTAGAATAAAGACAATAGCCTTCCCTCCAGAAAAAATATCTTCTTTCTTTTGTCTGGATGTTGATTACTAAAATCAATTGACCTTCAGCCCTCTTCCTACTTCACATACCTGCATGCGTGCGTGTGTGCGCACACCCACATACACACCACACTCCTCCCCCTCAAGGCAAGAAGCTGTAAGATTCTGTCTGTTGCAAATAAAGGTAAAAGTACATAGTTTAAAAAGTGGAAGACAGAAATAGCCCTAGTTTTGCACTCAAGAGACCTAGCTTCCAGAGCATCTAGGGCAGAAACACCCATTTCACCCATATTCTGGGGCTCTCAAGAGGAGCGTGAAACCAGCTCCCAGGCTCCAGCTCCAGAGGGGGACCCAACCCTGCCTCCCACTCAACTGACTCTCTCCCACCGTAGCCTGGCGAGCACACATCCAGCCTTAACCATCTCCATCTTGCTCACCTTTGTGTCCCCAGAGTAAGCAGTCCTGGGCCCCCTACCTGCAGAGTTCCCCCTTTGCCTGTGTGGCAGGAGAGTTCAGGGGGAGGAGGAGGTAGCTGGGAACTCCTTTGGGGGCTCAGGTTGGAGAGAAATGGAGGACGGGAGGGAACGCATGAAGTGGGGGTCCCGGGGGAGAAAAGGGACTCGCTCCCCCTTGGCATCATCCTGTGGAGAGAGTAACAACAAATCAGAGGTAAATCCACTTCCTGGGAGGAAGCTGAGCCTGAAACGAGATGAACCTACAGAGGTTCAAAGGGAGAGTGACACCCAAACAAGAAAGCATGCCCTTAGTTCCCCAGAAAGATAATAATGGGGACCTCAGGCCCTGGAAGGCAACTGCTGGCAACTGCTTGTTTTGTTGCAGAAAAATGTGTTACAGTGCAGTTGTGACAGCAACCTGGATCCGGGCGAGGGACCAACCAGCATTCAGAGTTGGATAACTCAGGTTTATTATGCCAGCAGGACCAGAACAGTTAATACTCCAAGGTCTGGAACGCATCTGTAGCTTTACACAGGCTTTTATAGGCTGCCAGTTTATACTTTGCAACATCATATACAAATAAGGTATAACAAAAGTTCACTAATTAGGAACAGGCTTTGTAGAAATGGACCAATCAGGAGTTAAAGAAATAACCAATCAGGAGTGAGCTATATGCAAATGAAGTACTACAAATGGACCAATCAGGAGTTAGTTTAGGGAACCAATAGAATTTTAGGGGTAAGTTCCACTTTCCTAGAAGTAAGCCATTTCAGAGGCAAAAAGTGAAATAGAGCCGCTGGGCCAGGGAACCGGATGGTGCTGGCAGGAGAGTAGTGGCCCTGCCTGGGGGTCCTGCTGGTCTTTTTTAATGGGGCTTCCCACCGTAGTTTAACCAGGACTGAAAACACAGCCCTACTGAGAGGCTGGGACTCCAAGACACAGACCCGGAGGGGCAGTTGTCAAGTTGAAGGCAGCCCAAGGATGCCAGCTTTCACCTCTTTAGTTCTGGGCTTGGTAGTAATGAGGCGAAGGGCCAGGACTTTTAACTGGCTGGGTCAAAAAGGTTTCCTCATGAGACAAACGGTGCGGGGTGCGGGGTGCGGGGTGCGGGGTGCGGGGTGCGGGGTGCGGGGTGCGGGGTGCGGGGGTGAGTCTCAGCTGGGAGCCGGGAGCTTCCAGGAGAGAGGCAGAGCCAGGGGCTTGGGGGGCAGGATCCTTCCACACCCAGTGCCGCTGAGCCCCGAGCCCTTCGCTTCCAGTCTCAGTCCCACTCCTGCCACCTTCACCACAGCTTGAGGGGAACTCAAATCAGTGTCAAGTGGGCCAGAAGTTGGTCCAGACAGATATGAAGTGACAGACAGGTGGCTGGGGGAGGGGCCTGCCCTCAGGCGAGTCCTTGACGTGTGGGTCAATGCCTGAGGTAAGGTAAACTGGGGGAGGGCAGCCCTCAGACACTGCCTGCAGACAGGCCCACGGTGGGGAGGGGTCCCTCTCTCCTGGGTGGCTCGGCCCCAGTTCTGGGGTCTGAGACCCCTCACCCTGCTAGGTGTTCTCCAAAGGTGTTTGTCAACCTGGTCCCCGCCAGGACCTAAGGCTTAGGAGGTGATTCACAGGGGCAGTGGGAGATGAGGAAGGGGATGGTCCAAGCCCAGTGAGGGGTCCTCTCCTCTGGCCCTCACCTCTCAACCGGATGTCTGCTTCCATTCACTTGCTATATCTTCCCTGTAAGATTTCAGCTGAAGAAATCATCACACCTAGAAAGCCTGAAAAGCACTGCTCCAAGTAGTAAGATGCTCTGGAAGGGAGATTCTTGCATCTCTATTTTCAGGACAATATATCTGCAGAGTTGGCACCCAAATGTAATTCATTAAATAAATGCTTATTAAACACCTTGTTTATATGCCCACTAGTTCCACAGAAGATCCAAGCAGCTTACAAAGAGATGCATATTTAAAAAAATGGAGGTGGATATAAATGGGAATTACCTACCAGGACCAGAGAAAACATACATGAACTGAAATTCAGACTGGAGAGGACAAGTACACGTATGCAGGTGATAAAGTTCTATGTATGTACTTTTCATGGGCTGCAAAGTGATTCGGAGTTTCCTATAAGGCAGAGAGGGAGAGAGAGAGAAAGAGAGGAAGAGGGAGAGAGAGAGAAAGAGAAAGAGAGAGATGAGGGAGTGTGGTGGGTCTGGTATTTAATTCTCTTTATTAGAATCGAGGAACTATATTAGGTTAACCAAACATTTTTTCCATCTTAAAATATTAGAAGAACCTTCTCACAATGAACATCATGTAGGAAGTGCTGTGTAACAACTGACAATGTCTTTAGCTGATACTGAAGGCATCGGCCTCCTATGGCTGATACTGGGCTTAGTCAATAAAAACTAAAGGCATCGACATTAAAATGCAACTCTGTAAAGACAGGCTGATGAATATTCAAGATGAAATAACCCAGAAGGATGGTCTTGTGTTGCTTAATTTTGCTCCAAGTGTAACCCATCTGTCTTAGTTTGGCAGAGCGTACCTTAAGAAAAGGATTCAAATGCAAGTCATTTATTTGAGATATGATCCCAGTAAACAATGGTAGGGGACGGGCAAAGGAGATAAGGAAGGAAAAGAAGCCCCCCTGCCCCCGCCAAAAAAGGTGTGTTGTCAAGCTGGTTGCTGCAAAGGGGAATTAGATCCTACCCCACTGGAAATTCTGGGAGTGTTGAACAGCCTCAAAGTCATCCTACCTGGGTGGGGAGGGAGTGGGGCATTTATGTACCAATTCCCATCAGTCATTGGTTGAAGGATGCTCCCAGGAGCATTAATTCCCAGGCACTTACAGCCAGTGTGGACAGAGCAGGCCTGGCAGGCAGAGAAAGCCCTCAGGCAGAGATGCAGGTGCTGGCAGGGGAGTGTGGTCCAGCGTGCCCTGAAATGGTACAGGCCAAGGAGGGGTGGGAGACTGCCGACAGCATCTGCCACACCATCCTGCTCTGGTCACATCAGCCTGGGGGGCACATGGTGACACCCCAGGAAAACAGTCTACATTCTCCTGGCTCTTGCTCAGACCTGCTGACGCAGGGCTTCTGGTTCTCTGCACAGTCTCCCCATAATTAATCCTCGGAGAACCCAGGGGGTGTCTCTCATGTACACACAAACCAGTCCAGTCAGCTGGGCATCCACTGGGCACTGCCACCTCTGCAGAGAATGGCTTATATTAAGTCTCAGGTCAGCTGCCTTTTCTTTCGAGGCCCAGCAACACGCAGGGAGCACCAGGCCCGCCCAGCATCATGGACCGTGCTGGACTTTGATGCTCTTCCAGGGTGAGATGGAGCTCCCAGAAGGCCCTCAGAACACCACGTAGTGTTCTCAGCTGGAAAGGAAAAGAATGCCTTCCTCTCCCTTACATTATATTCTGTTAAAGAGTCACCAAAGTAATGCAGTCTTGTGTTATGATATCAACTCAGATTTTAATGAAAGCAATTTTGATTTTTCCGTGAAGCTACCCCTTTTTTTCCCCCTGAAGCCCAGACAAGGCAGGGGACAAACCTAAAGAACACTGTACACAAGATTATACCCCACCCCACCCCCCAACAAGTTGTATTCAGAAATTCTCTCTCTTCCCCCACTAGACACCAAGGTTTGTGATGAGATCAAACCTGCCTCCCTAGCTTTTTCCTTGGGATTTATTTCCTGGGAGGTGCCTTAGTCCTTCATGAGAATAGACTTCTAGAGGGCTTGGCTCACCATATGCTAAATTTGCTTAGACTTGCCTCAAATTGCAATGGTAGATACCGCTTAGACCAGAACTGGGATCCCTGCTTGAAAAAGATAGAAATTTTAAACTTTGAAGAAATGGGTAAATTCAGTATTCCTCAGATAATCTTCCATAAATGTCACCTTTGAAAGGTACTGGATGGCAGGTCGTTCAATATTACGTCCCAAAAAGAGACCCTGAAATGCTGGCAGTCTTTGTGGATGAATGAGATCAGATCCATGCATGGAAACCAGTTGAGCAGATAACAACATTGATACTGTTTTTAAGGTGTCTCACCAGGACCCTCGCCTGTGTGGAGGCTTATTCTACCTCAGTGCAGAGGAAGGCTGGAGGAACACCCACGAGTAAAGACACGATTTTTCCTCCAAAACCCATCTTATTTTGTTATAGTCCATGAACAGGTGGTCAATTAATTTCCCAAAGTTCTATGCCATAGAAAACATCTTACCTTTCTCACCAAAGCATCCTTCATGGCAAAGACATATGCACTGGGTTCCTCATTATGTAAGTGTTTCTGTGTGAGTGCCTGCAATTTCCGAAGCTGTGTAGGGAAAATAAAATGTTGTTATAATATGAAAATGTTCTCTAATGAATGGACCACTAATATAATTAGCCTCCCCCCAACCCAGCATTCATCTCTATATGCCTCCCTTCCCCCATTGCATCAGCGTCATTGTTCCTAAGTCTGCCTGGTGGTCTGAGTGGTAGATGCGGTGAGTATCTGACCGGGAAATTCAAAGAAGCTGGCAAGTCCTGCACAAAATGCAGGATTTCATGAAGTCAATGAAAATGGTGTCAGATAACTGCTGAAACTCATGCAAAGCCATTAAAAAATGACAGATCACTGACAATTACAGAGAAAATTGACAAAATTGTTAACTTGATAGGTGCTCTGAAAGAGAATGTTTGAGTAACAAGGATTTAACTTCCTTGAGAACATTGATGGGCCTTTAGAACATTTTGCAAACATAACCTTCTTTATGATTGTGCTGTGAAAGTCAAAAGGGGAAGGGAGGCGATATCTCACGCCATATTGTATCCTGCCAATAATCTTCCGAAAGCTTAAATCACCATTTGTTTTTAAAGAAATAATGTGTGGTTGCCATGATAACTTACATTTTGTTAAACATTGGATATGAACTTATTTTTCATATTGTTTGTATAAATTTAAATACAAAATTCTATTTTCTTTTATTAAGTAAGTCAGTTTACAATGTTGTGTCAATTTCTGGTGTATAACATAATACTTCAGTCATATAGGAACATACATATATTTGTTTTCATATTCTTTTTCACCGCAAGTTACTATAAGATATTGAATATAGTTCTCTGTGCTATACAGTATAAACTTATTGTTAAAATTTTGATCTTCCCCTTTCCCCCCTACTCTTTACTATGAAATATTTGGTCCTCATTCTAAATGAATTCACTTTAAATGACCATTTTCCAGAATC
This sequence comes from Vicugna pacos, assembly GCF_048564905.1. NCBI lineage: Eukaryota > Metazoa > Chordata > Mammalia > Artiodactyla > Camelidae > Vicugna > Vicugna pacos. The sequence goes on along the minus strand of NC_132997.1, from coordinate 39,204,448 downwards.
AATTTCCCTCCAATAATGAGAAATTTCTATGTAGCCCGAGGAGCCTGAGACAGGCAGCCTGTCCATAGCATGAAATCCCTTTAAAGTTTCACATTTTATCTTAAAATTTCATAAAATTTCATACTTTATGCTCTGTAGTATACTTCCGATAAGTTACTTATCTGTTAAATTATTCACACTTCTCACCAAAAGTCTTTAAGGAAAAGGATGCTCTCGGAAAATGAGTCCTGTGTTTTTTTTATACCCTGGTGGCATGTCGCATATTTCCCTCTGGATACATGAATTCCATTTGAAACGCCTGGCCATAAATGATGATGAACATTACTTGGATCTTGACAATGTCCAGAGGGCAATGTTGCCATCAACTACCATGCTCAGTCATAGAAAAATCTCAAAAATGCTCCCTTGGAAGATCTAGCTTGGAGCAATGCCCTCTTCCCTCTACAAAGAAAATGAATTGTAAATGTACTGTTGAAAATTTGCCAGGTTGATTCATCTGACCTGTAGGATTATCCTAGGAGAGCCAATTCAGTTTTGGAGGATGATACCTGCCCCAGGTAGGAATTCTGTTTAGAACAAGGGAAGGCACTCAGCATGGTGAGCTCCCAGGACCCTGGTCCTCTCTGTTTGCCTCTTCCTAGGTCACTGCAAACAGAAAGGCCTAGCACACCTCCATTTAGAGGACTCCTTCCCCTTCTACTCTTAAAGCAAGGATATCCATCCATAGACAATCCTAGAGCAGACTATCAGAGTATACATTTTTTTATATTTGAAGATTAAAAGATGAGGTAGGACAAAAGAGTAAAAAAAAAAAAAAAGAAAGAAAGAAATCAGGATGGTGTTGTGGTTTAGAATGTTCTAAATTGTTATTTGCTCTGATTCCCAAGGGCTTTGATTCTCATGGGGGCATCCAATACGGGATTTGTACGAACATTGACAACCAGGGATCTCTCCTGTTCTTATGTTCTGTTTTCTGTCCACCGAGTCAAGGCGGATTAGAAGCTTCCGGAAACCTCAGACAACCTGATTTTGGCTTTTGACAGATTTCTTCACAGCCTCAGATTGAAAATCAGCGATCAGTATAGAGTGGCTGTGCTTGAAAATCCCAATTGCTCCCCATGAAAAATATTGCTCAGGAAACACAAAACTAGGATTTGCTAAGTGCATAATTTTATCGAATACAATTTATTTTGCTTTATTGCTGTAACAGAAAGGATGTTCCATATTATCAAATGCTGGGGGGAAAAAGTTGAATGAGATAAAGCTGCAAAGAATCTGTAGGGTCTCCCTTCAATTAGAGGAAAGTGTCTAAGGCTTGGATACTCACATGGGAACTGAACATTGAACTACTGTCTCGTTCCTTTCCCCAAGCCTGCCTGAGATCATAGGTGTTTGAAGAGGATCAGCCAAAGGGCATACTGGTCAATCACATCATTAAGCTAATCCAGGTATCAAGCTTCAGGTGGTCTGGTTTCACGGAAAGGAACTGAGCCTTATGGTGATTCTACCACTTCGGGCTGTGTTGCCTTGGTCAAATCACTCACCCTTTCTGTTTTCTCATTTGTAAAAAGAGGGTAATAACATCTAAACTTAAGGGCTGTTGTGAGGATTAGAAACCAGTCAGCCTAGTATTCTGATAAAAGTATGATAAAAGAAATTATGATTTTTATCACGAGAAGACTATATGTCTAGATTTCAGAGAAATGCTTTCATTAAACAATGCTTTAATATGACCCAGTAATCCTGCTCCTGGGCATATATCCAGAAGGAACCCTACTTCAAAAAGACACCTGCACCCCAGTGTTCATAGCAGCACTATTTACAATAGCCAAGACATGGAAACAGCCTAAATGTCCATCAACAGATGACTGGATAAAGAAGATGTGGTATATTTATACAATGGAATACTACTCAGCCATAAAAACTGACAATATAATGCCATTTGCAGCAACATGGATGCTCCTGGAGAATGTTGTTCTAAGTGAAGTAAGCCAGAAAGAGAAAGGAAAATACCATATGGGATCGCTCATATGTAGAATCTAGAAAGAAAAAAAAAGAAAAAGAACATAAATATAAAACAGAAACAAATTCATAGACATAGAATACAAACTTGTGGTTGACAAGGGGGTAGGGGGTGGGAAGGGACAGACTGGGATTTCAAAATGTAGAATAGATAAACAAGATTATACTGTATAGGGAAATATATACAAGATCCTGTGGTAGCTCACAGTGAACAAAAAATGTGACAATGAATATATGTATGTTCATGTATAACTGAAAAACTGTGCTCTACATGGGAAAATGTGAAAAAAAGAAAAAACCCCAATGCTTTAATGTTTTGATATAAATTTTTGTCAAGGACTATCACAAGAAGTTATCAGAAGAATTCTGCATCTTTTGAAAAACTCTGGTTGAAGATATTGTTCATTACATTGTTCATTCTGTGTCCTTGTGACACTTTGCCTGGATAGGACAAATGGCTTTGAATTTAGCACCAGAAGGAGGTTTTTTTATTGTTGTTGGCTTTTTATCAATGAGAATCATGGTGTTTTCATTTTTGTATAGTTGCCAGGAAGCCTCGTTCTCAACTATTTAGGCTTTATTTTCCTCTTCCTCCCTATGTGGTTTTGAGGGCTCTATTTCTGTGTGAAGCTTTATTTTATATGTGTATTCTACTGTTACTATTGCTTCTTCTATTTCTACTACTCTTACTATCACTTCTGCTACTACTACTGAGTAGCCTACGGATAGCATCAATGTCAAGTGTGACCTAAGCCCTCTGATTCTGGAAGGCAGTGAAAGCTAAGAAATCCCCTCACCTTCTGTGTTCCAGGAGCTGGCCACTGCAAAGAACCCCGCCTTCCCCACACGACTGACTCCACGACGCCCTCCTCATTTAGTGACAAGGCCAGACAGAGAACCTCAAAATTCTTTTTCTTCATCTCGTAAAAAAAATTATCTGAACTGCTTGTCCACACTGAGTGAGCAGGAGAAAACGCTCGCGAGTAGAACTGTGGTTAGGCGCCTCTCCATCCACCAGGACCCTGAACTTGAGCCCACCCTCAGCCAGCAAACAATTGTCCTGAGAATAGACTGGACTCAGGGTGAAACATTCTCTGGCTGTCCCGTAATGCCACCCTTTCATCCATCCCACTTTCTCCACCTGGCTCTTGCTAACTTTGTGCACCCCCCTCTGTAAAGAAAAATCCCCTTTTGCCCAACTCTTGAGATGCTTGTAAATCTCACAGTCAATAGTGTCCTCCCTAGTGCGACAGCCCCCTCCCCTCCCCAACCTGGCCATGATCCTTTCTGAATAAAGGCCATCCTTCCTAAGTCTGGATTTTTATTTTACATATTTTCAAATATGTAAGTTATATCTCAGTAAAGTTGATTGATGAAGGGGGGATGTGATGGTTAATTTTATGTGTCAGCTTGGCTGGGCCACGGTGCCCAGATATTTGGTCAAACATTATTCTGGATGTTTCTGTGAGGGTGTTTTTGGATGGGTTAACATTTAAATCAGTGAGTAAGGCATAATGTAAGTGGATCACATCTAAACAGTTGGAGGCCTGAATAGAACAAAGGCTGACCTCGCCTGAGCAAGAAAGAATTCTGCCAGCAGACAGCCTTCAGACTTGCACCACTCCATCAGCTCTCCAGGGCCTCCAGCCTGCTGGTTCACCCTGTAGACTTTGGACGCCCTAGCCTCTAGAATGACATGAGCCATTTCCTTAAAATAATTCTCTCTCTTTCTCTCTCCCTCCTCTTGTTTCTGTTTCTCTGGAGAACCCTGACTTATACAGAGGGAATGGGAAACACCTTATCCTCAACTGTGATTTACTTCAGGTGAGAGAATCCTCTCCTACCCCACTGCGTCCATCGTCCCTCTGCTTGCTAAGTCCTTTGTGGTTCTTCCAGAACCAACTTGAGCATCAGTTTTGTTTTACCTGTAAGGTAGGGCTTAATTAAACACTGCCCTGTATCCTTCCCTGGCTTTCTGTGTTCCCACCTGATGCTGCCTCCTGCAGCTGGTACCCACACCTGCTCGGGCATTACAAGCCCGGGCACCATGTATGTATGTCCTATACTTTAACTCATCTGCACAGCCTAGATACAGGTATGGTCTCCCCAAAAGAAAGGATGTGGGAAATATTTTTACTTTTCCAACTTTCTAAACTGAACTCCATTCCTCCTGGGTCTCAGCAGGGGGACATGCTGTGGATGTGGAACCCGGTGCCCCAGGCTGTGGATGTGCCTTCACTGCAGATTCATGGATTTTATATGTTTTATGGTCTGCTGGTGCTCAGAGGAGCTGCTTTCAGTGAGTGGGCCATCAACATCAGCTTATGAATATTCATGAGTCTCTTTGTGCTCTAATTGCAATACAAACTTCTTTTCCTTTTCCAGAGGACAGGAATTTCAGGGCTGTCAGCCAAGGTTGGGTCAACGTGCCTGTCAGTTGGGTCTCTGAGGATAAGAGATGGTTAGGCCCCAAGACCCCAACTTACCATCAAATACTGGTAGGTGCCTGAGGACCACATGACTTCTCCCCTCACACACATTAAAAAAAAGTTGATCCTCTGTTTCCACAAATTCCTCATCTGTGGATTCAACCATCCTCAGATTATAAATATTTGAAAAAATTCCAGAAAGTTCCAAAAAGCAAAACTTTGCCACACCGGGCAACTACTTACATAGCATTTACATTGTTTTATGTATTGTAATTGAACTAGACATGATTTAAAGTATATGGGAGGATGTGTGTAAGTTGTATGAAAATACCACACCATTTTATATAAGGGACTTGAACATTGGTATCCGTGGAGGATTCCTGGAACCAATCCCTGCAGATACTGAGGGATGACCATATAACATAAAGTTCACCATTTTAACCATTTCTTAAGTGTATAATTCAGTCGCATTAAGTACACTCATGTTGTTGTAAAACCATCACCATCTGTTCCCCATTTTTTCATCATCCCAAGCAGAAACTCTGTAATCATTAAACACTAGTCCCTTATTTCTCTCTCCCCTCAACCAGCCTCTGTTAACCTTTAATCTTCTTTTTATCTCTATGAATTTGCTGATTTTTAGATATTTCATATAGGTGCAACCATACAACACTTATCCTTTTGTATGTGGCTTACTTCACTTAACATAATGTTTTCAAGGTTCATTCGTGTTGTAGCATGTATTAAAGCTTCATTCTTTTTTATGGCTGCATAATATTCCATTGTATATATAGAACACATTTTATTTACTCATCCATCTGTTCATGGACACAGGTTGTTGCCACATTTGGCTATTCTTCAGTGAACACTGGCATGCAAGCATCTGTTTTCAATTCTTTTGGGTATATATCTAGGGGTGAACATTCTATGTTTAAATTCTTGAAGAACTGCTAAAGTGTTTTCTGCCACAGCTGTATCATTTAACATGCCCACTAGCAGTGTACAAGGGTTCCAATTTCTTCACATTTTTGTCAACACTTGTTATTATCCATTTAAAAACAATTATACCATCCTAATAAGTTTGAAGTGATATCTCACTGTGGTTTTGATTTGCATTTCCCCAATGATCAAAGACATTGAGCATCTTTTCACACCTTATTAGCATCATTTGTATATCATCTCTTTGAAGACATATTTATTCAAGTTCCTTGCTCATTTAAAAGACTGATTGTTTCTCTTTTTTATTGTTGCGCTTTAGGATCCTTTATATGTTCTGGTGTTAAACCTCTGCCATATACATGATTTGAAAATATTTTCTTCCATTCTATAGGTTGTCTTTTTACTTTCTTGATAATATCCTTTGATTCCTCAAAGTTTTTTAATTTTGATGAAGTCCATTTACTCATTTTGTTCTTCTGTTGCTCACACTTTTGGTGTCATATCTAAGAATCCACCACTGAATCTGAGGTCATAAAGATTTACCTTTAAGTTTTCTTCTAAAAGTTTTATAGTTTTAGCACTTACATTTAGATCTGGGATCCATTTTGAGTTGACTTTGGTATATGGTGTGAGGTAGATTCCAACTTTATTCTGTTACAGGTTACAGGGGTGAGGATGTGAATACACCTTTTGGGGGAGTTTAATTCAACCCACTACAGGATTTTACTAATAGTTATACCAAGAAAAAAGACATAATGCAGGACTGTCCTCAGCAAAGTAGGGCATGTGTCACCCAGACTGAAGAGGCTGGACTTCACCTTACATGAAGGGGTGGTTCCTTTCTGCCACAGCACAGGGCGGAGGCTGCCTCCCTCTCACTGCGCCCTGCCGTGCTTCCTGGTGCTAGGCCAGGGTCTGGTCCGCGTGGCCTTCCGAACCTGAGGAATCCTCTTACAGAGGTGGCATCTCGGTCGTTGCCTCTCCACACCCCTGCGAGGCAGGGAAGAAAAGAGCTCTGGTCCCTGTTGTGCCTCTCACCCGAAGCTTCCCATGCTCCTATAATAGGCCCACGGGGTGTCAGGGAATCCGTGCGGCTCCTGACCTGAGCCAGCTGTGTCCCCTTGTCTTTCCCTAGAAGGCGGGGGAGGACCCAGCCCTCCTGATGTTTGCTCGTCCTCTCAGAACTCAAGGGAGGGGTGAGAGTTGGGGGAGGGCTGGGTGATGAGTCCGTCTGCAGGCAGAGCAGGGCACACAGGCTTCAGAGGGCGCGCAGAGACAGGTTCCAGGTGCCAGAGGAAGTGTCTGGTCTTCTGGAGGAGGAGGCAAGAGAGGCCCGGGAAGGCAGATGGCCTGGGAGGTCTGGGAGGACGGAGAGCCAACAGAGGGGTGGAGTGAAATCTGGGCACCTGTGGGCACGGGCTGAAAGTGGGGTGCTAGGAATTCCAGAGGCACGTTTCTCTTTGTCACCCAAATGCTGGCTGTGTTGCCCCTTATATGGCATTGCACAGTTTTAACTTCATGGTGCCCTGTTTTAGGAAAAAGGCTCCTTCTCACAATGTTCTGTGATTCTGTGGGGGTCATATTAGAAGGACCCCCCTCCACCACAGGGGTCAGATGACACACGATGGCCAATAAGAACGTCTCATGGCATTAGATGTGCTCATTAGCTCAGGCGCCGGCACATGATGCACAGGGCCAGCCGGCATCCGCGTGCCACAGGGCCAGCCGGCATCCGCGTGCCAGGAAGTGAGGAAGGATGCTGGCGGAGGAGTGCTCCCGCTGTCTATGTGCACAGTGAGGGCTGTGTGGGTGGGGGCTTCTGCACACACCTCTTCTTGCTGCCTCATGGAGAGAAGGTGTCTGAAGCTGAAGCCAAGCAGAGGCCTGCAGAGTCTAGAGGTGGAGAGGGACAGTCGAGGACCTTGTTTGAAATCCTGAGCCCAGCCAGACACCCCGAAGTCCTGGTTTTAGGCTTTCCAGGGAAGCAAGCACGTTAGTTTGCTTTGGGCAGCATGTCTTCATGGGAGATTAAAGACGGCTGCAGAATATTTGACAGAGCTCCCCTGGAGAGGTCAAGTGTATCCTTGATGGTCCTCTAAGCCAGAGGCCAGTGGGTAAGAACTGGGTACAGAGGAGCACCGTCACTGGGGCTGAGGGGCTGGTAGGGGCAGAAAGCAGAGATGGACTCCGAGGAACCAGAGCAGGAGATGCTCATCACAACATGTTTCCATTTCATACTCTCAGCCTTGGAAGTGGGCACTGCTCCCCTTCCAATGAGAAGATCCAGGCTGTGGGAAGGAAAGGCTAAGTTTACCCTGTAAGCCAGTAGCGGGTCTGGAGTCTACACTCGCCCTCCCCAAGTCAATTTCCCTCATAACGAGGCAGTGCTCGCTGCGCCCTCACTGCCTCCTGAATTATCCTCCTGCACAGACCTCGTTACCACCGGGAGCAGGGAGCGTGGCTCCAGCCTCACCCACCTTGGCTGCTGATGAGCGCCCTAATTTGATTGGCTCCAAATGAATGTGATGCAGAATTAAAAGATGCCAGAAGACACTGCCATAAATCGAATGAGTTGGCTTCAATTTATTATGTTTTGAATTTAATTAGATTTCTCCTCTATTCCTCTCCGAATATGAATCCAGCTGCTGGCTGCAGAGCAGTACCTGGAAGGGGCTATAACTGTTACGTTCCAGCCTCTGCCATTCGGCTTGAGCCTGGGGGACAGCGCTGGACGAAAGAGCTCAGCCTGGGCAGGGGAAGGTCAAGGGAGTTCAAGGCCAGCTGCCAAGACTTCCGCCAGCAAGCCAGCATATCTCCTGTCGGGGAAGGGATTCAAAGCAATGTACCTGCTTAAAGTGGTTTAAAATTATTTTTAGTGCATAAACACTTCGAGAGACAACATAGAAGGGGGAGCATTGGAGTCATGGACTTTGTTGTGTGACTGGCAGCAAGAGACGTGATGACCTGAGATCTGGGCTCAGCCTGGCCACAAACTCTCTCTCTATGTGACTAGGATAAATCACCAACCTCTCCCAGCCTTGGTTTCCCCATTTGCAAAATGAAGGAGTTGAGCTCCAAGAAGATTTGATAGCCCTGGATTCTGTGCTGCTCACCTGACCACCCATCCCCCGTGTCCCCCTCCTGCTGTCCTTCTCTGGCCCATTTGGCCTGGGAATCTGGCCCCTTCAGGCTGTCCCTCCAGGGCTTTCTTGCTGTCATAGGTCAGATTCAGCCAATGGGAGGCTCTGGCCAGAGGGCCAAAGGACAGGAAGAGATGGGTTAGGGTACCCCCTACCTCCGTCCCTTCAAGACCCCGCTCCTGTCGGCAGCCCTTTCCCCACATCTCCAGCTCTTCCTGGCAATGGCGCCACCATTGCCTCTTGGGCTTTTTAGCCTCATGGCTAGTACAACATCTAGAGTTACTGTCTCCCTGTTCCGCAATCTCCCTTGTTTGTTTTCTGCACCCTGCCCGCACTTCTGCATGGAATATTGTCATTAAAGTCTCATTAATTGAACCATCTGGGTTGAATTCCATTTCCTGCCATGACCCCAAATAATGCAGATGCTAAATCCGCTTTTTGATTGAGGGTCTCCAGGGAGGGTCCCCCAAGGAGAGAGACTGTAGCTGAGAAATAAAACAGGCTTCTGGTTTGGGAGACTGGTCGGAAGCCAGGGAGGTCTGGGAGCTTGCAGGAGGAGCATGGGAAAAGTTGTCCCCATGGGGACTGCCGATCCTCGGGTGGAGAGCACCAAGTGGAGAGGGAGGCAGTGACTGCAGGGGACTTGGAAATGGAAGCTGGGGAGTAGCTGTGTCTCCTGGCCCTCAGAGGGCAGGTGATGCCACATGCAGTTGAACAAAAGAAAGAGGGAATGCCTCCCCCACCCTGCTCCATCTTTGACCCAATTGGATGTGGGAGAGTGAGAAGCCCCTGACTGAAGGCAAAGGGCATGTATCTTCAGAGAGCATCAGGGCTGATGATGGAGGGGTTTGTGTGCTATGGAACAGAGCTCCCAAGGGTACAGTAAAAGGACTTGGAGTCAGCCGTGGGGGAAGAGCTGGAAGGAGAGGGGTCCCAGAGCAGGACAGAGGGAGAGGGAGCTGGTGGGTAGCTATGGGCTTGCTCTGGGATGGTGCCCAAAGATTACAAGGGAGGGGTCAACTAGGGTTATTTATGGCTCCTAATTTACACCTTCTAGCTTTGGTGTAAGTAAATGACCGGGACCCTGGAGGAGGGTGGGGAATTCCTCTCTGTATGCCTGGTCTGGGATCCTATGCGGGTGAGCTTGGACCTGGAGAAGAACCGGAGGTCAGGGTCACCAGGACTGGAGGCCTGGGTCGCCGTGTATCAGCATCCTTAGGGCAGCAGCCTGGCCACCTCGGGGCCAGCTGGCAGAGAAGGCTGAGTTCTGCCTCAGTGGCTCCCACATTTTGGTCCTCGTGCTGCCCTTTGGCTCATAAGGAGACTGGGCAGTGATTACTGACTTACCTGGAGAAGGAGCAGCCAGGGGAGGGATGTGGTCCCTGTCCCTGCAGGTGGGTCTCGAAAGCCCAGGACTGATAAGAAGGGAGACAGCTGACCTCAGGGACCTTTCCAAACTGGGGGCTCCAGGGGGCTGTGACCTGTGAGTCACAGGAAATGCAGGTATGAAGAAGCCAGACCCGGATTCTGAGTGACGAGAGATGGGGGTCTAAGCCATGTGTCTGAGCGCCAGGTCAGGGCCTGGGAAAGCAAAGGCGAATGGACCCTGGCCAGCTGCTCTCAGGCGGCTTCCTTTCATTCCCCAGGGCCAGAGCTGGCAAGAGCAGTGGAGTGAGCACAGCGTAGCCAGTGCCCTGCAGACACCAGAGACGGGAGAGCCACATGCCTGCCAAACAGGTAAATGTGGGAGCGGCAGGTCTTCTTGTGAGAACTAAGACAACTCGCCGTCTCTTGGAGAAAGAGGGTTGACAAGTAGTCCATCCATTCACTCCTTTGACTGTTTGTAATGGCTTTTGTTTCCTGTTGTTGGAGCAGGTAGGTTTTTTTTTTTTTTTTAAAGCCTTGGAACATCTATCTTTTACTGAAAACGACATAGCAGTTCAAACTCCCTAGAAAACCAGCCTAGCAGATAAGAAACAAGGTAGTTTCCTTCTTAAAAAACATAACTTAAATGCTAATAATTATCTGATTGTCTCACAAACTTAGAAAACAAACTTATGGTTACGGGAGGGGTTGGGGAAGCGCGGAGGAAGGGATAAGGAGGGGGTTTGGGATTTGCAGATACCAACGACCACATATAAAATAGATTAAACACCGGGGTCCTACTGTAGAGCACAGGGAACTATATTCAGTAGCTTGTAATAACCTGTAATGAAAAAGAATATGTATATATATACATATGTATAACTGAATCACTATGCTGTACTCCAGAAACTAATACAATGTTGTAAATCAGCGATACTTCAATTTAAAAAAAAGGAAAAAAATCATCTTTATCTGTATGTGACCCTAAAATTTCATCCCAAATGGAGCCACAGTACTAGATATTGATCAGATCCTTTTCAAAGCTTAGGTCATTCATCCAAATATTTAAAGGTCTTTCATTATCACAGTATGTCTTGTCACTGATGTAATGCCTACAAATAGAAACAAATCAAATAGGAGAGAAGTTTATGATGAAACAAAACAGTTGTTAACCTCACTTCTCCCCAGTCCCAGTCTCACTCTCCAGAAGCACACTTCTTTTAAACATTTCCATTTTTAGTACTTCTGGTGGATACCTCCACAATTCTAAGTAGCATGTAGACATACCCTTATTTCTTGATCCATCATCTGCAGAAAATTTATGGACCCGCTACAGTGGAAAGTAAGAAATTGCTTCATGGACATGCCTCTCCTTCCTCCCTTCATTTTCTCAAGTTTTATAGTTTTCCCATGATTATTTTTAGTTCTTCCATTATTTACTTTTTTTCACTATTCATTAAATTATGTTTAATCTGCATTGAATTTTCATACATTCAGAGTAGATATTACTACAAACAATTGAAAAGAAGGCACACAGTAACATAAATTTAAAAATATATTTTTAAATGTTTCTATATAAATAGCTAGTCTGGATAATACAGGACTAACAGCCAAACTTGCTATGCATCAAAACTAACTGGGAAATAGAGAGCGATATAGCTCATTGTATTAAACACATAGTCTTAAAAATAATCCGAAAACTATCATCTTAGAAACTACATATTGCTGACAGTGAAAATACAACTTACATGGCAAATTTTTATTTCAAAGTTGTATCTTAAATCTACTCCCTTGAAGGTTCTACGCCTATCCTTTCTACAATGATTTAGATTACGAGTGAGAAACCCTTCCTACATGAAAATATTTTAAATCCAATAAATTTCTGAATGAAACTTGAAACATTAAGAAATACAAGATCGATAACTTTCTGTAGCTTGCAGTACAGTATTTATGGACACGGAGCAATACTATAGAGTTCTGTGATGAGGTCTTCTATAAAAAATTTACATGTAACATACACAGATCATCCTCAGTTTATGATGGGGCTGTCATTTACTTTTATAACTACACTGTGTAATTATACCTTGATGCTGCATTGCATCAGCCTCAGTGAAGGTAATGGGCTGTGACAGCCAGTTTTGGTCTCTTCCTGAACTTCCCATTCTTCTTTTCTTTTGGGAGGAATCTTTCCTTGTCTCCCTGGGCTGGGCTGGAGCCTGCTCCTGGCATGCCAGTCCGTGCACCCCATCTCCTTAGCCATGGCAACTGCCTCAACACCGGGCATGTTCCCCAGTCCAGGCCATTAAGCATCCTCCCAAGCCTTTACCACTAAGACTGCTCTCTTTTTCTCTGGGATTACCTCTAGCAGGGAAATGGAACATCTGCTCTTGTCGGGTCCCTCTGGGCCACCATATGGAGCAATCCTGCCTGGGAAAACCAACCCAGAGGCCAACAGTGGTGAGTGAGAGACTGAGCTCTGATGATGGGAAAGACTGCTGGATCTGTCTCACCTGGAGCCCAGATCACCTCTTGACCTTCACAGCTATGTGAGCCTGAACATTTCATCATTAGCTTCAACCAACTGTATCAGCTCCCTGACTAACACAGGGCTAAGGTGGCGTGCTGAACACCCCACTGGATGGAAGATGAGAATTAGCAACTTGTTTCCTGTATTATTTTCCTATGGCTGCTGTAACAAATTACCACAAGTTTAGTGGCTTAAAGCATCACAGATTTTACAGTCCTGGAGGTCAGAGGTCTGAAGGGGTCTCACTGGCCTCATGTGTCCACAGGGCTGTTTTCCTGCTGGAAGCTCCAGAGGAGAATCTGTTTTCTTGCCCTTTCCGGCTTCTAGAGGCTGCCTGCCTTCCTTGGCTTGTGACCTTCTCCATCCATCTCCATCCCAGCAACGGTGGGCTGAGTCCTTCTCACCTGACATCACTCTGACCTCCTCTACTGCCTCCATCTTCCCCGTTTAAGGACTGTTGGGGTTACACTGGATAATCCGGGAGACTCTTTTCCTACCTCAATTTCCCTTTGCCACTCTGATGTTCTTTCTGACACCCAGTGTGTGGAATCTTTTCCAACACCAGTCAGTTCTCCAGTTCTCCAAGATTAACACCAGATCTCTGATTCTCTGACACAATTCGATGTCCAACAGTTCAGTTCTGACACTAACTACCCAGAGTTAGCACAGACCACACAGTTTTAAGGGTTCAGTCCCTCAGAGCTGACCTCACTTCACTTGTCAGTCACAAATACCACGGCTCCAGGTAATCCACCCTTCTGTCCAACAGCTACAGATTTGAGGCTCTGCCCCCACCAGGTTTGATAATTTGCCAGAACAACTCACAGAACTCAGGAAAGTGCTCTACTCACTATTCAAGTTTATTATAATGGATACAAGTGAGCATTTAGACGAAGAGGTACATAGGTGGGGTCTGAAAGGGTCCTGAGCCTCTGTTCCCACGGAGTTGAGATGCATCACCCTCTTAGCACATTGATGTGGGCACCAATTTGGAAGCCCTCCAAACACTTCTGTTCAGGGATTATTTTTTTGAATTTTTATTGGAGTGTAATTGACTTACAGTGTTAGTTTCAGGTGTACAGAGAAGTGATTCAGTTATACATTTATATACATATATATTTTTTCAGATTCTTTTCCATTATATGTTATGACAAGAAATTGAATATAGTTCCCTGTGCTAACAGTAAGTCCTTATCGTATGTCTATTTTGTATATAGTAATGTGTGTCTTTTAACCCCCAGCCTCTAATTTGTCTCTCCCTGCCCTTTCCGCTTTAGTAGTCATAGATTGTTTTCTATATCTGCGAGCCTGTTTTTGGTTTGTAAATAGAATTTGTATCTTTTTTTTTTTTTAAAGATTCCACATATAAGTGATATCATATGAGCAGTTAGATGAAGAGGTACATAGGTGAGGTCTGAATATGAAGTGAGATTTTTTGTAAACAGCATATAATTGGGTCTTTTTTTCATTTTAAAATCCCCTTTGCTAAGTTCTGTCATGCTTGGTGTTATTTAGACCATTGACTTTAAGGCAATTATTCAGATGTTAGGGATTAAATCTGCCATTTTATTATTTGTTTTATGTTTGTTTTCTATGGTTCTTGTTCCTGTTTCTCTTTTCTTACCTTTTTATGGGTTACTTGAGCACTTTTTAGCATTGCATACTGATTTATTTAATATGTTGAAGAATGAATCTCTTTGTTTTGCTTTTTTGGTGGGGGAGGGGAGGAGGTAATTAGGTTTATTTATTTCAGTGAAGGTACTGGGGATTGAACCCAGGACCTCATGCACGCTAAGTACGCACTCTACTGCTGAGCCACACGCTCCCCTGAAGAGTGTATCTCTTTGTGTCGTGGTTACTCTGGGCATTACGATACACATGTATGTCTTACAAAGTCTACTAGTATCAACATTATACCATCTTGGATGAAATGCTGAAACCTTGCCTGGTTGCAGCCTCTGTTCACGCCTGTTAAGTGTGTGAAGAGGGCCTCCCCCGCCCCATCAGGAGTCCTCGCACACACTCAGAATGCAGATCTTCCCAGTCTACTTCTCCTCTCCACACTCTCCCGTGGACTTGTCTTCCCGAAACACGTTGGTCTCTTTCATCCACGAATGGCCCTCCCTTCTTTTTGCTGCTGCCTTCTGGGCTTTATTCATTTAAAACTTACAGGATTAAATTTCAGGATATCTTCAGAAGAAGAGGAGGTGAAGGAACAAAGGTAAGGAACAGAAAACTCCGAGGTCCCTTTAAAAGGCGTGCGGTGGGAAGAGCCTGGACTCTGGCTCTGGGTGGCGCTGGTGCGACGTCGTGAGTCGTGAGTCTGCGCTGCTCCTCGTCACTCACACGCGGCCAGGGTGGGCGTGTGCTCACATCAAGCCCCGGAGTCCTCCCGGCAGCTCACAGTGTGGCCGAGAGGATGAGCGAGCCGGTGTGAGCGAGGGGTCTGGCTCGGGGCCGGGCACAGAGAGGTGCCCAGTTAACGGCTCTTGTTGCTTTTACGCCTGCACTTTGGTCAAACGCGAGCGCTGGGAGGTGCCGCACACTCCTGAGGAGCGACCGCAGACCTCCTTCACTGTGACTCCTGAAGCAGTCTGACCAAGCCAGCTTTGGTGCCGAGGAATGTCCCAGGGAAGGAGGTGTGTCCCCCTGCAGGGGACAGCTTCCTGGTGACTGAGCTGAAAGGTCAGGGCCATTTTAAGAAAGTCATTGCCCGCTACCCTCTATTCCTTGGAGGCTCCACCCACCCCATTTCAAACAATAAAACCACCCCATCCACCGCCATTAAACGCAGTTTATACGTAACTGTAGGAGTTACACGTAATGACGACAAACAAGCTCACCAGTTGACATGTTACATGTTGTAGGCGTTTAGCCAACTGTGGGCACGTGATTAAAATCCCTACATATTGTAAGGGATCTTGCATCAAAAGATGTCTTTCTAGTTTCGAGAATTTCAGAGCACCACACTCCCAAGGTTTCTCATGTCTCAGACGTTTTTAAAGGCCCTGGAAAAACTCAAAGGACCTGCATTCTGGGCTCATAAACAAAACAGCCCTGGGCAGTATTCTCAGGAGGGTGGTGGGGACCAGGCTCACTGAGGGAGGGCCAGCCGGATGCCCACCACACCAGAGGCAGGGCATCATGCCGCAATGATCGGTTTGCTGAACACACCAGCAGCAGGACCAACCCACAAAGCCCACAGTGAGTGGCCAGTGAGCGCCAATAAACAGACAACGGGTACAAAACGAAGTAACTTCCCCACAGAGAAAAACCAAGGGATGGAAGGAAAATGATGGCGGAAGGGGTGGGTTAGACTTTAGCGAGGGAAATGGGGAGTGGTCTCTGCGAAGGAGCGAGGGGGAGGAAACTGAGGCTCAGAGAAGTGAGGTGACTCACCCCCAGGCCACCTCCTGGCAATGGCCGGGCTAGTTAGTGGGTTGTCCTTTTCTACTTTGTCCTCATCATTATGTCAGCCTATTGAGATGAGGGTCTGAGCCAGGGCAGAAACTACGGTGCTGCCGGCATGTGGAGCCCCAGTGGAGAAGGTTAAAGCCCAGGCAGGCCAGTGCCTGAGCCTCTAGGCTCTGCTTTTAAAGTCAGAGTCCAGCATCCTGTCCCCTCCCAACACCCAGCATTTTCCTGGCTCTACACTGGTGCGCTCAGGAGTGAGACATGCCCTTTGCAAAACAATGAAAAACAAGGAGCCATATTTTAAAGGTGAACTTAGAGAACACCATCCCTTATTTTGTAAAGGAGAAAAATAGGTCCAGAGAGGGCGAGTGATTTGCCTGAGGTCACACAGCTGACCTGGAGTAGTCTCCCAAGGGATCCCTCAGTGCTCTGCCCACTGCTGTGGTTATATTCCCTTCTAGGAAACTTGCAAGGACCCAAAGGAATGCATCACTAATGGCGGAATTTCATGGAAGGTGGAAGTGAGGGATATGTGTGGCGTGGACACAGCCTGCCAATGGCATAATGTGGAACTAGCACACGCTTGGTATGTGGGAAGCTGTCCACGAGTGGCCACTCCTTTCCCCTTCCATCACCTGGTCTGGGACATGATGTCTGAGTTCAGGGCCTTAGGTACTGTTGGCACGCTACCAAAGTGTGCTGAGTGACCGCAGGAATGCTGAGGTGTGGGGGTGTGTTTCTTCCTACTTTCTCAAACTCAAAAAACACTCCTTAGACGCTTAGAGTGGGGGAGGTGTAGGGGGCGCCCATTTTCACTCTTCCTCCTGATTATGTGACCCTGCCTGCACACGTGCACATGTCTGAGAGTGCACACACACACACCCCTACACACACACGGCCCCCCATACACCTCCCCCCCAGCGTCTCAACTTTTGGAGCCAGCAAGGAGCATAGCCAGGCCTAAGATAATATTTGCTGGCCTCTTTTTTCTTGTGCTTTAGAAGGAAAAAAAAAAAAAAGAAGCAACCCTCCCAGCCCACAGCCATGGAGATCTCCTGGGCAGCAGAGTCTTAAATCACGCTGTGGAGGACAGGATGATCTGTGACTCAGGAATCGGCTGGGTTGATAACTCAATTCTGCCGCTGGGCCGCATTTGTAAGCAGCGATAGCACACCCCACGGAAACCCAGAATCCAATTAGGGCGGAGGGCTGCATCATTTCTCCTCCCTCACCCGGCCTTCCACAGCCCCTGACCGTCCATCTGCCTTGGCTGAGGCTCCCTGCGGTCTGCAGGGCGAACTTCTGACCCTCCCACTGGGGCCCCGGGCTGCTCCCCTGAGCCTCACAGTGGCCACGGGTATTGGAGTCGAAGCTCGAGGGGACGGGCTTTTCTTGGTCCCTGGGACTGGGGCACTTAGGATAATTCCAGACCTCCAGTGACTGGTGACACTTCTTCAGCTCAGTCCCACCTAGTCCTGGGGGTCCTGGGGGTTTTCAAAGCTCCCCTGGCCAGAGAGCCACTCGTGTGAGGCTGCATGCATTGCTTACCGGCGACAAATGTTGAAACGGAGAGTGTTAGAAAATCAGACAGGGTTTTCACAGCACAGAAAGCGGACCCCCAAGGGTTTAATCAGCTTCATTCACACAAAAATGCTAGTGCACTATTTGATAAGGCCCGCATGGCTTTGCATCAGGCCGCAAGATCAAGAGGTTCTGAGTTTTTTCTGAAATTCAGACTCGCCTCCCCATTACTAGGACTACTGAGGTTCCCCCAACACCCCCAACCCCAGGAAATATCTGACGGATACACTTGTTCCGTGGGCTCAGCCGCCTCATTTCTTGAGGACATCATTTGTTCTACTACATTTCCCCCCCACAGCTCAGCCTCCTCATTTTATGAACTATTTAGATAAGAAACAGCAAATGTCTTTCAACTTGCCTGTCGGCTCCAGGTGATCCGTGGTGGCTGCTCTTAAAACTGGGTCTAGGTGGAGTCCTCACTGGGCGCAGAGGGGAAGAAGGCCAAGTTCAGTCAGCAAAGCCCTTCACGCCTGCTGGAGGGTGAGAGGTGGCCCCTGTGCGACGTGATGTGCTGTCTTTGCGCTGAGCCATTCTAAACACTGAGAGGGGCCCTGAGCATAAATGAATAGAGCTGACTCTCCAGTTGCTCCCAGTATCGCAGGGACGGTGCGCCAGCAAGTGCTCCCCGGTCAGTGGACAACGCCCTGGCTGAGGCAGACGTCAGCTCCGGTGTCCAAGCACATGGGCTCTGGAGCTGGACGTTCCTCGGTACGAAGCCTGCTTCTGACACTTAGGTGCTGGGTGGCCGTGCTCCGAGTCACACACCTTCGTCTGTGAAAAGAGGAGAACACCTGTCTCACAAGGTAGCTGTGGTCATCAAATGCTGTCAGGTGTCTATGTATCGGACGCCTACCGGGCAGCAGGGATCACTGTTACAATGTCGTTGGTGTGGAAGCACACACGGGCCTCTCAGCTTCACCTCGGCCTACAGAAGCTCCGCAGAGAGGCCTGTTTCGCATTGAGAGCTACACAGACGGTCTTCAGTAGAAGACAGAGGCCATTCAGCACGGAAGAGGACATTCTGTCCCCTTGGTTAGGGAAACTGAACGATGGGTCAGAAAAAAATATTAGGGTCAACATTCAAACAACTTTCCTGAAATAAAGGAAGACTTGAATTTACTGAGTGGAAGGGAAATTGATACGGAGTGGTCAACACTGAGACAGATCCCAATAAATGAATGTTTGACTTTAGAGAAAAAAACTTTAAGGGTGTGCAGTGAAAAACTACCCCTTTAAAAGCCAAGTTAAGAAAGAACTCCCAGAACAAACAAACGAAAAATCACGTAAATACTCAAACCAAGAGAAGCACTTTAAGAATAGCCAGATAGAGACCCCAGAAAACATTTCCTCCGTTAAAACAATGAGAACACTGGCAAAAAATCATTGAAATCAACTTTTTCAGAACTCTGGAAATAACCAAAGGTTTTCAGCAACCTGAGTATCATTTATTGAAGGGAAATGGCTAAATCAGGGCAAGAATAGCAAGTTTTATGTTGTTTTAATTTGCCTTATTTCCAGCCTTCACTCAAGCTCCATGGTAGACTTGAAAACTAAAGGCCTTACGACCACAGTAGCTGTGAAAACCCGCAGCCTGACTGCCACTGGACAGGACGGAATGGTTTGGAGCTTTCCAAAAGATGCCGTCCCCAGAGAACTGTCACTATTTGATCTGACAGCGCCCTGGAAAATCTCCCATCTTAGGGATTATTTTATTTGACATGGCTCAGAGCTTGTTCTGTTCAAACAACTGTAATTGGCCTTTTGTCAAAACCAATCAGCAGCCTGGGGTGGTAACACCAGTTGGGGCTAATAGGAGGCTGATCAAAACACTCAAAAGGAAAAACTGGGGAATAAGATACTCACAAGGGCTTGGAAAAGCGTATTCCTAGAATTCTAGAAGGCCTCATGCCTGTGCGGAGTTGTACATGTGCCTAGGAAAGACCTGCACTGGCCTTAACCGCTGACTGACTGTGAGGCTCTGGGAGAGCAGGAGGTAAAGCCTGAGGCAGAGGTGAAAGTTGCTTGCTGGGGTATTGAGGGCAGACCCCCAGCATGCACAGTAGTTTCGTAGAAAAGGTAGGGAGACTTAGTGGTTCCGGCACTAAAGGAAATCTCTGTCCAGTCATTAGCTGACCACCAAACCCACCAAGGGGTTTTCATATTCTTTTTCATTAAAGGTTATTACAAGATATTGAATATAGTTCCCTGTGCTATACAGAAAAGATACTTTTTTTTAATCCTTTTTTGTATATAGTGGTTAACATTTGCAAATCTTGAACTCCCAAATTTATCCCTTCTCACCCCCTTTCCCCCGGTAACCATAAGACTGTTTATTACATCTGCGAGTCTCAGAACGTACTCACCTTATAGCTGGAAGTTTGTACTCTGACTAAGAATTGTAGGAATTCTTAAGCGTTCTTCCATCAAGTTCCTTCCTGGGTATGTTTTGTGGGTGCTTTCTCCCAGTCCTAAACTTATCTACTAATTCTCTTATTGGTGAAGTTTAAAACTTTGGTAAGATCTAATTTATCAATGTTTTCCCATTGTAGTTTCTGCTCTCTGTGTCTTGCCTAAGAAATATTTTCTTATCCTAAGTTGGTGAAGATATTCGGTTTTATTCTAGATACTTTTAAGTTTATATCTATGATTTGTCTCTAATATTTTTTTTTACCAGATGCATACGTTGCATTTAATATTAAAAAAATAACTAATTAAAGAAAAACATGTAGGAGTCAGTGGGAACATTACTGGCCTTGAAACCCAAGGTGTATCTTGGTTGTGTCCAGCCAGGTGGCCTTGGGCAGGTCCCTATCTAGGGAACAAAGTGACCCACTGAAGGTCAGTGCATGTGTGTGTATTTTTTTTTTAAATGGAGGTACTGGAGATTGAACCCAGGGCCTCGGCATGCTAAGCATGTGCTCTGCCACTGAGCTATACTCAACCCCTACAATTGTCTTTTGTGTGTTTTTTGTTTTTCAATTAAGTGTCTTTGAAATCTAATTGGAGATACTGCTCAGCAGTGAGGACACATGACTCTCCAGAAGGCTGACGTACAAGCAAATGTGGAACTCCTAGCGCCCAGTGCTGACGAGGGCCGGGGGTCCCCCTCCACAGCCTGGGCAGTGGGTGGCCGCCCGGAGGCAGACATTTAGCCTTCCTGCTAGCTGGAGCCGGCCACAAGGGGGCACTGTGACAGCAGGTTTCTAGGCCAGCTTGGTTCTGCCAGCTGCGACCATGCAGGGTTGGTCCCTGCCTGCTTGTGCAAGGGTGGTGTTGGCTCTCTGGGGGCAGAGGGGGCTTTACATGTCATGTATGGTCACACGGGGAGGTGGGGAGGGGGGCAGAGCAGTGACTTCGCCTAAGGTGTAGAAGGGTCTGCCCCAGCTGGTGTGTTCCCTCAGAACACAGACCTGGGAATGGATCTGTCAGGGGGACAGAGGCAGCCCGGGAAGGGAGGAGGGGCTGAAATGAGGGGCAACGTGGGACAATGGGCCCCAGTCGGACTGGCACAGGGAGACATGGGGACCAGGACAGAGTCTGATGTCTGCAGTGGGTCAGTCCACCCTAGGTTACGAGGTGACGGCCTGTGTCCCACCAGGCCAGGGGCTGAGCGTAGATGACTGACTGCTGTTTCAATTAGGATCAATTCATGACAGGGTGGGATGGAGGTGGGGAGTAGGGAACTTACCTGTGGGGGGCTACAGACAGCAGGCACAGGGGTAACGGGGTGGGGGGGCCACGGTTCACCCATGGCAGCCTGGTCACTCCAGCAGCGAGGCATTCTGGCAGTAAGAGGACTACTGAGTGTCAGAGAGGAAGGCTTGGCTGTAAAGCTGTGGCCCTGGGTGGGAGCTGACTGGCCCAGACAGAGTGAGGCAGGCATGTCCAGGCAAGCTGAGTGTCAGGCACTCCTGGGGTGTGGGTCTGAGAGATGCTGATTGGAGTTCGGCTCTAGAGCACATCACAGAAACACATAAGCCCTCATCTCCAGGCCGGTGGCCCCGGAATTCCAGCAGTGCCCAGCCCGAGGGCTGGGTCCACAGCCAAGAATGGGCTGGCAGGGAAGGAAGGTAGTCACAGGTTACTGGGGCATCAGATAGGGTCCACTGTGGCCCAGTGCCATGAGGGAACTTGGACACTTACACAGGGTCGTGGAAGTCCCCAGAAACTCACACCCAGGCCCAGGGCTCACAGAGCTATTTCAGAATTTATGGGCTGAGGGTGAAAGCTGTGGAAACCAGTATCTGCTCCTCATCACAGGGACAGAGATGCAGTGGCCTGGTGCCACATCACACCTACAGAGAAAGACCCCCCAGGGCAGGACAGGAAGTGGCCAAGGCCACCTTCCTCCTCGGGAGTCATCCCCTGGACAGCAAAGTACTAGACTGGGAGGCTAGAGGGAACGGCTGGCTGTAGTTGCAGCAGCTTCAGCGCTGGACTCGCTGCTTCTGGACTCACGCAGGCGCGCTCACCTTCGGCAGTCTGCGGGAACTCTCACTGAGATCTGTCCCGGATGCCCCCGGCCTGATCCCTTAAAGGCTCCCATTGTCCCTGGGAACAGTTTGAGCTTCTCAGCCTGATAGCTCAAGGCCCCTCACTTGCCCCCCACAACTTTTTTATCTTCCGACACTCCCACCTCCAGTGGCATGAACTTAACATTCTTGGTGTGTTTGCAGTCCTCCCTCTGCCTGGAATGTTCTTCCCCACCCTGTCTAACTGATAAGCACTGAGTCATCCTTTGAGACTATCGCCCTCCTTGTGAAGACTTCCCTGACCAGCTCCAGCCAGGTTGCAGGTAGAAGGCTTGACTGCGGTAACAGACAATGTACGGTTCTGACCACAAATCTATTCTGCCTTTTGTTTCTTACCAAGAGGATCCTGATTTTTTTCCCTAGTCAACCCTCAGCAAAGTTACCCTTGCTGAGCTCAGGGATAAACTGGGAAGAGGCCGCGCCCAGCATGCTAGCCCATCCCCCTGGCAGCCAGAAACTGACACTGGTGGGCGTGTCCTGGTTCTGGCCATTGCCCACGTGCCCCACGGGCCTGGTGGGCGGGGTGGCGAGCTCTCACAAAAGGGCTCAGTCAAGGACTGGTTCTGCTGGGCTTGTTTGTCATCACAGTGACAGAACCTGAAACAGGGCTTCCCTCCTCGGGGGAGCCCAAAGGTCCAGTGCACCTTCTGAGAATAAGAGACGATGAAGGATTGGCTGGGGCTCACTGGCTGTCAGGTTTTCTGTCCCCCCAAAGTCTGTGCTCTTCTTTGTTGTCTTTCATCCAAAAACCTTTCCTGAATGCCTGCTACGTGCCAGCTGATGGCTGTTCACAAATGAACAAAACCCAGTTCCTGCCTCAAGAGGTTCACAGCTTTTCGGAAGGAGGCACACAAACGGGTAACTTCCCTCTGATGCCATCAGGGCAGTGATTCTATGTAACAGAGAGACTTCTTCGTCGCTCACAAGAGCATCTACCCTGAATAGTATAAGCCAAAGAGGAATTTGTGAAAGGTCTTTGGATAACTCATAGAGTCCTGTGCCGAACAAAAATAACGTCTCAAGTCAGACTTGTAGGCTGGGGAGGGCATAGCTCAGTGGTAGAGCATATGCCCAGCATGCCTGAGGTCCTGGGTTCAATCCCCAGTGCCTCCATTTAAAAAATCTAACAAACAAACAAACAAACTTAATTACCTCCCCACTGTGGGGGCGGAGGGGAAGGAGTCAAATCAGAGTGTAGGACAAACTGTGACCTCAGTTTACTAGATCAGTTTCTGTCCTTCCCCACCAGGCACTGCAATGGAAGAAAACGAATCCAGCTTCAGAGTGAGAAGCCGTGGGTCTGAGGCTACTGGGGGAGAGCATGAACACATAACGTCTTCTAGAGAGTTAGAGAACAAAACAAAACAGCATTTTTCATTATAGAGCTACAAGCAGGGCGTAGATACCCTCTTATTTTCCCTCTTCGCTGAAATCAGAATGACTAGACCCCGAATTACCTTCAAGAACACAGATGTGGTAAAAACAAAACAAACAAGAGCCCTGAGGAGCAACTGCAGAAGCGCCTCAGGAACGTGTCTGTCAGAAGTTCCCCAAAGCTTTTTCCAGCAGAAATGAGTTGGAGTCCAGAGGACGCTACCAGTGTCCCGGCCAAGTCCCTCTGCCAGCTGGTGCCCCCTTCCCCAGCTGCCGGGGGAGCCAGCTAATGACGCCTAGCCAGTCCCTTCTCAGGAGAAGGCCCTCCGCTAGAGCGGAGCCACCTCAGAAGGGGGCCAGGTGACGCCCCTCGGTGCTCCAGCTGTGACCCCAGGAGGAGAGAGTGTCTCTCTAATCTGAGGGGGACCTCCTGCTTCCTCCCTGGGGGGATGGGGAGCGCTCCCTTCTGCTCCATCGGGAGTGATGGGTGAACTGCATGGTTCTGGGATTCCCTTGCTGGGCACATAGTTGGACACAACCAGGTTTCCTGGGCCGTCTCCTTGGCTGCTGCTTTTCTCCAGGCTCCTGTCTGGACGTGTGAGGCCAGTTTGGGGGCAGGTTGCAAGGGAGCTCTCTGCCCAGGGGACCAGCTTCCCAGAGGATCACAGGGCGGAGGGAACCTCTAAGTCCTTTCTAAAGGGCTTTGGCAGGACATGACGCAGTGACTCAGCACTGGAGGAAAGTCCGGGGTGGGACTTGAACAAAGCCAAACAAAAAAGGAATCATCACACCTGGCAGCCTTCCCTGGGGCGCCACAGACATCCCTGAAATCCAGTTTAAGGATTTCAGCCTGGCCTCGCAGCCCTTTAAAAAAAAAAAAAGAAAGAAAGATGAAACCACAGGCCCAGCTCCTCAAGGCTGCACTCTGAAAGGGGGTTTGTAAATGAGGGCGTGTTCAGAGGGCTTGGCCCCAAACGAGACTTCCGGAGGGGCAGTGGAAGGGACTGGGGACATTCAGCTTTGACAGAAGTCTTGGCAGAATATGTGGGCTGTCTTCAGAGATCAGAAAGTTGTTGGTGAGAAAGGCTAAGCTTTAGGGCCCTAGGCGGCACCCTCAGGAGCAGGAGGCTCCGTGGGGCAGACTGCGGCTAAGTTAAAGGAAGAATTCTGCTGATCACACCTGCCGGGAAGAGGCCGGGCCGTCCAAGGAGGCCAGGGGTTTAGAAGAGCCATCCCTCGGGTGACAGCAGGCCCACGCAGAGTGTCCCCACAGGGAGATGCCCACCTGTGTGCTCAGGTCTGATCAGCAGGATTTTTTGATCACATTTCTTTGATGTCCACTGACAAACTGAACTGGTGCTACTTTGGTCACCACTAAAAATCCAAAGACACTTAGATTCCAATGTACAAATCTTTATTATTCTGGAAAGCACAACACAGGCACCTCAGCTTCTCCTCTAACCAGTTGCTGTTGCAGGATTCGATCAGGATTAGAGATGTTCCAGGCTTGTGTCATGGAAGGAAAAACGGCTAATGTGATCGAGGACCAGAGAAGCCCGGGCCTCTTAGGACGCGGTGTCCTTGGGTCAGGACACTGAGCTGCAGCTTTCTCTGTTGGCAGGATGGCGAGAGCATTTTTCTCCCACCTCTAGCCTGGCATCTCAGATGAAGCCGGTGAACAAATGTTAGTGATAGCCCAGCTGGCCTGGATATACGTGTTCCTTTCTCAGCTGCCCACAAGTACGTGCTGTGAGACAAATGGGCTCTCACAACCTTCTCTGGTTGCCTGAAAGAGAAATATCTCAGCCGAGAAACTTACTAAAACAATTTTTTTTAGCTTTTTTCTTGGGAGGGGGGAGAGGGTAGGTAATTAGGTTTGTTTATTTATTAATTTTTAATTTTTTTAAATGGAGGAACTGGGGATTGAACTCAGGACCCCGCACATGCTAAGCGTGCACTCTACCACTGAGCTATACCATCCTCCTGAGACTTATCAAAATTCCACGTTCCCTGGTCCCTTCTCTGCAGATCCAGATCAGTAGATGAGGGTGGGGCTGAGTTTCTCTGTAGCTTGCGCCGAGGGGACTCTGTGGCCCAGGCTGAGGAAGCTTCTGTGCAGGAAGGAAGAAGTGAGGCCCAGCACCTGCAGACCCTTCAGGCGGAGGCACTTGTCAGGCCAGATCTGTGCTGAGATACTGGCCGTGTGTTCACACCTGAAATTGACTTGGGAGTTCGGCGGAGGTAGGAGCCCCAGGCTGACCCTTCCCCCTGGGTCAGAGGAACTGGCTGGAAAACACTGGAAGCTGGGAGATAGAAGACTGAAGGGCGTGCTCTGGCTCCCCCCCACCCCCACCCCGATCCACGGCCAAGTTTCAGCAAGCAGGATCCAACGCCTCCGCCTTCTTGGCCTTTGCGCTTGTCCTTCTGAGCCTTCAGAGGTCGTTGCCCACCAGGTTCAGCAGGGCGTTCTTGTAGTCGCCACTGGTGTCTTCCTGGGGACAGGAGGGACATGAGAGTTAGAAGGCAGTGGTTGTGGCAGTGGCCTGGCTTGGAGTCCTCTCCATCGGGAGCAGCTGCTCTTATTCCTAAGAGTGATGCTTCTTGCAGGAAGGCTTGGCACTTCCTAGGCCCTACGCCACAGGCCCCACACTGGGTCACCCATCTCTCCTTGTTTGCCATTTCAGGCTGTTCCTTTGTGTCTCCTTTTGATTCTCTTACTAACTGCAGGGGGGCTCACTGTGGCCAATGAGTCACAGAGACAGTTCTGCTCTTGAGCGAGATGGGCATTTTGGTGCCCCTTTACCCCATCCGCTGCCCCAGGGGGCACCCCCATGTTTCATTCAAGACCCAGGTGCACCCAACCATTCATTTATTCAACATGATCCATCATTCATTCAACACCTGTTATTGCAGATCTGAGAACAGAGGCTGAAAGCAGGGTGCCCAGTTCCCAACCTGTAGGTGGAGGGTGCGGTAGAGAGAGCCTGGGCTCTGAGCCCACGCAGAACCTGGATCACAGCTCCATCACTCACGGACCCCGTGGCTGAGTCAAGCCTCATCGTCACTCTGAGACTCAGACTCATTTATGATATGACATTGATGATGATATGAACCTTGCTGAGATGTGGCGAGAGTTAAATAGCAGGAAAAACATGAGCTTGACTGCATAGCAGCTGGCTCACGTAGGGGTCAAGTGACGTTGGTCGCCAGTAGGGCAGACCCCAGAGGTCGAGTGGCTGAACCCCTTTCTGTGGTCTCCCAGGCCCCCCCAGCTATTAGGCAGGTCCTGATAGGACTGGCCAGCCAAGGATCTACACACAGAGCCGGGGGAACAGGAAAGCTCCCTTTCTATGTGGTTGAGGAAAATGGGACCATGAGAGGGTACGGGGTTTCTTCAAGGCCACTCGGTGAGTAAGTGCGAGGGCTGGGGACTAGATCCACCTTTCTATTCTCTACAGCAGTTTATGTCTCATGGAAATTATCTAATTCCTTGACTGTTCTGTCAAATTTGCTCATAAACTCATTGGTGCCTGAAATTTTCTTGGAGATTTTAAATATCTTTTTTCTTTTTTTCACTACTTCCCAAAAGGTTTTTGTAATATGGTTTTTTAAAAAAGCCATTCATTTTGTCTACCCTCTCAAATATATGAGTATAAAGTTATAATGGGATTTTTATACATTTTTCTATTAATTTCTAGGCCAGAGTTTTTAATGCTGGTATCGCTGTTGGAAATCATTTTTGCTTTGATGACGTCTACAGGGGGTGGTCTATGCTAAAAAGAAAATATTTGGTCAACTTACTCACGGTTCCTAGGAAATTCTCTCTTTAGGTAAACTTTAGGTAAAACCTAAGAGGGTGGGCTTCATGTAGGTTTAAATAAGGCGCTGTATTAGTGATTATGCACTAATTAGCCTAATACATCTCTCTCCATAATGAGGTCTACATGTTAGTTGGGTCAAAAGTAATCATTTTTACCCAGCAGTGCTTTTGTCCTTCTGGAGTCTGACTGTGGCTCCACCTAACTGGATTGGCGAGAAGGAACAGAAATCTTCCTGATGCCTCAGAAACCACGTGGGGTTGTAGGAATTTGTGACACTGGCTGGGACTAAGTGTTGGGAAAGCCAGCCCTTTGAGTGACACAGCTGTAGCCTCCGCTGATTTTCACCCAGCCCTCCTAAAACAAAACCAAGAATAATTTCCACCCTTCCCACCCCCACCTACCTACTGGGCCATTTGGAAATATCTTAAAGCAGAAATGTCTTTTTAACATACGGTAAGCTATGTGTTTCTCAGAAAGTGTAGTGAACAGTAGATGTTTGTAGAATGACTAGAGACCTGACTTAATAGCCAGTGAAGACTTAGGGATGTGTTTCTCATGACTTGACTTCTGGTAATGAAACTGTCAAGGTCTCAATTGGCATCAATGTCCGGGAGAGCTATTTCTCGGGAAGTGATAATCACTCTGCGTTTTCTCAGCTCCAGAACTTTCACTAATTGGAATCAAGTTAGGCAACCCACTGGAGCCCATCTGATTTATCTCCGTAAAACTTTGCTGCTAGAACTACTTAAATCTGGATGGGACTGCCACGCCTCGATTCCTACCAAACTATCTGCTCTCACTGACTCTTGATGATTCAGTGTGTCATTTTCAGAGGGGCAACAGTAAGTCAAAGGCAAAGCTAACCTTCTGTGTGAAATGTACAGGGGCCTCCACTCCCCACCAGGCTCTAGCCGCACCCACCTCCTTGCTGACCCCTGCACACACCACGTAGCAATGCAAGGGTCTGATGCCCACTGGGAAGGGATGGGCACCTGTGACTTAGGACATTAGTTGCAGGATTCAGGTTTCCCAGTAAGGTCTCTGTTTCAAACTGGTGTTAGAATTGGGAGAACTGGGAACTCGTGGCTTACCATGATCATGCTGCTGAGGGTCTTGCCGTACATCTTGTTGAACTGACGCTTGATGAGATTTAAGTCAATCTCACTCCTTGAAACGATGTTTCTTATCAGGGTCCCATCCCGAGTCCCTGCTCCCTGGATAAGACACAGCAATCAACCATCACTTCTTTGTTTTTTTCCTTTTTTTTCGGTGGGGTGGTGGTAATGAGGTTTATTTATCTATTTACTTGTTTTTGAACCCAGGACTTCGTGCATGCTAAGCATGCACTTTACCACTGAGCTATACCCTCCCCCCAACCATCACCGTGTGCCTTTGTCCATCTCTGTGATGATGGACAGACCTATGTTGGGTCCCGGGGCTTCCACAGAGGGTGGAGATGCAGGAATGAGCCCCTGCTTTAGCAGTGAAGCACTGAGAGGGATGCGCTAAGGGATCCCTTGATCTCCTCTCACTCACTGCCCATGTGTCTCCCTTATTAGGAGCCAAATGCCCCCAAATTGCAGCGTGTGATTGGCCACATCAGATTCTAGACACAAAATGCTCACAGCTCCAGGAGTAAGACCTCTTCCTAGGGCAGCAACATCATGAAATCAGCTTAACTGGCCAACCCACATGCAGGACCTTCCTGCTCACTTTTATCCTTGGATGCTCTCATGTCAGAGGGAGCCACGTGGCCAAGGGGATCCCACACCCTCTGTCATTTCCTGGCCAGATGTAGCCAGAGACCTTGGGGTTCCGACTTTAGGTGATGTTAGCAACCATCAATCACAGAAGGTGGGCACCAACTTTAGTCCCGGGGAATTTGTCTGACTGTCTGTTTTCCACTGTGGTTCTAGTGGAACCAGAACCTCAACTTGATACGAGTGTTTTGAACATACGTCTGAGCAGCTAGTGCAGGCTTTCGGACAGCAGGCGACCCTAGACCGGCAGCTGGACACACGCACGAAAGTTGAGTTGTCATGTGTGGCCATCCCCCTCTGAATGTGTCTGCTCAAAGGGTGCCTTAACCTCCTGGCAATCTTGACCTGGGCTTTCTCAAGGAGGCCACATGGACAATTACACATAAATAAAATTATACATAAAAAGGACAATTGCAGTGGCTTGGGCTCAAATCAAGGCTCTATTACTTCCCAGCTGCGTGACCTTGGACCGCAAGCCTTGGTTTCACCATCTCTAGGAGGGCAGTTACGACATGGGTCTCACAGGGTTGTTGTAAAAGTTCAGCGCAATGAACACCTGTGAATACACCTGCTCACAGCCAGCCTTCAGGAGATGCGGCTTCCCCTCTCCAGCCTCGATGTGCCCTCTGAGAACTAAAACTATTCTGACCCACGACAGGCTGGGATAAGAGGAGACCCAAGTGTCGAAGACTTGGGTGGTGGCTCTGAGCATCCTGGCTTTGCCGTTGGTGCCGTGTAGGGTCGGGGTTAAGGCGCACAGCAGACAGATCAGTCACCTTCATGGCGTAGTAAAGTCGCTCCGCAAAGTAACTGTGGAGGTTCCGGGTGCATTTAACTGGCAAACAGGAAAGTTGTGTTAGCAACCAGAGGTTGTCAGCGGCACTGTGTATGTGTTTATTTATTTAAGTCTTGCCTCGAATCTTAAAGGTTAGCATTGTGCAAGTCCTAGCCTACTTATCTGTGCCCTGCCTCATCTTAAAATGAGAGGCTTTGTGTCAGGAGAGGTGGGGCAGGGAAGGAGGCCTTGGGCACTGGATACGGGTGCGAAGCCCAGAGCAGGCAGACAGAAGGGCGCGGCGTGGGACACACTGGGGCGCACGGGGCCAGGCTGGCCCGTCAGAGCACCGCTCCACCCAGGGGAGCTCCTGGGCTTTTACATTCCAGAGCCGGCTTCCCCAGGAGTCCAGCCACTCAGCTCCGGGGAGGAGCCACTGTCATGATGACCACTGGCCTCTAAGTGCCCGCTTTATATGTCACTTAGCAGAGGGCCCCTGCAGCTTGAGTTCCCCTGTGACGGGTGGGTCTGGGCCCCAGAACACGCAGGTGCCCGGGCGTCTGGTCTCAGGCTCGTCTTCATGCACAGTGTTTCAGAGACTCGGTGTCCGGGTGGGGAGGTTGGCATTTTAACCCAGGCGGCAGAAAGAGTGAGGGCTTGGAGGGGGGTAGGCATGAGTTCAGACCCCACCTGATGGCACCGTGTGCCCTTGTGACTTGACTTCCCTGTCCTGCTCTGTCCTCGCCTGTGGAATGAGTAATGGGAGTCTTCGAGGAGAAAGACAGGAAGCGCCCAGCACCCGAGGGCACCACATGGCTTCACTTTTTCCTGCCTGAAGATGTTATTCAGGAGTTTAAATTGGATCCAGGGGCTGCCTTTGGAAGCTGGGACTGGAGTGGGGGGCATGCTTAGATGCTCACACAGACTGGATTTATCATGGCAAAGGCGGCTGGGGAGTGTCAGATATCCCAGTTCACCCTGGAGACTGGGACACACGGTGCAGCTCTCCTGGCTTCCTGGCTGCTCGGCACCAAATGGGGGACCTTCTGGTGTGGAGGTGACCTTGGCTCCATCTTGGGATGGAGGAGGGAAGTCTCCCTGCCCTGGGGCTCAGTTCTTCACTCTGCACTGACTCCTCTCCCTGTCACCCCAGCTCTGGACCCCAGGATGTGCTCTGGAATGGGTCCTCCTACATGAACCTGACCTCATGGTTTGGGGAAGATTCTCAGCGTTCCCCAGCATCAGACCACCAATCCCTCACTTTGGACCAATTGCACATCGTCATTTCTTCAATCAGCAGCTGAGGCGGGGACCGGAGCCCTGGCTAAAGACCCAGACAGGTGAGTTCTTCAGGGCTTCACAGTCAGAACCAGAACGTTCTCTGTGTGGCTGCCGTGAGTGAGCAGAGGTCCTGGGCCTGGCACGATCCTGCACACGTGTGCGTACGTACACACACTCACGCACTACACGGTCTCACGTACTTCACGCACACACGTACACACACGGCTACACACAGCAATGGGCACTGTGTGAGCAGCCCAGAGAACAATCTGGCAGGACACAGCTCACTGAGGACACTAGTGTCCCCCCCACCCCCACTAGACTTCCCGTGTCCTGGGTGAAGGGTCCATGCTGAGAGTGGGGGCTGGAGTGGAGGTTCACCTTGAAGGTGAACATGGGGATCCCGTCTCTTGCTGCTGCACCCTGGGCCCTTTGCCTTTGGCGCTGTCCCATCACAGCGCCCCGGGGCCGGCGGACACACGTGAGTCTGAGCACGGGGCTCCGTCTCTCACCCACTGTGAGCATGGCCTCCTCCAGCGAGCCGTGGGTCTCACTCTTGATGCTGTCCTCAATGCTCTTGTTGGCGATTTTCTCATACTCCTCAAACACTGTGGAGAGAGGCCTTCTCTTAGGGGACATGCGCATCTCAGTGTGACCCGCCCTCACCAGCATCTCAGATCAGAGACTCCACATCAGTGCACCACCCTGACCTCCAGTTGGTTGTCGGGGAAAGGATGCAGGGCTCCCTGGCTCTCTCTTCAACTCCGTGACTTGACAAGGCCACACACTGGCTATTCAGTGTGAAGGGAGAGGCCCTGTGGCCAGAGTGCCTCCACCCGCCCCCTTCCCCTACCAGGTCCCACCTGACAGTGCCTCCCTGCCTCCCTTCCCCGGTACCTCTCATCAGGTGTGTGGCACTGCGTGTGCACAGGATGGTGATGAATTTCATCTCATCAGTCCCGCAAATCTTCTCCCCGGCTGCGTACAGATCCTGGCATTGGGACACCCACAACAAGCCAGTGAAGGTGAGCAAGCGGGTGAAGGATGGTCCCTCGTCCACCCTCCCAGGTCGGCATGCTCCTCTGATTTTTGACAGGAGCCCGCTATCCCTGGTTAAGTTCTCTTCTTGATACTAGGCTCTGCCTCTGGGCACCTCTAAGCTCTCTGCCAGCAGGCAGACCTATGGAAAGCTGATTGCACGCATCTGGGCCTCAGAGCCCCAGGGTCCCTGGGTTCGTAGGTTGCTCCTGCCAGGGCAGAGCTTCAGCGGACCCCACCCAAATCAGTCTCCTTCCTCCTCTACACCCTCACTTTCCTCTATAGACACCAGATGGTCAAAGTCTGCAGAGAGTTGAGCTGGGTTCCAGCCTAGCATCAGAGAAGCCCCCCACGGGCAGAGGGGCTGGGTGAGGCACCAGCCCCCTGGGTCTAGATGGCAGAGGGTGGGGCCAGGTGGCCAGCAGGGTGAAAGCTGCTGAGGGAGACCCCCCCACCTGTGCATCTTGGAGGGCCAGTCCTGGGTCCACGAAGCCGCTCAAGTCATCCCTGCTGCCCTGGGAACAGAAGAGGTGGCTTCGTAAGGCGGAAGCCTGAGCGGAGCCACTGGGGCAGAGGGCAGAGTCGGGCAAGAGGGCAGACAGTTATCCTCTCCAGGTCTCAACTCTCTCATCTGAAAAATGAGAGGAGTTAGGGACGCCTCGTAGAGAGCTGGGGGGTTCAGTGAACTAAGGTGAGTGAAGTGTCTGGCCTGGGGCCTGGCGAGAAGGACCTGCTCAGTGACCGGCCTCCTCCCACTTCCCGGGTGCCCTCTGTGGCTGAGTCAGGAGAGGCGCGGGGGCCCTGCACCGAGGACCCTCCAGCCACACCGGGAGGTACCCAGTGAGCCCGGGCCACAACCGCCTTGCCCCTACCCCACCGCACCCCAGCAGCCCTGCCCGGGGGGGAGCTGCTGGGATTCCCCAGACAAGGGGCTCCAGGAGCCTGGGATACCTGCAGGAGGCACACCAGGATCCTCTCCAGGTAGCCACTGGTGTCTGCTTGGATGGCTTCCTCCAGGCTGGACCCATAGTCTGCAGGGCAAACAGAACCATGAGGCTCAGCCCAGCTCTCCTCCTCCCCGCCCTCTTTCCCACACGTCTCCCCACTAAAGCCTCCAGGAAGGACAAGTCCTTGCCGTGGGGAAGGTTTGCCTGCCCAGGCGTCTGAGAGGCTGAGGTTGCATCCCGTGGTGGCTGTTCAGAGGGAGGAAGCAACGGGGATTGGCAGCCAAGCCCAAAGCACAAAGATGGGCCAGGCCAGAGAGCCGGGGGCTGCCAGTTGAGCTCCATTTCATTACAAAGCCAGACCCTTCGGGCAGGCTCCCCACCAGGCAGGCCTCCTGGAGGATGGGCTTTGCCTTGCGTCCCAGAGACTCCACGGAAGCTGGTCTGTGCTCTGCACTCCCCACTGCAATGGGCCCCTGCATGGTCCCCTCGGCTGCCTGTGCCTGGCCGGGAGGGAGCCAGCCCCATCCACTGCTGACACAGCTTGTGCCCCTCAGCACTGCCACGTTCTCAAGGGGCAGAGAGTTAGGGGGTGCCTGCCTTTCCCCCCAGCAGCCCGTGGGCTTAGGGAGATGAGAGACAGCGCCTGAATCATATCCAGTCTCATTGTCAGGCACGGGACTTGACACACAGTAGGCACTCAACATCCATGTCTGGAAAAGCCCAGAAAGGGTCCTTTCCAATGGGGCCAGTCCACTGCTTGTCCCTGGTCCCTGCTAGGCTGCCAAAGCTCGTGGCCATTCCCAAGCTAGCCTTTACCTCGGGGTCCCGCGCCCTCCCTCTCGGCAGGCCCCTTACCTTCCTCATACGCCTTCATTATCTCCCGCAGCTGGTTCTTGGTCCGAGAGGCCAGGATTTCGATGATGACGCCCTCTTTGGTTCCTAAGCCCTGTGGGTAAAAACCTCTGCTGCAGAGTACTGCCTGTGCCCTCCTGCTCTGCCCACGGCAACAGGCAAAGGGAAGAACCAGTCACTGCTCTGCCCGACTCGGATGGGGGCCTCTGCTGGAGGATGTTACCAGGGAAGTCACGTGCGTCTGTCTCCAGTGGTGGACACCGTGGCCAAGGGGTGTGATGGGAAAGCTAGGTCTCAGCTTGAGCCTCCGTAGCTGGGTGGTCTCGAACAGGTCCCTCCACCACTGTGAGCCTAAGGGTCCTCAGCAGGACACGGGGGTAACAAGCCCCCACCCCCCCTGCAGGTGGAGCAGGGATAATAGACGTAAAATGCCCGTCGGCCCACACAGTGAGTGTCCTTTCAATGGAGATGATTATTGTCACTGGGTTCTGACTCCCTCTTAACCATCTGCGAATGCGAAAGGAACCGTGGGAAGTAACTAGAAGCCAGGGGACCAGGCCCAAGACTGCAGAGGCTGGCTCCTAGTTCCTGTACACCTTGGTCTTGCAGTGACCTGGGAAGGAATGATTTTGGCCTCACCATGGCCGCACGACAGTGGAGGCCAGTCTGTTTGGCAGCAGTCTGAGCTGCAGGCTACAAGCTCGCTGGGCTCATTCCAAACAGGGTGCTTGGAGATCCCAGAGCCAGGCTTTCTTGGAAAAGGGGTCCCAGCGTCGCTCCCCCACCGAGTCCTTGTGAGTGTCTCCCGCCCCTCCTCCCCACCACGTGCTTGGTTACCTTCATGGCGTCGTACAGCTCCTTGGCTTCGTATCTGTATGGAGGGTACATGAGGGCTATGATGAGCCTCTCGAACTTGCCGCTGAGCTCCGACTTCAGGGTCTCGGTGAGGTCCTAGGGCAGGAGCAAGGAGGGGTGATGCTCTGACACTGCGCCCGCAGGAGTGCAGGCAGCAGGTGGCGACGGGGGCCCGGGGGCTCTGGCTGGATCCCCACGTGCGCTCTGCCGTGCGGGGGCGGCTGGGGTTTCTGGGACCAGCAACTCAGCCTCTCTAAGCATCGTTACCCCGTCCCGTGAAGTGGAGACCGCAGTGCTCCCGCTGTACACCATCGCTTAGGGGATTGGCGGAGAGATGTGTGTGGCTCAGCTCTGCTTCCAGGGCGGTGCTGGGCACGCCATAAGCCCAAGATACAAGCTTGTCATTGCCCGCCATCAAATCCCTGTCACTGAGCCCATAGGCACTCAATGAATGCGAGGAATGAATTAAGGAACCTATCTCACGTGTGTCTGCTTCCAAGAGAAGGAGAAGCCACAAGACCCAGCTGATCCCCCTGCACAGCACAGTGAAGGACCAGGGGACCTGTCAGACCTGGATTTAAATCCCAGCCTTGTTGCTGACAGGCCCTGGAATCTTAGGCAACATCCTCCACCTCTCAGAACATCAGTTTCCTCCAGTATTGAATGCAGAGAATAATCCATAGTTGTGAAGATTAAGAGAGAGAATTTTTTTTTTTTTTTTAGAAAAGCACATTGATTTCCTCCACGGAGTGTTTAGGCTTCATCACTCATCTTCCTGGATTAAATCTCCACATAATCAATGTGCACTGATGGAGGCTTCTGGCCACCACACTCTGCGCACATTTATTCCCGTGTTTACCCAGCACGCCGATGCCTGGCTCTGTCCTGTGGGTGGTGGGAGGAGGGGCAAAGGGTCCAGGCTGTGTGCTCCCAGCCCTTGGAGTTCCCGCAGGGCACGAAGGAGG
Organism: Vicugna pacos; assembly: GCF_048564905.1. Taxonomy (NCBI): domain Eukaryota; kingdom Metazoa; phylum Chordata; class Mammalia; order Artiodactyla; family Camelidae; genus Vicugna; species Vicugna pacos. The sequence goes on along the minus strand of NC_132997.1, from coordinate 39,168,831 downwards.
AGGGGCCGGTGTGGCAGCTCCAACGCAGGGAGACAGCCCCGTGGCACAGCACAGAGTGGCACAGCCTGCGTCTCTGGCATGTGGGAGAGAGGAGGGCATTCCAGGCTCAGGGAACAGGACCAGCAAAGTACAGAGGGAGGGAGACAGCTCAGGGATGGGGCCATGGAGCAAATACAGCAGAGCAAGTGAAAGAGAAGGTGGGAAAGGAAGGCTGGGCCAGATGACAGAAAGTGGGACCAAGCTGGGGCCGTGGAGGGCCATCAGAAAGTCTTCCAGATAAAACACAGGATGGTGAGTGAAATATGATTTTCACAGAAAAAGTACATCATTTTTTTAGTGTGAATGTGTCCCATTTACCCTATGTTGCCAGCGGGCTGGGCTCTGGACAAGGGCCTGGTCCAGAGTGGGGCTGCGTCCCCGGCTGTTTTTGGCAGCAGCAGTCCCCACGGCCCCCCCCCAAGCACACAGGCCCCCATTTACCTTGCCAAACTGAGCCTTGAAGGACTTGGCGATCTCCTGCCGCTGCGCGTTGCTTCTCTTCGTGAGCACGTCGATGATGGCCTGCTCGTTGGTGCCTGCAGGGTGCACAGCGTGAGCACCCCCACTGCCCCCGGGGGGGCGAATGAGGGCTGGGGAGGAGGGAGGGCAGCTGCTTGATGGCCAAGCAGTGGGGACACACCATCTGAAGATCTCCAAAACCTGATGATTTTCATGGTGTAGACAAGACAGTCAGGAAATAATTCTGTCCACCCTGCCACCCGCACAATGTTGGGGCGCGGCCTAGACCCATGCTCACAGCGATGAACACTGAGGACCCTCTGGTCATCTGATAGCCCCTGAACATCACCCAGGGCCTTTGGAGCTCAGGCGGGACCTCCTGCCCTGACCTGCCTTGTGCTGGTGGCCCTGGGGGAAGATCAGGTCGGAGGGGCCAGAAAACTGGCTCTGAGCCCTGGCCCAGGAGCTGGGTGGCTAGAAGCCTCATCTCCCCAAGTCTCCGTTTTTCCCTTTGGAAAATGGAGATGATGGTAAAGATTTCACAGGATATCGAGGGCTGAACATGCTTTCTAAGCTCATCTGGGAATGGCAGTTTTTGTTAATGCCCCAATTCACCAGTCGGAGCCAGTTAGAGGGTAAATCCTGCCTGGGGTTGTAAATCTGACAGGAGGGCTGTCTGGGCCAGGCTACCCAAATCCCCTAATCCCCAAGGCTCCTGGCTAGCCCTTTCAGGCTCACAGGAATGCAGATGCTGGAGACAGGATGGAGCCGGCCCTGTGGCCCGCCTAAGTGGGGCGGGGGGTGGGGATATGGAGGGAAGCTGCAGCTCCTGCATGGCTGGAGCCCCCTGGGCCCAGGTCAGCCCCACAAAACTCCCAACATCATCCCATCCAAAATTCACCGTGACACGCAGGGTCCAGAGTTTCTGGGGCCATTTTACGAGGGAGAAAGCTGTGACTGAGTGTGGTGAAGTCCTTTGCACAAGGACACCCAGGGACACACAGCAAATGTCCCCCTTCCCCCACCCCCGTTACTCACAACCGCCTTCCCCCCCTTCCTTGGTCTTGGGGGTGTATATAGACCCGTGCTGGGGAAGGTGGGGCCTGTGTATTCTCTGGGTGGCAGGAGTCAGCCACAGAGGGTTATGGGGAGGCCCCCACCCCTGACCAGGCTGCCCCTGGTATCCCCTCTCCAGGGCCCCGGTGGAAAGGCAACTCACCGATCCCCTTCATGGCTTTGTAGAGGGTCTCTGCGTCGGGGTTTGGGTTGAAGTGGGGGCTGCCCTTCACCGAGACACCCTCCTGTTCAATCTGCAAGAGAACCCAGGCCCGCTCAAAGCCGGAAGGCAGGGCAGTTTGCAGCCTATCCCAGCAGGGTGAGCACCAGTTTGGCGCCTGCTGACCAGGGGCTGGGAACCTCCATCCATCCAGGCCCTGCCCATCCTCCCTGGAGGAGGGGCACCTGGGAGGCCGCAGCTTCTGGATATGCTAGTTTCCAGCAGCTGTGTCTTGAGGAAGGGGCATCTTTGTCCACGTTGCACCAAGCGGCCACGTGGCCCTTCCACATCGGGCCTGCAGAGGCCCCCAGTGCCTATTAGCCCCTCGGCCAAGGGGAGGCCTGTCCTGCCAGCCCGGCCCTCAGGCTGGAAGGAGGTGTCTCCTGAGGAGCTGTAAGCACCACCTGGCCACGCTAAGCGATGGAACCCCAGCTCTCAGCGCCAGCGCCAGCCCTGGAGAGCTGGGGCTTGCAGGCTCAGACAGCACGAGGGAAGGCCTCAAAGGTGGCTGATACCGCGGCCACTTACAGAGCCGCCACACTGACTGTGGGGCATCAGGAGGAGGGTGTGAGACTGGACTCCAGCCTTCAGTGTCGGGAGCCTCGTCTCCCTCCTGTGTCTCCCACGGCCAGCTGCCCCGTGGGGACCGCACACCCGGCAGTCCTGTGCCACGTCTCCTCTGTGGCGCTGGCTCCTTAGATCCTCAGCTGGACATTTGTTTTCTCCTTACTTGCATTTCCTGGATTTTTGTGATGAACATTGTCTTGAAAGAAAATATTAAAAACAACCCCCAAATGTGGGGGGCTGGCTCCAAGGGAGGACCAGCTGGGGCACCAGAGGGGGAGTGTCCTTCAGAGGCCAGCAGTGGTTTTTACTGGGGCGACAGGAGGTCTGTGAGGCTAGATGACCCAGAGACAGCCACTCAGAGGCATCAGCTGTGTAGGGAACCTATTTCATACTTGAGGGGGACCCCCGCCACCACCCAGAGACCGTGCCTGCTCAGCCTGCCTGGGAGGGATCGCTGGTTCCCCTCACAGCTCTGTGGGACTGCCTTGTCTCCTCTGCAGAATGGCTCCTTGGTTAACAGGCTGGCGTCAGCCAGAGCCACAATACCTTCCCCATCCCTGCCCCTGCCCTGGGCGTGGACTCTGAATCAGGCTGGGTCTCTCCCAGCCAGTGCCATCCGAGCAGGCCCGGCCACCCCCAGCTCCCTCCAGCACCACTGGCTGGCAGCAAGAAGGGACAACCCTTTCCAAAGCTATAAGGACAGTGATCAAGAAAGGAAAGGCTTCAAAGAGCTGAACATGCTGCCTGGGGAGTGTGTAGACGAGGTTGGGAAGTCAGGCCTGGTCTGAGCTCAGTCTGCCCTCTTCCTGAGAAGTGGGTATTTACCAGAAGGCAGAGAGCCAGGGCACCCAGCCGAACATCCTGCTAGCTCAGGGCTTTTGCAAGTCTACAGGCTCTTGGAGGCAGAGGATTAGGGAAAAAATTAAAAAGTTTGGTGCTTTAAAAATTGTGAATTAACTGGATAACCAAAGTACCTTGGCCCTTGACTTCAAATCTCTAATACAGATCTTGTCTGAGGGCTCTCGAGACGTGTGCCCTGCAGAGTTTCTCAGGTGCAAATGAATGATCCGTCTTAAGTACGCGATTTGGGAGAGGAATGGTAGAGGAGGAAGATTGGAGATGGGAATTGAGTTTCAGGGAGACGCAGAGATCCTTCAAATGGAAGAGTTTAGTCCCATTGCATTTGATCTCCCACTCACTTGTTCATTTGCTCCTTCTATCTGCCCCACATCCACTGATTTTCTCTTCCATCTATCCTCCCACCAAGTAATTCATTCATCTGTTCATCCCTTCTCCACCCAGACATCCCACTACCACATCCATCCATCCCTCCATCCAACCACCCAACTACCCCTCCAGTCGCCACATCCATCCTTCCTCCCTCCCTCCCTCCCTCCCTCCCTCCCTTCTTTCCTTCCTTCCTTCCTTCCTTCCTTCCTTCCTTCCTTCCTTCCTTCCTTTCTCCTCCCTTCCAGGCCCTGGTTAGATCCTGAAAATACAGCGCAGCCTCCCACCCACGGTATATCTGTACGGATATTTCTTTTGAGTAAAAGGTAAGGAGTCTTTCCATAGCTTCTGATCGAATTTCAAATACCTAGTGACAGAGTTTCCTAGTTTACTTCTTAGCACCGTGTTTCACAGAAGAAAATTTTAGAAGTAATTCCTTGTGGAAATTTTGTCCAGAGAGCCTGTGTGGCCCCAGATGTTGCCCAGCTGTGGGCTTGCATACATTGCCTCCCTTGTGTGTGGCGTCATGAGCGGCTGTTACTCCTGCAGTGATCTGAACACCTCCTGTGTGCCAGGCCCTGTGCGTCAGCTGCTTTAGGTGCTTTGGATGCAGTGCTCTTCCTCAATGGCCCTGCCTGTTGCTCTAGACAGGTGCAAATGCCCCATTTACAGGCTGGGCTTGGAGCATAAATGGCGGTGCTCGGACTGAACCTACAGCCTGACTCAGAAGTGAAGCTCCATCTACCGATGACTCAACCTTTTCCAGACTTTGAGTTTTCCTGAAACTCTTCACTGAAAGAAACCTCGCCCAAGGGAATGCAGGTCATCTGGGAGTGTGGGATCATCTCAGACCTCAGTGCTGAGCTCTGGGGGCCTCCTAGGAGGGGCTCCCCCTCTGCTCTTTTCCCCAGGCTGACACTCTGGGGGCCATGCAGCAGTGACTGACCAGGCTGTGTGTCCCAGTCACCATGGAGCGGGCCACTCAGCGGGTCTGAGGCTGGGCTCGGGTGGCCGTGTCTGTAAATAGCCCCCCGGGGGCTGTGATCTCACTGCATGGAGAAGCCTCCGTCTCCCTTCCTGTGATGTGGTTTTAGGGGAAAACAAGACAGTTTCCTGGCTGTCAGACCCCCGGATGTCAGCATGGTGTGGTGGGGCTCCGGATTTTTGATCTAAGGCCCCCATGTTGGAAGAAGGCCCTGCCTAGGCCTCTGCTGGGCCGGGTGGAGTGGGCTAGTCCAGACAGGAACGTCTTCTCTGGAAAGGTGACTCAGTCAGTCAGTGACTACATCTATATCGTGTCTGAGAAGCTCTCATTGGAGCTGCCATGCCTCGGCCTGCCCTCATCTCAGGGCTGACCCAGGGAACCCGGGAGACAGAGCTTCGTCTCCACAAGAGAGGTGCAGACAGGGCCCCGTCCCGCAGGCAGGCCTCCCTGAGCGGACCTTTCATCCCGCTCTGGTCCCGGTCCTGGGCTGGCCAGGGCCTCAGAGGTCATCTGTTCTTCCCTGGTACCTCAGCCAGTCCCAGGTAGGGTCTACCTGGAATCTTGCTCTCATGGGTGTGGGTGGTGAGGCCCCCAGGGTTTGGGCTCTGGCACCAGGCTGCTCAGATTCTAACCCAGGCTCTGCTGCTTACTAGTGTGACAGCCTCGGGCACCGTCTCAGCCTCCTTGTACCTCCGTTTCCTCGTCTGTGGGTAAGGATGTTAGTATCTGCAATGCAGAGGTGGCCCGAGGCTCAGGTGAGATATTGAATGTGAGGGGCGTAGAGGAATGTGCAGCACACAGTGGCTGCTCAGTGAGTGTCATCCTTGTCCGGCCACGTTGGCCAGGTCCCTACAAGGAGGCCTCTGTCTGCCTGGCTGGGTGGGGCCCCGAGGATGGGTTTCCGCCCCCACCCTACTGGGAGCAAGGCCCAGAATCAGGCCACCTGGGGCAGCAGCTGACTTTGGAAAGTGCCCAGCACTGGGCTCTCCCTGCCACGTCTGCCTCCTCAAGACAGATTCCCATCAGCCAGGACGAAACTGGAGGCCGCCCTGGCTCCTCGACCTGTCCTGGCTGCTTTGCCGGGGCCAGACTTGGGGCTGCCCCACGTTGCCCCTGGCTTCCACTTGGTCCCACCTGTCCAGGCCTGGTATGTCTGAATCTGAGAGCCCCTGGGTAGTGACTTTTGTAACAAAGAGACTTCCTGCATTAGGATAAGCCTGGGTCACCCACTAAGGCTCACAGAGAGCCTAGGGGCAGGGGCAGAGAGAGATCCAGTTTCATGCTAGACCCCTGCCTGCTCACTTTGGGACAGAGCAAGTCACTAGATATCAATGAGCCTCAGTTTCCTCATCTGTAAAAATGGAAAGAGCAGCCCTGATGTCCAAGGGCTCCCTGGGGATGAAGGGAAGGAAGGAGCGCAGAGCCTGTGACATCACGCCTGCCCAGGAGACATCACCTGCTCATCGTCTTCATCCCCCTTTTGGGTTTTCAACTCCTTAGCATGAGACCGCCTCAGACTCAACCCCGTATGAAACACTCCTGAGAATCTGTTCATTCAGCTGGGACACAGAGACTTGGGGTCAGGGTGTGCTGTCCTCCCTAACTCGGCCCATAGGTTTCACTCCTGGATTTCAACTGTGCAAGGTCCCTGCAGGCCAGGTCACCCTCCCATCACCTGAGGTGTGGGCATGGATGCGTCCTCCAACCTCAGCCTCTCAAATCAGGTTGCTCTCCAGCTCAAGCTCCTTCAATGGCTCCCCATTGCTCTTAAGGTACAGCCTGAGCTGCTTAGCCGGCCATGCATGCCTCCATGGGACCCAGCCCTGCCTGCTCCTCTACCTCTGCCTGCATGTCCCCCTACCCTCTACCTTTCCCCCCAGGACCCTCAAGCCAATGGGACCTACTTCTATTTACAGCCAAGCTTCCCGCTCTTTTGAGCCTTTGCACGTACTGTTCGGTCTTTAAGGGAACATCTGCCTGATTCCTCCTGGAACACATACTCATGGGCATACACCACGCATGCGCATATGGCTCAACCGTGACTCCCCCTCTCTTCTAGCAGCCTGACCCCTCCCTGCAGGCGCCCTTCCTCTGGGCTCCCCCAGCCCCTCAGCTTTCCTGGGAGCATTTCAAGGCTCCTTTATCTGCCCATCTCCTCTGTTCCCATCCCGGCTAGACGTGAACACCTCTAGGGCTGGAGCCGTTTCTCCTCGTCTTCCTCCCCAGTCTGGCGGGCAGTGCGGTGCCCGGCCGGGCAGGCAGCAGAGTGCTGCCCGAGCTGACCTCCCTCCAGACCATCACCGCGCGGGCACCCTCCGCCTCTGCTCGCTCTACACTCACCCAGGCTTTCCACCAGGCCATCTCGTTCACTTTGCCGGCGCCTTTCCCGGGGGCGATGAAGATACACCGGTCAGCCCTCCTTCCACCCAGAGGCTCTGCAAACGAACTCGGCCCCTACCGCCCTCAGAAGAGATGGTGCTCGGGGTTGGGCGTGGTTGCACTGGCAAGTAGGCCCCAGGCCCCACCCAGCACCACCCCTGGCCCTGCCCCGCCCCCTGGGCTCTGCCTGACTCTGGGTCCCTCCTGTGGCCCTCAGGCCCCACCCAGACACCAGCCTGGGCCTGCCCTGTGGAATTACACCACTCGCTGCCAAATGTTTGGGCTGGGGCTGCTACGCAGACTGGAAATTCTGAGTTCCAACCTTTGAAAGCCCCACTTAGTAAACATGGCTATTCACTCGGTCTTTGCTCAACCTGATTTCTATAAAAAAGGAATCCACTAACTTCACGGCTTCTCCACAATAAATCATGCAATGAGGGGGCCTGGCAAAGGCATACAATAATGGCAGGCTTTGCTTATTGGGGGTCTCTATGCCCAGATCCCTCTTCAGTCACTTGGTGTACGCTGTCCCCTACAATCTCTGCCACAACTCTAAGAAGCAGGTGGAAGTTCCATGTAATATACTAAGAAACGGAAACTCCAGTGTTAGATAATTTGCATAAGTCACACTTTTTGTGAGGCCACACGGTCCCCCAGGCCCCTCTGACTTGCCTGCTCTGCCCTGGGCCCTGCAGGACAAGCTGGCTGCCAAGGGAGGGAGGAATCTGCCTGGAAGAAGTTAATTTTTTCCTTTCTGGAGTTTGCCCTCCCTGTGGCCCCTGCCTGGAACATTCCTTGGCACCACTTTCCCCTTGCCGCCCATTAATTTGCCCTTTAGGGTGAACCTGTGCCTCAGAGATGCCCCGGCAGCCCCTCCATCCTGGGGAGACCCCTCAGGGCCTCCAGCATCCCCGCTGCTCCTGGAGCCCCAGAGAAAAACAGCCCCACAGAGGTGTGACTGTTTCACATTCAGTGAAGCCTTTCAGGGTGTCAACGAAAAACCATCAGTCGATCTAAGAAAGAAATGGAAAATTTTATTCGGAGGAAATTTGAGTATTATAACCTACGAAGAGCATCTCGGAAAGGTCTGAGAACTGTTCTGCCTGTTAGAAGTCAATTCACGTAAGTTTTTTGAGACAGAAGGCTGTATGTTAAATGAAGTATTATCAACTGTTTACACAATACAGAGCTGAGCATCATCGTGGCCCCTTACAAGGTCGAGCAGGAATGTTATCTTTTAAGGAGCTGTCCCGTCGTTGCTAGGAGAATGTTGCTCTTGGTAGTTGAGAACATATTTCTGCCCACGGGGAAGGTTGGTCGATGTGTGATGCAGATACACCACGCACCGCAGCTGGGGAGAGGAGGTCAAAGGAGAGGGAAAACTTTTTATGTTGACATTTTTCTCATCTTACGGTAAAATGTGAATTTTATTTCACACGGGTTACAGGTAAGAACCGTCCCCTCCGGTTTCCTGACCCTGGCTCCAGCGCTCTCTTCTCTACACCCAGAGTGTCCCCAGGCTGCTCCTTTTGGACCTGTGAGCGGGAGTGGGTGGGGCTGGGGCCGGGCCAGCACGCAGGGGGCGGGGAGACAGCTGTGCCGGGGCGGCAGCCGCTGCCCAGAGCTGCCGTGAGAACTGGGGATCGGTCACCACACCACATTGCGAGATGCCACCAGAAGAGGAAGACTGCGGCCGTCTTGGGCGGCAGGGACTGACAAATCCCCTGCTCGTGGCCCCAGACTCCCCACTGTCCTTGGGGGCCTTGCGGGCCAGCACTCAGGCATCCTCACGGGTGAGCTTTCTGAGGACCCCGGCTGCTCACGGAGGGGCGCCCACGTCATGACACGAGGGTCAGTGTCTGGGGAGCGGGCACCCTCTAGGAGGGTCTGGCCAAAGCCTAGTCGGGAGGATGACCCTAGCTAGGTCACCGCAGTGTGGCGGCCCTGGGCAGAGCCCAGAGAGAGACACTGGACTCTGAGGCCAAGACGGGACGCAGAGCCTGGTGCAGGGAGATGTCAGGCAGGGCCCGCCCTCTGAGAGCCCGCAGGCGCACTGCCCCCCGGGAGGCCGCGGGAGAACCCAGCCTGCTCCCGCCCGCGCTCCCGCCCGCGCTCCCGCCCTCTGCTCAGGCCCCGCCCTGACCAGCTCCTGCCGCCAGGACCTCACCTTCTTGTCGAAGCTCATTCCTTGCTTGGCTTCTGGGATGCCCAGCACTGCTTGCCACTCTTTTCCATCACTTTTCTGCCACCTAACTGTCCCCGGGGCTGGCTCCTCCCTGTGCCCTCTACTCTTCCCCCTTGGTTGGTGATTCTGAGGCTTGGCTACCCTTTGGGATCACCTGGGTACCTTCCCATCCCAGAGACAAGAGCCTGGAGGTCCCCACCTGCTCTTTCAGGGTCCCCTCGGCTCAACAACCCCACTCTAGAATCGTCCATTGGGTCTCACGTCACTCTGGGCCTCCGCTGTCCTGCGTTACCCCCACGTCCACTCTGGAACTTCTCACCCGCCCGCCTGTGCCCGTAGCCCGCCCCTGTGGCTCCTTCCTCCTTGTGAAGGGCTTTCCCTCACTCCTGGGTGGGTGTGGGTGGCTCTCCGCCCTGGCTGTGGGCTTTGGCCCCGTACAGTGATCCTCTTTCCCCAGATCACCTGGCTGGGGAAGGCCAGGTGATGTCAGAGATACAAGCAGGAAGAGGGTGTCCGAGGCCACGGTGCTCCCTGGGCCCTGCTGAGTGAGCCCTGGCCGGGGTGTCAGACAGAGCTGGGTCCAGCGTGCCGCACACTGGAGTGACTGTCTGAGTCCTCTGTGCTGGGTCCTCATGGGTGAAATCATTGTGACCACCCCCTTCCCACCACTCGGGCGGGCTCTGTGTGGCCCACACAAGACAGCCAGGCTGGCAGAAGCTGGCATGGTGCCTGGGAGGCGCTCAGGACCTAGCCAGGCCAAGCCAGAGTTCTTGTGAGATGTTAACTCTTCCCAGGTGGGTGGGGGGGCGCAGTGTGGTGGGTGGGGTGGGCGGGGAGGCAGTTAGCAAGATCTCCAACCTCACATTTCCCTCGTCGTCGCTACGAGTGATGGGTGCTGCTGTTTCCAATACTCAGCTGACAGCAGGCCATGCAGAACCTGCAGCCCTGGTCCAGGGGAGCACAGATGGTCCACCAAGCAGGTGAGCAGCAGAGAGGAAGGCAGATACTGTGGGAACATACGGCAGGGGATCCAGCCTTGTCCGGGCCCCGGTGTTGGGCGGCTGCTCTGAGGAAGTGATGTCTCACAGGCCCCGATGACTCATCACAGTCAGCTCAGGAGTGGGGCTGGGGGTGGAGGGAGCAGAAAGGCAAAACAGAGCTAAGGGATGCCCTTGGTGTGGGTCCCTGTCCAGATGGGGTGTGCAGGCACACGGACACAGCTGGCACCCATTAGAACGTGGGAAGGCCACGTAGGAGGGTGTGGCCTGTTCAGGGTGAGAAGGGCTGCAGAGTCACCAGGGAAAGGAGCAGTGGAGGCTGCGAATACCGAGGAGCCTTGCGGGTCATCAAAAAGGGTTTCCAAGTTTAGCCCGAGCACGCTGAGGCGGTATGAACAGGGCATGGAGGGGAATGGCTTGATGGGGCCCAGATTTCTGGAGGCCTGCAGCCGGGCAGAGCCCGTCAGGACAAGGCAAGTGAGTAGGAGGGGAGACGGGGTTTGCCGAAAAGGAAAGAGATAGAAACTGTGATGGGATGTGGGTGTGGGGTTGGAGGTGGCTTGCAGGGCAGGGACTTGGAGGCCACGATGTGATGGCATTGGCTGGGTCATCTGGTGGATGTGGAGTTCCCTGGGATAATGGTGGGCTCTGGGCTTTGGGCAGCATCAATGTGGTACCCAAGTCTGCAGTGAATGAGGGACAGATGATGATCATGGGGAAAAGGGTGGAGGATGGGAGAGAAGAATGACAGGACAAGGGGCCCTGACACTGGGCAGGCTGGGCTCTGGCAGAGGGGCTGGGGCCCACCCTCTGGCATCGACCTGGCCGCCCCAGCCAGGAGTCTGCTGTTCGTAACAGGACGCTGCACATTTGGTGGGAGGCCTGTGGGTCAGACAAGTGGGCACTGAAGGCCTTGAGCAGTGCAGGTCCCCGCACCCCGCCAAGTATTCTCCCATCTCTCCAGGTTTTAAAGAAATATCTCCAGCCTCCAGAAAGCAAGAACAAAGCTGTTACCATAGACAACCTGATAAAAGGGGACACAGAGCGGGCCTGAAATCAACTAAGTGATGAGACAAGTCTCCATCGTGTTCGTTCCATGAATTTACTAACCCTGATGTTTTAAAACTGATTTTTAAACAGGACTAGTAAAGAAATGTAAGCTATGAGCGCCATCTCCTGGAATAATTTACTGTATCATGCCAACCTCTGGTCAGCCTGTCCTCAGCAAGCCCTTGGACACCTAACACCTGAGGCTATACCACAGGAAGGCCCCTAGGGGGCACTGTCGAAGATACCCATTTAGCCCACTGTGCCTTCTGCCCTCTGGGCTCCCCGGGTTAGTCTGAGACAGCCCCAAGCCTTGCCCTATCCAGGGCGTGACTCCTGCCCCTGGCCTCCTTCCCCATTATGGCCTCCTGACAGCATGATGAGAATCTCCCAGAGCTGGCCATCTGCTCCTTGAGCTAGAGTTTGCTTCCCTGGGATGCCTACCACCCATGGATAGCAGGGAAATAAAGAATGAAAGTCCAAGATTTCCAGTTACAAGGAATTGCACCTTTGGGTTGAGAACCCCAGGTCATCTTGGGGCTCATCAGCTGAAATGCTGGGCATCTCGATGCCACTGTAGCCCCCAGAATCTCCACAAGGATCATGAGCTGGGGCTGCCACCCACACTTCCTTAGCTTTTCATCTGTCAAGGGAGATGATGAGTCTCCAAAGTCCTTCCTGATCTTGTAGCAAAAGTGGGTCCTGACCCAGCATTGCCTCAGACTTCCAGGAACTCATCCTACAGAAGATGCCCCTCAGGAGCCCCCACTGTGTGTGTGAGGGCAGGCAGCTGTGTGCGCATTCATGTCCAGTCTTCACATAGCTGTGGGCTCTATTGAGGGGAGGATGACCTGCCTGGGGTTGTCAACTTGTCTGTAACAATGGAGCTGAGCAGGACCTGTGGCCTCTTTATCTACAAAGCCTGTAGGAGTCTTTTCCCAGGACCCCACTGACCCCCAGAACCCACCACTTGAAGAGGGGCTCCTGAGGGTGTCAGCTGATAAACGGCTGTTATGGGCCGAGCTATGTCCTCCCCAAATTCACCTGTTGAAGCCCTAACCCCCAGGACCTCAGAGTGTGACTGGAGATGTGGTCTTCACAGAGGTAACTAACTTCAGGGAGGTCATAAGGGTTGGCCCTCATCCAATATAATTGGTATCTTTTTTTTTTTTTAACTGAAGTATAGTCAGTTACAATGTGTCAATTTCTGGTGTATGGCATACTATTTCAGTCATGCATATACATACATGTTGTTCATTTTCATATTCTTTTTCATTAAAAGCTATAATTCCCTGTGCTATACAGAAGAAATTTGTTTTTTTAATCTATTCTTTCGGGTGTCCTTTTAAGAAGAGAAGATTAGGACACAGATGGATAGAGAGGGAACACTGTGCAAAGACATAAGGAAAGTATGACCATCTACAAGCCAAGCAGAGAGGGCTCAGAATGAGCCTGGCAGACCCATTGATCTTGGACTTCTAGCCTCTAGAATTGTAAGAAAATAGGTATCTGTTGTTTAAACCACTCCGTCTCTGGTTTAGCAGCCCAAGCAAATGGATACAATGGCTTCCCAGCCAAGTGTCAGGCATCCCTTGTTAACATTCTCTGCATTTACACAACCACTGCCTCTTACTCTTGCGACACAAAATCAAATAAAATCAACACGTTGACAAGGCCTCCCGTTCCCTGAGGGATGTCAGGGAGCGAGGTACAGAGTGGGTGTGTGTCCTCTTTAAGCACCTGCAGTTGCTCTGGTCTCTGAATGGGGCCCAAATCAAACCACTGGGTCCCAGCCCACAGGGGTTAAGCACTCTCCTTAGTTCTTCCTTTTCTCATTGGCTTATTTCTCTGAAATGCCTGCGCCTGGCATTTTGTGCCAGGGAAAGCCTTCTAATAAACAGCTTGGGAGACCCATGTGCTGGCGGAGACAGAACAGGCCCACGAGGGGGTGGGAGAGGCTTCACCGCCTCTGTCCCTGCTGTTGGCAGGACGCAGATCCGAGGCCCAAGCAGTGACAGGACAAATAAGTGGGGGAGGGCGTCCCAAGAAAGAGCAACTCCAGGTACAAATGCTTTGAAGGGTGAGAGTTGTGTGACCTCGGGGAGCCCAGCAGACAATCCCTGCATACGTATACAGGGGCCATTCCAGCAAAACCTTGTTTTTTATTTCGAACATAAGGAAAGTTATGGTCCTCACTGTCCATCTACTTCAATCCATACATATTCACAACCCAACCCTGACATACCTTTACCTATAGTGGTCTTACAGAAATCCAACTGAAAGGCACAAATGTAACAGTCAAGGAGCTGGAGGGGAGGGTGGAGAGTGTTTTAACTGACTATCAACATGGATTAGGGACAACTAGTTCTGGTCCCCCCGGGGGCCCCTCCGGAAGTGCTCCCCGGGGCTGTGTGCGCGGTGCTTGGAGTAGTCAGAGACACCGTGTGCGCACGCTGGGTGGTGGGGAGGACACTGAACGCTAAAACATCTCTGTTGGGAGCACGGTTTCTTCTACGGTGGCAGATGGCAAGTAACAGAGGTTGAACTTCTCCAGAGAAATGGAGAGACTCCTCCAAAACTCCGCTGGGCTTGGAGACAGTTTGGGGGAATCTGGAAAGAGAAGGTGCACTTCCAGATGGGGAACAGTAGAGGGCGTCATTTCTTTCTGGGACACATTTGGAGAGCAGGTAGCCAAAAAACGGAAACCAGGAAAACGGAGTGAAGGAGGTGAGAAATTCAAGTATTCCTCTCTGCGTAAGATTAGGGAAGGAGACACAGGATTGTATTAATATTTCAAAGATGTTTTGGGCTTTGTTCAAAGGGCAGAATTTGGCTATAACCGCATGCATCACAGCCCTTGGTGACAAATGAACACGCAGCCGTTGGGAGTGGGACACATCATGTCTACTTCCTCAGGACAATAGGGTGCGAGGGGGCAGGGGGGTGGATCAGCGGCAGCATCCTGGAGGGAAGCCTGGGGCACATGGACAGGGGGTGTTGGCACCGTGAGCAGAAGTTCTTGATGGGGAAGCGCTCCCGGCTGGGCTGAACGCAGATCTTGGGGCCGCAGGGCAGCTGCCCACAGTGGGGCTTCATTAGGGCGACACTGATGCATCTCCCCTGCAGTGGGGAGAGAGAGAGAGAAGGTCACTAGAACCCGCTGGAATTGGGAGCAGAAGGCTGTGGTTTCCCTGGTCTCTGGGGCCTGCTGAGCGCCTTCTCTGCTCAAGCCCACCCTTTTCCTGCTGCCCAGAGTCTCACTGATCCCCCTGCTGCGTCTGTCTGGGCCTGCTGGTCCCCAGAAAGGCCCACCAGTCCCCACAGGGGCTCCATGTGGTGTGCAGGCTTCCCGCTTCCATGAACCTGTCACTTAGGCATGAAGTGTCACCTTGAGTGCCTGTGGGTGACAAAGGCCACTGAACGCTGCCTTCTCCTCCTGGGACTGTCATTTTCCTCACCCCAGGTTTTAAAATCCTCAGCAACCCTTTAGAATAATGGTGGTTTTCCCCAGTAATGTAGCCACACTGGGAAAACAGAACACCTAAACCCTCTTGAATTTTTCACAAGCTCTTTTTTTTTTTTTTTTAATGGGAGCACTGTGGGTTGAACTCAGGACCTCGTTCAGACAGCAGTGGAGACCCCGGGAGATGGCAGGGCCCATGAGTCTGCCGTGTGGACATAAGGGGGTACGGGAGGTAGCAGGGCCTTGGGAAGTGACGGTGTCCTTCCCCTCTGGTTTTCTATTAATGAAGAGATCTAAGCCAGTAACCAATCGCTTCTTACACCAGCTCAGCCTCAGTGAAGGGATGTTTCTTGACACAATTGGCAAGTGGTTGATTGAACCTTAACTTCCAGTGCTTTGGAGCTTTGGCTCCAATTCTAGATTTCCTGCTTGCTACATAAGGATGTGCGTGTGTGTGTGTGTGTGGAGTAGGGGTGCAGGGGTCGTCAGGCCTGCTTCCATCGCTATCCCAAAGTCATGATCTGAGAGTTTCCTGAAGCACAGCTGTCAAGTTAGGACTTCCTGGAGGGCTGAAGCCCTGTCCCAGCTTTTATCACACACCCCTGTGGACGGGGCCTAAGGACAAGGACTCAGGACCTCCTTGGCCATGAGCGCATCATACGGCCTGTCTGCAGCTCTAATCGTTACCCTGGACAACTGTTTCCAGCAAATACATGTGAGCTCAAATTTAGACGTAGTCTGCAAACAACACAGTGTGAAAATAAGACATTAATATTCACAATTGTTTGCAAGAGGAAGGAAGAACTTTCCAGACATTTCTCTATCTCCCTGACAGCAGGGTACAGGAGACATAGACTGGGCTGGGAAGTGAGACTCCCCTGGGGTCCTTTGCAGCCCCGCTAACCCCTCCATAGCCCTGTCACATTGAGCTCATCATGAAATGTCAGAGCCTCAGTTTCTTCAGCCTCAAAATGCGGAGCAGTGCCCACTTGGCAGGACGGAGAGGCAGCCACGCTCGCAGGGAGGAGTTGGGCACCGGGCTGTTGGTGCTGGTCTTCCTGCTTCACGGCTGTGTGACTGGGCAGGTGACTCCACTGAGTAGGGGTCAGCTTCCCCCTCCACCCAGTTGTTGGAAGGATGAAAAGCATGAGCTTGTGTAAAGTGCTCAGTGTCTGGCCATCCCTGCTCCGTATAAACCACTGCTGTTAATTGTGACAATGAAGTGAGATCCTCAGGTAAAGGGCCTCGTGTGGTGGCGACATCACCCAGGCTGTACTCTTTGGGGACACTTATATCACTGTCAGCATCACATTCAGTGAGACAGGGGAGGGCTTCCCACTTTTACGTGATTTTCCTGATGGATTTAGGAGAACTGATTTCCATGAGCTGAATGGGCTACCCTGGGAAAGGTGGTGAAGGAAGAGGATCAGGACCTTGGGTGGGAGTCAGGGTTTGGCTCAAGACTAAGAAACTAGACTGTCTGATTGCATCATCATCATCATCATCATCATCATCATCGTGTATCTGTGTGCAGGGAGAGGTGGTCTGGAAGGGACCATTACTAGAAAACCTCCTCTGGGGATTAGAAGGCAGGGCGGGGTGGGGCAGAGACATACAGTCCCTTTGCAGAAAGTTACAGCAAACAAGACTGACTACTTCTGCTGCAAAACCGCTGAGGTTTTTGGTAAACTGAGCCTCTGGGAACGTCCTGCATTGTACTGTGCTGAGGTACAAAACATCTGGATTCACTGAAACAAGCAGCAGACTGGGCTTTTACAAGGCAGTGGCTCCTGCAAGTTCACCACCAGACTCCACTGCTAACTCCCGAGCACTTGCCCATCGGCAGGCCTGACTGCAATTTCCACCCAGAAAGAGTCTGGACAGTAAGTTGTACCCCAAGTGCTCTTTTAGTAACAGTCCCAAGGCACTGCCCAAGCCTGATGCGGGTTCAGCTCCTGGATGTGGGGCTCAGGGCCCTGAGCTGCCTGTGAGATGCTCCTCTAGGGGCCTGTCTGCACAGGCTGCTTGCCGGGCCTGCCCAGGGCCCGCTGCTCCCCACACTGGCCTTCCGGGGCGTCTTGCCCTCCTGCGCAGGGGGCAGGGCGGCCCTGGGTCTGGGAGCCACACCCTGGCGGCCTCACGGCTCCTGCTGCTGATGCGCATGTCGGTGTTGATGACGGCGGTCCCGTGGTTCAGGCCGACATCAACACGCAGCTCCCTGCAGCAGAGGAAGGGCAGGCAGCGACCCAGAGGCTGGACACACACACTTCCTCCGCTTGGCTCACACTGTAGCTCGCAGTCTCCTCACTGTAATGACTTTGAACATCAGGCACTCGGGGCTACCGCAGAGCAGACAGCGAGGGAAAGGAGAGCTCATCCCAAAGCACTGCGAGGTCGACCTCTGCAACGAAGGCTGCCCAGGCAGTGAGGAGCCCCACATGGGATCAGATGTCCTCCTGGCCATGAGCCTAGTGACCAGGGATGGCAGTACAGTGTCACCATCCCGACTCCTCTGTATTTACAGAGTATGTGAGTTTAGCTCCAAAAGGCTTCCTGGAGCAAAGGTACCATCCCCGGGTACCTCCAGCATCATCTCCAGCATCCTGCCCTCCTCTGCAGAGCCTGGGCCACACTGCATCCCCGAGCAGCTCAGAGGACAACCAGCCAGGGCAGGTGAGGAGGGTGCCCTGAGCGCTCCTGGAGACAGACATGTGCTGCCTCAGGGGAGGTGGCGTCCCACATTCTTTACACTTCATGGCGGCAAAACCTGCCCACGCAGCCTCCGGGCTGGGCACTTCATCTGGCTTCTCTGTCTTTACTCCTGGGCATATTATGGTGGCAGCTTCCACAGAGATAGGTTTTTTATCTAAAAGACAACCACACAAGAAGAACGTCAATGGACTTGTCCGTCCATCCGTCCCTCCCCTTCTGCCTGCCCTTGGCGAGCAGAGCTCAGGCTTTGGCAGAATCAGCTTCCCTTCTCTGCCCTGTTCTGACACCTCCCGTGCACCAGGCACTGTGCAGGGCTCCGGGCTTTAGTGAGGACAAGACAGGCAGACACTCTGCTCTCCAAGGCCTGACACCGGAGGGACCGGGGAGGGAGACAGACAACGCAGTAACAAACAATGAACAAACAAATGCTGAAGTGGAAAATGCTGTGACATCAACACACAAGGGAAGGGACAGCCGTCTAAGAACAGGTGACCTGTCCTGTATTTTAGAGACAATTTTTCTTTAAAAGTAAGTGAAATGTTTATACAGGAAATGGTGTGATGTCTGGGATTTGCTTCAAAATAATCAACGGTGAGGGATCAGTAAAGCCAGGCTGGCCGGGGTTGACCGTCACTGAGGGAGGTGGAGGCGGCTCCCAGTGCGCTGCACGACTTTGGCTACTTTCGTGTATTATTTAAAATTCCCAGCAAGATGAGCTCTCTCTGAGGCAGTGGTCCTGGAGCTGGGGCCAGCTGAGGGGACAGCCAGGGAAAGTCCCCGAGGAGAGGGCTTCTGGCTGTGTGACCAAGACCTGAGGTGTACCCAGCTGAGCTGGTTGAGGGGAAAGAGGTGGGGGGGGCAGCGCCTCTGGGGCCCCGGGAAGGGGATGGGGCTTTGCTCTAAGTGCAGTGAGTCTGTGGAGGGGCTGCAGGTCCGGGTGTGTTTGGACACAGAGGCAGCAGGACCTGCGGGGGGACTGGATGTGGGGGTGGGGGCCAAGGGGGATCCAGGATAACGTGCAGGTGAGCAACCTGAGCGCCTGGGGGTGGGGGTGCCATTTACTGTCACCAGGGAGCCTGAGGAGGGGGCGGAGCCTCTGTGTGTGTGTTCTGTTATTTGGGGGAGCTGGGAGGCTCACTCACGGGGCTCAGACAGTTCACAGCAGGCAGCTGTGGAGCCTT
Source organism: Vicugna pacos (assembly GCF_048564905.1). Classification (NCBI taxonomy): domain Eukaryota; kingdom Metazoa; phylum Chordata; class Mammalia; order Artiodactyla; family Camelidae; genus Vicugna; species Vicugna pacos. Next base: position 39,150,313 of record NC_132997.1, on the reverse strand, counting down.
CTCTGTCCTGAGCCCTAACTCACTGCGTCCCTGCTGTAAGGAGAGAAGGGAGGCCCGGCTGCTCTGCCTGGTTGCTTTCCTGCCAGTGCCCTCCCCACCCTGCTCCAGCTTCCCCGGGTCCCAGACTCCTCTGAAAGTTAGGACCAATGGTCCTAACCCCCAGGGTCACACCACTTCCGACATCGGTGATTTGGGAGGACAATTCTTTCCCTGGCCTTCTTCATGACCCGGGCTTCCCTGGGTCCTAGGAGCTAAGCCGCCACTTCCCAGAGACCGGAACCTCGGCTGGGCGCCTGGCGCCCCCGGTGGACAGATGCGGGTCTGCATGTTTCCCCCTGTAGGAGCAAAGGCCAGGTCTCTCCTGCAGCTGCATCCACTGGACTGTGATCAGAGGGGGAGGAAGCTCTGCAGGAGGGGCCATACTCAGGGCCAAACCCCGGGAGAATCTCCCTAAGAGTGAAGGTAGTTTTAAATGTCGTTCTTTAAACATTTTTCAAAAATAGATGTCTGTTTAGAAAAACTCTCTATTTTTTACAAGTCTAAGTGTCACTGCCTGGACACTTGAATTAAAAAAAAAAAAAACAGACTATAATCAAAGTAAAGATTCTTCACTTAGAGCCCTAATCTGTTAGTGGTTTTGTAGACTCATTGTAACTTCAGGGTTTTTTGCAGCGTGGGGTTGGGAACTGGTTTGTCTCATGAAGAAACGTCTGTGTGATGCTCACTACTTCCTTCAATTCCACTGCAATTTTTGGTCTGTCCTTCAAAGAAAATGAGGTTTACTAAACTGTATTTGACATATTACAGGCACTTACCTGTGGGTTTGGGATTTGGGGTGATGTTTTATTCTTTACTCTTTTGTATTTTCCTGCTTTTCATATCTTTTTTTAATTTTTATTTTTTATTGAAGTGTAATTGATTTACAATGTTAGTTTCAGGTGCACAGTGAAGCAATTCAGTTATACATATACATACATACATATATGTATATATATATATATATAGATTCTTTTCTATTAAAAATAAATCTCTGGCTTTTGGGGGGTAATTAGGTTTATTTCTTTCTTTCTCTATCTATCTATCTATCTATCTATCTATCTATCTATCTATCTATCATCTATGTATCTAATGGAGGTACTGAAAATTGAACCCAGGACCTTGTGCATGCTAAGCACACACTCTACCACTGAGCTATACCTGCCCCCGGGTATCATTTTTATAATGAACAATCTCTAATAATTTTAAAAATTGTTTTTCTCTTTCTTGCTGCAGGCCAGGGCTATTCCCTACAAATGGCTCATTTCCATGTGGAAAGCTTTTGGGACCTATTTCAATGTCAGATGAGCTATGAAGTTTTGAACAGTGTTAGTCTTTCATTGGGAATGATAATAAAAACTAGTCACCAAGCATGATTAAGGGAAAGGCTTTGCATCTGAGAAGAAGGATGGTAGGAATTAAGTGAAATAAAACCTCACGGTTTGTATAAATTAACTTTTTAGCAGGCTGTTCACGGTCCAGAGTACAGAAAGTGAGGTGATGGCAGGTACCCCCCATACCAAGGCCCAGAAGAGCATGGTTGACTGAAAACGAGTTTTCAAATCAATGTTAACTGATTAACTGAATACTTCATTCAAATGGCACATCAAAAAACTTCTTAAATTAGATAAAGCATCACACACTAAAGTCAGACAACATAAAACATATAGAAACACTGATTTAAAGTTTTTTCTTTTTTGTGCTTCTCTATATTTTCTAAAATGTTTTACCATATGTTTTAATCAGCAGAAAATGTGATTAAAAGGAACCAAATCAATCCTCAGTGGGGCATCAGCGCTCCTGGCAATAAACAGACCTGCTTGGCCGCTTCCGGCCAGCCTCCCACCAGGTGCAGTGGGGTGGTCAGCAGAGGAGCTCAGGACTGTGGGATGGGCTCTCCCATGTGAGCCCCGGTCCTGGTCCAGCTCAGAGAGAAACACTGGAGATGTCCGGGGTGGGAGAGCAGTATAGCTGCCAAGCACAGAGGAGGCACATTTCCTGAAGGAGAGGTTGTGTCCCACCTTCAAGAGCTGTCATCTCGTGAGGTTGAAGGCCCAGACGGGCAATCACATCACCTCTGCCTACTTTCCAGCTCTTCCTGAACCAGCCTGTGACCTTGGACAAGCTCTTCAACTGCCCCTGACTCTGCTTCCAGTTCCATGCAAAAGAACAGCAGTAAGTCTCTTTTGAGAGTTAGTTGGGACAGTAAAGTAACACAGCACATGGCCTGATGTAGTAGGTGCTCAATTAACATTAGCTCTCCATGCAAAGTAGTTACTCAGTCCCTAACCACTCCTGAGAAAGTATAAACCAAGGAGCATCTAACTCCCTGAGGCCATCTACACACTGTGTGGTGTGGGAGTGTGGCAGTGGCAGAGTCCTGCCCATTTTATGTGCCCATGGCAGAAAGAGAGATGGCCCAGAAGTGTGCTGGGGGAGAGGAGTCTGTCTGGGTTGACCAGATGGCCTTGGAATGGGAATTCACTGAATATGATCTAATCATATTAAATGACTGTATCAGGGGGCTCACTGGGAGAGCTGAGGGGGAAGCAGAAAGTCCCACTGTCCCCAGGCACCCTGTTGGGGGGAGATCAGCCCCACCTCAGCGCCGAGGGCACATCTGCTGCCCCAGCCATGTGCTTCCTCAGGCCATGCACCCATCGCGAAGGGACACCTGACGCCTGAGTATTTCCAAACAGTAGCTTTACATACATGAGAGTGCTTAGTGCACCTGCCATATTGGCCCCATTTTATAGTACAGATAGTAGAGGCTGACCCAGAACACTCATTAGGTCAAGGTCACACATGTAATGTGGGCCTGAGCCAGGATTCCAGGGCCCAGGCCCGGCAGTTGGCATCCTCTCTCAATCCAAGGTGACCACACCCTCCTGGGAGAGCTACCAGCGCACCTGACACGGACTCAGGGCCCTGGGGCTGCCTCCACACCCCACCAGCAGACTCATGAGATTCACGTCCTTGCCTCTCAAGGGAAGTGAGAGCTGAGAAAGGTTTAGGGGAGTACAGCAATGAGGGAGGCCCAGGACTCCAAACCCAGCCTCTGCAGAGGTAAGTGCTGGTCGAAGATGCTCTAGATTTACTGGGGGATTGAGATGAAGGGAGAGGTGGCCAGGCTTCCTAGCCAGGTCCCTCCTTCCACTTGTCCACACTGCCTGTGTCCTCACAGTGTCCACAGTGAATGGTCAGCACGGGCTTTGAAGGCTGAGCTGGCTGAGGGGACGAAACGCGATGTGGGAAGTGTGGGAAGTAACCAAGTGGGCTACTTACCAAAGAATTACTTGTCTTTGAACTTGAACCTACAAATAACTTCATCCTTGTTTTTTGCGTTATTAAAGCCTTTCTTGGAAATCAATTCATATTCATCTGCAAGGACCACATCCAAAGGTCTGTGTTAGGAGGGGCCGAGTGCTACCTCCCTCTGATCTCACAGCTGTGGTGGGCTGCCCCCAAATGGAATTCCCTGGGGACTCCTATGAGGAAGCTGTGTCTGAATCAACATCTGTGCACCCCCTGGTCCTCAGCTGGTGTCACTGAGGGTATAACTGAGACAGCTGGGCTGGGCCTGGAGTGCTTGGGGGTTTCTCACCATTGACTCTGACCCATCAAGCTCATTAAAGGCCCCCAGTCTCATCCCCCAAGCTGGAGCAAAGCTGGCCATGGGTTTCTGACCTAGAAGTCCCAGGGTCTTCCCTAAGGGGTGCAGACAGTGCTCTCCACCAGCCCTTCCCTTACATAAATGACAGAGGAACCAAGACAACATAGGCTAAACTTAGCCCTGACTCTTGTCTGAGGTGAGCACCCAGGCCTGGGTGCCCATAGGATTTCCTGACACATGGGGGTCTGTTCCTCTCCCCCTCACAGTTTCTGTCTGCCTATGGCAGGATGGAAACCCTAACAGCAAGGCTGGGAAGTGACCAAGGAGGCGAGAACCCTGTATAGGAGAGTCCCCCATGGAAGGTGAGCTCCGTCTTAGCTGTGGTTCTGAAGTCTGCAGTGACTGCTCTTCCTCTCCCTCTTCCTGACCTTTCGTGTGCCTCACCCTCCCCACCCAGGGATCCACCAAGCACCCACTTCCACCAGGGTGGGAGACAATGACTTGCTAAGGTGCAGTTCTGGGCCGTAGCCCTTTGCCAGGCTGCTGGGGATTTTCGGCCCCTAAAGCAAATACCAGGGGATCCAGAGAGGGCAGCTAGCGAGCCTGGCTCCTGAGGAGCTGGCCAAGGTCACATGCAAGTCTTCCTGCTGCAAGCCCTAGGGCATTAGCCTCCACCCCTGCCTCCTGGCCCAGGCTGGTTAATTCCAATCCCAAATGCTTGATTTACACAAAGTCAATTAACTCCAGGAACATTCCTCAGAAATGTCAGCACAGCCCTGGCCCTAGCAGTTCTGATTCCTCCTGCTTCAGGTCTTCCTGAAGCTCCCATCAGATCAAGGCAGAGTTTGCAAATTCTGTACTTTGAGGTAATTAGATTCTTGGGCTGTGGACTGAAGTTGGCCTGCTGACGTGTTTTGAAAGGTTTCAAGTGCTTTCAAAAAAAAAAAAAGAAAAAAGAAAAAAAAAAAAAGGGGAGTCCATGTTGAAAAGTCTGCATATTTTCCCTAATAATCCGGATTACTTGTGTTCTTGGAAAATGGAAACACTAGGTATGAATGGGTTTGTATTTCTGCGTGTCACCCACTGGCTGGACCAGAGGCCACTGCCTTCTCAGACTGGGATGCTCTCCAGTGGCCAAGCACTTGTCTTTAAACCAGGGCCCCTCATACTACAGGTCATTGTTCTTGGCTTGGTCTTGGCTCACTCCTCTTGTTCTTGGTACCTGCCTGGGGCCCGAGAGCACTTGATGCAGTGACCCTGCCCTGGAAGAGGCTGAGCCACATGGAAGTGTGGGGAGAGCCCTGCGGTTTTGAGAAGTAGGGAAGTCCAGCTGATGGCCTCATGTTAAGATAGCAGACATGTGGGCTACTTGGGGCGGCTTTGGGGTCCCTAAGTGACACATCCTTTCCCACACCCAGTGGCCAACAAAACCATGTTGCTTCTGAATCCAAATCTTCCAGGCTGCATCCTCACTGCTCACACTTCATAAGGGTCCTCCTGCCCACTCTGACACAAGAAATATATTTGTCCTGGAAGTAGCAGTTGGGACAGTGTCTTGCACACACACCTTTGCCAACACAACGTGGTCCACCCAGCACAGGGCTCCTGCCTCGCCATTTCCCAGAACATCATTTGCAATTACATCCTTGGATTATTAATTGTGAAGAATGATTTCTTTGCAAGGCAGAACCTGAAACTGACAAGCCATATGCAAGTAGATACAGGCAGAGAAGGGAAATTCAGCTACTAAATGTGAAGAAATCAGGCTCTCGGTGAGGCAAAAAAAAAAGCCAGTGCAAGCCCTCCTGCTATAAGCAAAAAACCAAAAGGAACCAGAAATGAGTAAATCTGTGCCTGGCCAAGCTTAGTAAATCCTGTGTTCATCCCAAATGACATTCACCACTAATGAGCATCTTTACACGTTCTCTTTTAAATCTTCCAACACCATGAACTAGACGTGATCTCCTACCCAATTCTACAGAGAGGGAAATTGAAGCTAAATAGAGCAGGGGAATCTCCCAACTCCTGGCAGTTATAGAGCCAGGGCCTGACCTCAGGTGCCCACTCCAGGACACACTTTTGCCACCTCTGCTCCTGTCTTAATTCCAAATACCCATCACTCTGCTCTCCCGGGACAAGCCCTCTCTGATACCCTGAGATGTGGTCTTCAGCTCACGGGGCTGTGAGTCTGGAACCAGAAAGCCTTGTTGGCACCTGGCCCGTATCAGCCTCAGGGTGAAGGGTGAGCCCAGCCTCCTCCTCCAGGTACGTGATGGGAAGAGAGGAGAGGAGCCATCGGACAGCCCTGCACATGGCCTGTGCCAGCAGCTCAGGAGCAGTGCGCGCTCCCCTCCCCCAGATGCCTTCTTCCTCCCTTGTGTCCCGCTGCCCTTCAGCCCCGCTCAGGTACTGCTTCACCTCTGCAGCAGAGCCCCCTCTGTCCCAGGCCCTGCCCCGCTCCAAGTGGGGCTTCTGAACTCTGGCACGTCTCCCAAGGGGAAGGCAGGGTGATGGTTTCACTATTTCTGCAGAAGAGGTTTTCAGCTAAAGGGTTTCTGCTTTGTCCAGAAAGTGCTCCTCTGCTTCCCAAAACCCTGGCCAGTGCACCCCAATTCCTCCAATAGTATGAACCAGAGAAAGAAAAGGAAGTCACAGAAGCTCAAAAATCAGCTCGCAGGGCTGCATTTCCCACCTACAGTCCACTGCCCACCAGCTCTCAGGCGGCAGAAGGACAGACAGTCCCCGGAAGTGAGACCGATCCTTTCTGAAACAGAGACTTCTCTCTCTAGAAGAAAAGTTTTACACCAGGCTTTGCATAAGGCGGGGGTGCTCCAGAGAGAGAGGAGCTGAGAAAGCAGGCGGCTCCCAGAGAAGACTGGTGGGGCTGAGCTTGGAGAGGGCATCTGACTGCAGGAGGCTGACAAGGGCGCACATGTGGACGGGACCTGCTCTGGGGAGGGCGGGTCTGGGAGCGCCGCGTGCTGCTTGGCACAGCTGCTTTCAGAGAAACTGGACGCCAACTACTGCAGCCCGGATGTATCTTTAAGGCATCAGTCCTATGTTAGTCTTGATCCCAAGGAATTCCTTTCCCAAGCTTACAGAGTGGTAAGTGTCAGGATGGTCCCTACAATGTGACTTATGGAACAATCTGAATACTGCCCAGGGGAGACTAACAAAATGAACTGGTCCATCCATGCAGTGGAACACTGTGCAGAAGATGGGGAAGATATTATGTACCGCATGGTCCCATTAATGTAAAAATATCCTTGTAAAGCGTATTTAGATAGGTATTTATATATAAAAGATGAGCTGTTTGTGATTGTTATCTCTGGAGACAGTAGATGGGGCATGAGGGAAACTTATCATGGTGGAGGGACAGCAGCTACCCAGGCTGGTTGCAGGAGGGTCCCTGTCTACACAGGGTGTCCTGCCTTTGTCCCTCAGGTCCTCCTGCCCCTCCCAACCCCACAGAGGGTCTCCCAGCCATGATGCAGACCTGGACGCTGGACCTCAGAGGGACGACCTGCTCTGCACTGCATCCTACTGTGGCCCCCACCACTGTGCCCCACCTGCTGGGCTGCTTTGCAGACACTCGCTGGGTCTGGTCACACACAGGAACTAGAGTGGCCAGGGTTGCCTCCAACCTGCTTCCTGGTGTGAAAGCCCTGAGCAAACCCAAACCCCAAACCACACATGAAGGATGAATCCCCAAACCACGGAGCCGAGTGCCCCAGGCCAGACACCGCATCCATCCCACGTGAGTCACTGAGCAGATGCTCTAAAGCAGCAAACTAACCTGTGGAGGAAGGAATCAGACAGTAGCTGCTCCGGTGGGGAGGGGCAGGGATTGCCTGGGAAGGGATCTGAGGGGACTTTCTGGGGACAACTCTAGTGTTCTGAGTCTTCATGGGTTTTTGGGTTACATAGGTGTCGCGTCAGAGCTCATCAAATGATACACTTAATTTTGCTGGGTTTGAAAAAGAGAACTCAACAAAAATTACTCCTCAGGTAAAGATTTGCAGAACGAAGGGTTTGGGAGTGTGGTAGCTGATGACTGTAATTTACTCTGAAATGCATCAAAAAAATAAGGTGGATTGATGGAGAGAGAGAGAGGAAATAAAACATGGTCAGAGATTAATTGTAGAATCCAGGTAGTGGATGTAAGTGTTTACATTGTGAGTTGTTTTAACTTAGCTGTAGACTTAAAACATTTCTATAACAAGTGGTTGGAAGATAAACAGAACTAAACGATAAAATAAAGCCACAGACACAAGCCAGCAGGAGTCATAGTTCACAGCGGGGGACACATGACTAATGAGCGTGCAGACAGGGCTGTGGGAAGCCAGAGGGGCCAGCTGACCCAGAAAGGGTAAAGTCTCAGAGGCTGGGTGGGCTGGACCCTGTAACGCTGAGGAAGGTTTTGCAGCAGGTGGGCTTAGAGCAGAGGCTGGACCTTGGGGGGCCCGGCCGTCTGGCTAGGGGGCCTCAGGCTCCCCGGTCAGGCTGGGTTAGGGAAGTGGCTCTCTCAGTCCCTCGGGCCCTGGGCACAGGATGGGCTGGAGCACAGGCCTGGAGGCAGGGAGGCCAGCAGAGGCCTCTGCCCAGCCCAGGAGGGAGCCTGAGAGGCCGAGGGGGCCGAGTGCCTCCTGCTCACCCCCTCCCGGCCTCCTCACACCGGCCCACTGACTTATTCAGAGCAACACACTGATGAACAGCTCTGACTTTACTGGGGTCCAGGTTCCTGCCCTGAGCTTTCCCTCCAAGGGACTGTCATGCTGTGTGGCAGCTTTCAACAAGATGACAGCAATTTTAAAGGTCAGAGCAGCGCTGCTGGGCCATGCAGGCAGAGGGGGTGCAGCGGGCACCTGTCACTTCGGCTGGGCCACCCCAGGGCATGGATGACAACTAGCATCCTCTCCTGGGGTTTGACAGGCCTGTGTGTGTCCCAGGGACACAAGCAGAGACCTGCAGCTGCACGTGGCACCAGAGAAGCAGGGAAGGACCCTCCGTGTGTGGGGCCTCTGGCCTACGTCCACCCCAGCCCTGGGGGTCCCAGGGTCAGAAGACAGGAGGAGTCTGATAGCTGCCAGCAACCGCAGGCTCAGCTGGAGCCCCTTCCCCCTGGATGTTCTTAAATCACTCCCCAGCCCAAGCTAGGCTGACATGGGGGTGGGGGCGGAGCCGTGGTCAGTGATGGAATCTGAGCACCAGCTCCCGTGGGTGAGGGGTCCCAGCTTCTAGATCCTGTGCAGGTCACTGTGGAATCCACTGGTCTATGTCTCACTGCACATCTGACAGTGGGTCCTGCTATTTCTACTACTAGAGGGCGGAAGTGGAGCTCACAGACAGTCAGCAGTTTGCCCAGGTTCGTGCCCGTGGGCAACAGAGCTCAGGAACGGACACTACTCTGTCTGACCCCCGGCCTCGTGCACTGCAGCCCTTCAGTTCGGAGCATGGGGCCAGGCCCAGCTCCCGGGTCCGCGTCCAGCTGCATCTGGCTGAGTGCTGGTCCCTGTGGAAGCGTGTGCTCGCCCCCTCACCTCAGCTGCACAAACCCCAGTGATGTGGACGCACGAGCTGGCACACACAGCTCACTCCAGAGACAGGGTTCCTGTCAGAAAAGAACCTGCACAGGGTCCTCACCGCACTGATGCAGGGACCCTTCTGGGGAAGAGAGGGCAGCTTTGTCCAGTTTCAGACCTCAAGGAGAGGCCTTCCCCATCTAACCGCTTGGTGTAACGCTGGCTTTGAGTATTCGCGTGATGACTTTGTCAGGCTGTGTTCCTGGTATGATGCTGGGACCGAACTGTGTCCAGTTCTTTTCTTCATCTGTTGAGACAATCATTTTTCCCTTCTCCATTTGCTGCTGTGGTAATTTACATTAATAAATTAAACATAGAATCAGACTCGTATTTCTAGGGTGATCCCTAATTAGTCTTGATGTATTGTCTTTTTTATATGTTGTTGGATTTCATTTGCTAGTATTTTGTTTTGGGTTTTTAAAATAAAAATTTTCTTATTTCTGAATTAACCTTTTGGTTTTGAGTTTTAAAAAAATATGTACACTATACTTTTGGTAAAAAATTCACAATATTTTTGTGTCAAGTCATTAGGGGACACACCTTAAACTTACATAGAGCTGTATGTTAATTACATCTCAGTAAAACTGGGAGAAAGAAGTAATTAACAACACACAGCCCACAAGCCCTGGCATACACACCTCACATAAACACACGCTTATATGCCCAATGTAGTCATATGCCCAACACGTTTGTGTACAACCACCCCGCGTGCCCACAGCACACACTCAGATACCACACTCACATACACCACACACACATGCCATACACACTCACTCCACTCAAACCACACATACGCCACACATGTTACACGTACTGAAAGCATGTGTTGGCAGCACTCCCACAGTGCACACGGGGCACACTCACAACTCACACAAACACACACTCTTATGTTTACAAGGGTGACTCCAGCTCTTATCTCCTATACAGAGACTGGAAGGTGTTACAGTTGTAATTTCAATACAAGACTTAGCTGCGAGCTAGAATGAGGGGCAGGGGCAGGGGGCATGAATGGTGGGGGCATGGTGCAAAGCCACCCTTACCGCTTCTCACACCCAGCCCTCACCCCCTGAGTTAATAATGCTTTTAAGACCACTGAATCCTGTGTCCAGTCCAAATACGTGATCTGGGCTGCCTGCAATTTCCAGTATCTGCAAGGGAGAGGAGGTGGCTTGGCTCACAGCCAGGGGTTGAGGACTCAACAAGTCCTATCCCAGGACACAAGCTCTTGCCTCCTGCCATGTTAGACTCCAAGGGCCACCGCCTAGCATCTGCCAGCAGCCCATCATTAGGGACCGGGAAGCCCCCTGCCCGCACCTCTGGTGTGTAGGTCTACACAGCACTCGTTGCTCATCTGCAGTGGCTGTCTGCTGTCTGAACACTGGAGTAGACAGAGGGCCATCCTCGGGGTGACCCTGGGACAGCTGCCTTTGAAGCTTTCCCCAACTGGTTTACCTGTTCTGAATTACCTGGTCTTTCTTATAGTCATTTACACCCACACAGTATACAGTCGCCCCCAATTTCCTAGACTTCTGAGCCTAAGAGAAAAAAAGCATTGAGTATAATTCACCAAATACATGGAGCACAAAGCTGGTAACGATGGTCTGGGCTCACTTCCTCCTTAGTGTCTGCAAACGCCTGTGGCTGCAGATTTCTGTCCGTCAGAGAGATCATCATGGCGGCAGCCTTCCTGTCTGCAGAAGCAGGGAGCGGTCTGGCCAGCAAGGCACTGGAGGGCCCCGCCTCAGGCCGTCAGGCCCACAGCGCTGCTCCCCACACCCCTCCCTGGGGAGAGGCCCCCCCCGACCCCAGCGTCCACCATCCAGAGCGCCTGGAGGGAGAAGGGGCCGAGGCCCAGGACCCACCTGACAGATGAGGAGGCTGAGAGCAGCTCAGAGCTCTTCCTGGTGAACCCTCACTATGACCAGATGGCACAGCCTTGGCCCTGAAAGGCCTCTCCAGCGACCTCCCTGGACGAGGACCAGCCTTTCAGGGTGAGCAAAGGCAGGAGCTGGGCTCTGGCCCAGGCAGCACCTGCGGCCTTTCCTGCGGGCTCTGTGGGGCCTGCCGTTCAGGACTTGAAGTCAAGATGCTTGGACAGCAGACCCCACCCAGCTCCCAGCCTTTCCCTGCAACCCACGCCTCTTCCTGACAAGAGCTGCACCCTGCAGTCCAGGTGCTGAGGGTTCAGGGCCGAGCGCAGCCTTTCCCACTGGCGGAGACTCACTCACAGGACAGGAGTCAACCCGAGGGTGGAAGCTGAAGGGAAAGGAGGTGGAGCTGGAACTGGGTGGACACAGGTGTGGGCAGCCAGGGGACATCAAGGCCTTTGTTCCCTCAGCTGAACCCTGTCTGCTTGTGGCCCCTGGCTTTTCCCTTTTCTGTCTCGTGCAGCCCAACCGCAGGTCAAGCACCTCATATCTAATAAGAACCGTCTGGTTCTCAGAAGCCTCTCTGGGGGTGGCTTCATCCTCACTGCGCAGAGGAGGAAGCTGCTGCACAGAGAGGGCGAGGACCTCGCTCCAAGAGGCAGAGCTAGGAACTGGCCGCGGTGGGTCTGCGCCAGCCCCTGCTGCGGCCCGGGCCTGGCTCTGTCCCACCCGAGCACAGAGAAGGCAGCAGGCAATTTACCTCCCGAGTTAGTTTGTTCAATCTGCTCATTCGCCTGCAACAAAATGAAGGAATGTGGGCAGAGGGCAATGAGGTGACCCCAAAAGACTCTAAGAACTTGAAAAAGCAGAATAAATTCTCAGAGCTGTAGGGTCTGTACCTTTTTCAATCCTTCATGCATGTTTGTGTCTCCTGTAGGCACTGCCTTCCGAAGTTTGATAAGACCAGCTTGTATTTCTCGTCTGAAAAGAGTCAGAAAAGAGGATGGTGGAGGAATGAGGGTTGACTGTTACACCACAGCACAGCTGTCCTGGCGCCATTCTGCCCTGTGCAGACCTGCCTGGATGGGAGAAGACACAAGTCACCCTGTCATGACCTTCCTGCTCACGTCTCCGACATGACAGGCCTTGCTCAGGACTCCTCTGCCCCCTGTCTGGTGGGTGTGGGGGATGCTGCTTTGCTGGTCCCATGGGAAGAGTCTGGCTTCCAACATGCTCACCCCTGTCTCAGGAAGGCAGCCCTCAGGGACTCAGCAAGGGCCCTGCCTTGACTGTCCGTGGTGAGAGGGCGTCACCCAGGGCCGTGCACCTGGGAATCCAGTGCTCACACGTCTCTGGTGAGGGCACATGGTCCTCCAACAGGTAAGGCTGGGTTTGGAAAAAGTCATCCTGCTGACACCCCCGCCCTTCCCCATCAGCCCCTGCCACAGACCCCTGAGGTACACTTGGTCCCTCCAAGCCACTTCCCCTTGGGATCCGTGCTAAAGGACATGGCCAGGCCGCTTCATTAGAGTGCTGGGCTCCTGGACTTCATGTGTCCCTGGAGAAAGAGACAATAGACTGGAAAAGAGGCTAAGCACCATCCACGCAGGAGGAGAGCAGTGACCTCAGGCTCACTGGGATGGGCTGTCGGCCTGTATTAAAGCAGACAGCGAGGGATGGGCTGGGACACATGAGGTGGGGCAGGGGTTAGGTCAGGCTGATCCAGTGTGTGGACTGAGCTATCACAGGAAGACTAAGGGGCTCTCACTCTGGGCCGAAGAGATGCCAAGTTGTGGTGAGATCCGAGGGCCCCGGGTCCTGCCCGGCCTGACCCAACCCAGGAGTGCAGGAGGCCTGAGACCCAGGGCCAGTGGAGGCCAAACCCAGCTTTGCCCACCTCAGCACAAACACCGGCCCCTCTTCTTGGCACCTGTGGGAAGATGTCTGCTTTGTTGACCGCACTTCGAATGTGCTGGAACTCCCAGCCCTTCACAGTCTCTGGCCCGGGACTCAGCTCGGCCAGCTTCACTCTTGCCTGAGCGGGCCTTTTTCTTGCGCTTTCCCCTGCACCCCAATCCCCACTCCCAGCTCTGCAGGTGGAGAGGACACCAGGCTGCTTATGCCCTCATCAAGCCGTTCGCTTTGTAATATATCACCCTTCACAGACAGCTTCACGTCTTTTCCGTTCCCCTGAGCCCCACCCCTACTCTGACACCTTCCCTTGAGGAATGTGTCCCCACCTTCACTCTCCAGAGAGGACCTGGGAGACTCTCAAGGGCCTCCCCACAGCTCCCTTGGTTCAGGTTCTGAACCCCTACCTTGGAGGAGGCCGTGGTCCCCTCTTCCCCATGGGCAGCTCCTCCACCAGAGGCCCACGCCCAGCCCCCCGCTGCCTCTGCCTCCTGCCTTCTGCCTGACAGCTCCTCACTGACTTGTTTTCTTCCACCTCAGACTCACTCAGGTCTCTCTCTCTGAAATGCAGGCCACAGGGACACACAGAACCACACCGTCCCCCAGCTTACTGAGGGGCCAGCCCTGCCCCTGCTTCTCTTGGGAGCCAGGCCTGAGGAGTGCTGTCTCCGTGCGCTGGCACCACCACGTCCCCTCCCCTGCAGCCTTGCTGTTGGGCTCCTCTTCTGGTCTGAGCTTCTGTCCAAGGTGCTGAACGTGGCTCTGCGCCGCAAATCCTGGACGCATTCAGTCCGTGATGTCCTCAAACTCTTTGGTATTTCACCCACTGAACTGGGATCCAGTCACTTGCATCATGAGACTCTCAACCTCACAGCTACTCAGGAGCTCCATATCTTCCCATCTCCAGGCCTTTGAGCCCACTGCTGTCCACCTATGTCTCACCTAGGATGCTTGGCTCCCTCCGGCACCACATGCCTCCCTCCTGCACCCCAGCCCAGCCTGGTGTTCAGAACCACACTCATGAGCTACCTCGTCTCAGACCCACCAAGGGATCCAGCTTCCATCCACTGAAGCCCCCAGCACTTTGACAACCCCTAACCCTGCCTCCTGGTTCTGAATCTGCCTCCCCACTTCCCCCACTAGCCCAGAGCAGAGAGGGACACAAACAGCAGGTGCCCAGTACAGGCCAGTGTTCATAAAGGGCTCACACATCTGCTCCAGCAGATCCCAGGAGTCCTCAGAGCCAGCCTGTTCTAAGAAAAGGGAATAGCACTCAGGGGACACAGGACAGGTGGAGGGCAGGGCATAGAGGGGGAGGAGATGGCCTAGCAGCACAGGTGCCTGCCAATGCCCACCCAGTCGGGGGTCAGTGGGAGCCAGGGCTCTCAGGCTGGGGTCAGGATGGGCCCTGAGGGGAGCCCAGGACAGCCCAGCCTGCACCCAGTGGAAACCCTCAGCTCCCTGGGTTTCCCTGGACCTGGACCACCATGCCTACCTCAGGGGATTAAAGCATCACTTACTTGTCTGAGGTGAGATTCATGAGGACGTGGCCACGTGTGGACTAGGTGATGAAGGACATCCGCAGCCTAGGGCTGGGGAGGAAGCACATGCTCGTGAGATAATGACACAGGCTCAAAATGAAGCCAGTGAGTAGCCAGGAAGGAGGTGCATGCCCATCACTCTACTCTCCACCCCAACTCTTCTGCTTTGCTGTCCATTTCCTAAACCCTGGACGTTCCTGTAACTTTCATGAAGGATTTTAGGAATCCTGGTGTAGGAGGCCTGTGGAGATGTGGGCCTTCTTGGAAGAGAGTGCCAGGATGGCATCCTTCTCCAACCTCATACTCCAGTGCCCCACAAAGCATCTCACTCTGTCTCTCAGACACACACGAACACACACACATGCACTTGCACACTGCACACACCAGGAGATAGACACCTATGCACTCTTGCATGAGGACTTCCCAACTGGCCTCTCCTGGTCTGTAAAATTCTTTGTACCTTCACTCATCTTCCCTTCTTTACAGCCTTCCCTGCCTTGTCTCCTCTCATCTCAGAAAAGTTATTCTCCTTCTTGGCAGCTATTCGTATACACCCCTCCCTATGTTCTCCCAGGCCACTGTCTTGTGGTCCATTGACCCTCATCATATTTTAGCTAAATTGCTACAGTGGTTCCTAGGTAAACTTTCCACTCCTCCTGGCTCTTGTTATAACACTTACCAACAATATTAAACTTTCCTTCCTGGCACACAAGTGTGACCATGTCAGACCCCTGCCCAAGAACTGTTTATAGCTTCATATTGTTCACAGCAGGAAATCCAAGCCCCCTGACTTGGCATTATGAGCCTTGGTGGCCTGGGACCAAGTCTGTCCTGTCCAGCCTCATCTCCCAGCTTTCCTCTGAGTTAACCCTGTCCTCCAGCCAAATAGACCACTCACTGCACAAGAAGTCTTGATGGTTCCTGTTACCCTGTCTTTTCCCATCCTTCAATACCCAGTTCAAAATTCCACATCCCTTAAAAAGCCATCCCTGATTTTTTTTAAAGAATTCTTGCTTTTTCCTTCAATTTGCCTTATTAATAAATAACTTTGTCCTTTTCTTTTGGCCCTTGGCACCATTTAACCTGGTGCTTAGTCACTGTGTCACTGGTTTGCCTGTTTTCTAATCTGTGAGGTCCTCCAGGGCAGACTGTGTCCCCTACAATATGGCCTGACTCTCAGGCAGGAGCCGAGAAGGCTGCTGAGACCTGGAACCAGTGTGCTCTGTCCTTTTTTTCTGCTTCAGAATACCTCCCTGACACGGGGGAGGCCTATGCCCACCGAGTCTAAACAACCGTGTACTCTGCCTGGCAGGGGAAACACCATGCAACTTGGAGAAACCGTACTTTTTGAACTTCCCGACCAAATCCTCCATGAGGTTGTAAATGGCTATCCAGAAGTTGTCCACACTGCCTGACCTGAAAATGAAAAGACCTGAGTCAGAGGGGTGAGGTGCATCCATTGTGTGGGCAGAATTTCTGCCTCCCCAGCTTTCATTAGACCCGTTCTCCACCCTCTCCACCCCACATAGCTGCGAGCTGCCGCACTCCCTTAGCAACTGCATGTGGGAAGGGTGACCAACCGGATGCGTGTGCTTCGGACTCACGAACATTGAGAGATGAAGGACTTCTGGTGGCAAGCCAGGATGGTTGGTCAGACTCAGAGGAGCTGCCACATAGGAAACGATGTAGGACGCATTGGTTGGAAAAGCCTCCAGTGATTCTGATATGACTCCTCTGGTCCCTCAGTTCCCCTTGGGAACAAGCCATTCCCAGCTGTCTGCTTCACTCCTGCCCTTTTAAAGTATGTGTGTGTGTGTGTGTGTGTGTGTGGGTGTGGGTGTGTGGTGGTGGTGTCAGGGCTCTTTGGCACTACGTTCCAACAAAAGTCTCTTAGTTGGTCCTGCCTACCATTCCTTCTGCCTCCTCTAGGCTGCATCTAATGTTTTCAACAGACAGTGATGAAACTAAGGGTAGATTCTTCTAACATTATCAAGATTATCATTCACCGAGGCATATGTACCAGGCACTTTACAAACATGATTTCCAATTCCAGAATAACCCCAGGATGCCAGCATTGTTCCCATTTTACAGATAAGCAAGCTGAGGCTTTTACAAGTCATGAAACTTATGATACTTCCATAGCTAGCATGTATTTGAACCCAGATCTAACCTCAAAACCCATACTCTACACATTGCACTAGGCAGACATGTGTGACATGGCTGTTTGTGTTCAACAACTGCTGGGTAGCAAACACTAGACTCTGACAACGGACCTACAATATAAACTTTCTATCAGAAGCTTCCATGCTAAAGTGCAAGACAATTCCTTTCTTTACTAATGGTAACACTTTAAACTTTCCTTCTCATTACTACTCTCCTCTGCTTTCCCTCTAAGTGAAAGGATCTTCCAAAGAAGATTTACAGGAAACAAGAGTCCTCAACCAACTCACTTACTCTGGGAAAGTTTCCATTTTGTGAATATTTTGAAGGAAGTTCAAGATTCTGGAACACGGAGGAACATGAGTGCTCATGGGTCACGGGAAAACCACTACAGGTCCCTAGGAAGGAGGCAGTATGGAACAAGGGCGACCATGTGGGAAATGCCGTGGTGTAGAAGTCGAGGCTTCTTTTAGAAAAAAAAGGGGGGGCAAATTTGGAGGAGATATGCAGTAGCCAGGAGAGGGCCTGAAGGGGAAGCATGCGGTGCTCGTGGCCACGTGGGCAGGAGCTGGAAGAAGGGGGAAGACGGCCTGCATTTGGGGCTCAGGGAGGGGGAAGGCAGGGAAGAGGACCCACCCCTTTGCAGGAGACAGGGTCCTGATACTGGGGGCGAGTGAGAAAGGTGAGGACCAAGAGCAGACAAGAAAGTGGGCCTAGGGGGAGGAAGGTGGGGGCCCGGCCCTGCGAACAGGGACAAGCCCCAGGCAGGCGGCTTCCTCCCTCTCCGGAAGGGCTCCTGTGGCTTCTCTGTGCCCCACACTGACTGTCAGGGGAGACGCGGGGCTGGCCCTCCAGCTGCTGTTGAAGCTCCCAGGAGGCAGCAGTGGGTAGGACCATGGACAGAGGCAGGATGAGGGCAGGGGAGGGCATGACGGGCCCTTGGTGGGTGCACGGGAGGGCAGTGTGGAGGTTTGGGGGGGCAAAGCAGGGCAGAGATGATGGGTTTTTCTTCCTCACATGGGCCACCCGGGGCCTTCTCCATCCCTGCCATCTCTCGCACCCGCTGGGCTGGGATCACAGTTCACCAGGATGGGCTCAGCACCCCCCAGGGAAGGAAGTGTCATCAGGCCCCCTCCTCCTTGAGGATCTGGTCACCCATCTCAGAGGCCACAAGGACAATGTAGTGAGCACTCTCCCTCCCTCACTGAACAGACTTCTGCAAGGACAGCAGGAGCCTGGGGCACTTCCAGGTAGCTTAATGGTGGTGAGATCTTGGTTCAGAAATATTTGTTCCTTCCATCAACAGATGACTGGATGAAGAAGATGTGGTATATTTATATAATGGAATACTACTCAGCCATAAAAACTGACAACATAACGCCATTTGCAGCAACGTGGACAGACCTGAAGATCTATCATTCTGAGTGAAGTCAGCCAGAAAGAGAAAGAAAAATACCATATGAGATCGCTCATATGTGGAATCTAAAAAACAAAAAAACAAACAAACAAAGCATAAATACAAAACAGAAATAGACTCACAGACATAGAATACAAACTTGTGGTTGCCAAGGGGATGGGGGGTGGGAAGAGATAGACTGGGATTTCAAAATTGTAGAGCAGATAAACAAGATTATACCATATAGCACAGGGAAATATATACAAGATCTTATGGTAGCTCACGGAGAAAAAAAAGTGACAATGAATATATGTATGTTCTTGTATAACTGAAAAAGTGTGCTCTACACTGGAATTTGACACAACATTGTAAAATGAGGGGGGAGGGTGTAGCTCAGTGGTAGAGAGCATGCCTAGCAAGCTCAAGGTCCTGGGTTCAATCCCCAGTACCTCCATTAAGTACGTAAGTAAATAAGAACCTAATTACCGCCCCCCCCCAAAATGATAATAATAATAAATAAAATAAAACTAAAAAAAATTGTAAAAAGATCATAAATCAATAAAAAATGTTAAAAAAAGACCAAAGCTCCAATTAAAAAAAAAAAGAAATATTTGTTCCTGACCTACGTGAGATTGTAATTTAGTTTGTTTTCACTCATCCAGTCATTGATTGGCCAGTGAAACCCAAGCTACTGCGGCCAGCATCCAGAATCCTCCCAAGGGGAAGACTGTGGTGCTGGGACCCAAGTGACCAAGGTCCAGGCCCATAAAGCTCATCTCCACCCAGCCAGGACTTTGGTCCAGGCCTCTGCTGCAGGAAGTGGCTCCCCTCTCCTCCCAGCCCCCATCCTGGTGGGGTGGTCCCTCCCTCTCTAAGGGCCCTTCTCACCTCCATCGTTGTCCTGTCTTCCTGATCCCCACTATGGGAAACGATTGCCTCGGTATGTGGTTGTATGGCACATGGTTTCCAGAAAGAAAAAAATAATTGTCTGCTTCCTTGTCTGGTAGCTCCTGGCTGCAGACACATGACATCTGTAACCCCAGCACCTGTCAAGTTCTAGTCACTCAGGGAATGTTTGCTGGAGAATCAAGGACAGATGAGCAGCACCAAGCACAGTAAGAGAGAGTCCTCCGTGTGAGACACACGCTTCTGCTTCACAGAGATGGGCCTTCTCCAAAGGCCAGCAAACTCTGTCCTGTCCCCTTGGTTCCTGGAGCCGCCCTTGTTGGAGAAGCTGGGCCTGGGGCTGTGTCACGTGATGGAGGCTGTGGGAGGTGGGTCATGAGCAGGAATGGGGTGTACTCACCCGACTCTGGCAGATCCAGCATCCCCAGGTCACACTGCAACCAGCATAGATGCCAGCCTGGGCAGTGACCCTGTTTCCCACCAGATTGCAGGCCCAGGTCCCCTTTCTTGGGACACAGTGCCCCTGCTCCAACTGCATCTTATGGGCCCTGTTTGGGCACCCGCCCTGGTCAGTCACAGCTGCTCCCCTGCCCCTTGGTCCCTGGGCTCGCCTGGGCTGCACCCCCTTCACAGCTCAATGCCCTTCTCCCTCCCCTCTCCTCAGCCCCATGTCCTTAAAGGTCACCCCCAGCTAAGACCCTCATGCTGACAACAGACGGAGATGGAGACCAAGGGAATGGAGCCCAACGGACTCAGAGCCTGGAGAAGGGGGACCAGGTCCTTGAAACCTGAGGGTCCTTTTCCAAAAAGGATGCTCTGGAGTCCTGGGGAAGGCTCATCTTACAAACTATCACTTGGGAATTGACAAAAAGGTCATTTACTTCAGGAGGTCCCATAACAGTTCCCAAAACAGGCTACACCACGTTGCTGATACAGTTTCAAGCGTCCAGTTCAGGCTGTATTGGGAACATGGGAAGTGCTGTCTGGGTGGTACTGGTGAATCCCATGTCCTCCCAGGGGTCCCTCTGTGCCTCTCTGTCACCATCCTCCTGCTGCCAGCTCTCCCTGCCCAGGTAGGTGGGAGCTGGGGGGGTGGGGGGGACGTATCCCCATCGGTGGCAGGAGGCCTCTCTGTGCGGGTCAGCGTGTGCATCAGGCAGGCTGACAACATCAGGACCAAACACATTGCTTACCTTTCCAAATTTCTGGGTTGTCTGGTGGAGCCTTGATCTAGGATGTTAAAGAGATATTAATACAGGCTGGCAGGGGCCTGTGGGGCTCTGGCTCAGCTTTGCAGACAGGAGGGGACCCTGCTCAGTGGCAGCAGGGGGACAGAACATGGGCTTTGGGGTGTCAGTCTGGGTGTCCCTTGCCTAAGGGTTTGTAACCAACAGGCTCCACCTCCCCGAGCCTCAGGCTCCTCAGTTATTAAGGGGAGTCGGCCCCTCCCTGCAGGGCTGAGGGGGAGGCAGGCAGACTAAGGTGCCTGGTCCCTGGTAGAGGCCCCCCTGGGAGTCTCAGCAGCAGCCCTGATGTCATATGAAGACAAGAGAGCACCCCCACCCCTTCCTCCTCCCCCCTCCCCTCCAGTCCCTGCAGCCCCGGCCTCCCAGCCCTCAGGGGTGCCAGTCCGCCCCCCTCCCCCGGCGTCTCTCCCCCCACGTCCCCTCTTTGCAGAAACCCGACCTGCTGCTTCTCTGCTGGTTGGCGTGTCCTTTCTCAGCTCTGCTTTGTCGTCTTCCGCACCCAGCTCTCTGGCCCCCTCCCCGGGCCAGTCTCTGTCCTTGGCTGTTGTCCTGCTTTATCAGGACAACTGCCACACCCCCTGAAGGGGACATTTACCCTCAATGCCCCCCAGGCTTCCACACCAGGCCAGCCACCAGGGCGTGAGCTCCTGTGGGCGGGAGTGGGGCTGCTTCATTTCTGTCCCTCTGGGCCCAGGATGGAGCTCTGCACATCCTGGTGACATGGTCATGACTGAGGAAGGAGTGACGGAAGGCACTAGAGACATGGAGGGACTGTGCTGTTTTCAAAGGCACGGTTCCCCTGTCATTAGCATCCTTCTCCTTTTGGGCCATCAGTGCCCCTGCAGACCCCTCTTCTTCCCCCAACAACAGAAAGCCCTCCAGCCTTGGTCCACCTGAGTCCTGATTGCTGTGAGTCAGCTCTGCTCTCAGGGACCTGGGGTCCCCTCTCCCCAGGGCCTGGGACAGCCCATAGGCCACCTCCCTGTGAAAGCAGGAGGCAGGTGACCACCTGGAAGCCCAGGCTGTGTCTATCCCTGGATGGAAGGCAGAGTCTGTGCCTTGTTTGCTGGGTGAGGACCCAAAGCTAAAGGGAACCTGCCCACAGGCAGTGTCATGAGGCAGACACATGTCTGGTCCCTTGAGGGGTTGATGAGGGCTGGACACAGGCTGTGCAGGCAAGGGTCACTCACCTTCTTGCAGCAGCAGATGCATGAAAGGAGCAACGGGAGCATGAGCCTGGACCTGATGATTATAGGGTAAAAGAGAGGACTGCTGACAACATGGCTGTCAGTGCCAACCATGGCCACTGTGGTCTCCTCCTCTGTGACAACCATAGTCACTGCAGTTGTGGTTGTGACATTAGTCATCATGGTGACAGCCCTCAGCACTGTAGTCCTCACTGTGACAACTGTAGGCACTGTGACCATCATCATGACACCTGTGGGCACTGTGGGCATCGTTGGTCTAGGACTGGTCTCTGAGGCTCACGCTGCGGAAGGCACAGGGGTCAGAGTCCAGGGGCTGCTCTTGGTGATTTCTTCCCAGGTGCCCACCTACTGTTTCCCACGGCCGATTCCCCTATCAGCTCCCTCTCCCTTCCCCTTCATGTAGAGGGACCACAGTGGGGCTGGGAGGTCAGGGCTGGTACCCAGAGAGCCCTTCTGGAGCCCTGGGCCACAGACCCCATGGCTGCCCCCGCTCAGCGGCTCCCCCATGGCCCTGTCAAGGAGGTCCAGTCCTCCAGGCAGAGGCAACCCAGCCCTCGCTGCCTGCCTAGTATGACACACAGGAGTTCTGTGAGGGCCACAAAGAGCTACGATACACGGATGGGTGTGGGAGGGGAAGTTGAGGCCCCCTGAGAGGTGGGGGTGCAAGAACACAGCCAAGACACCCTGATCACATCTCCGGAGCCTCTCTCCCCTACTTCTCTGCCACCTTGGGCAAAATGACTCCATCTCTATGAGCCTCTGTCTCCTCAGCTGCAGTGGGGAAATGGCGAGCACCTGAGAGCTGCAGAGAGAGATCACAGGCAGTCCCAGCACAGGCCAGGGCCACGTGGGGGCTTAAGGAATGGAATCTGTTCTCGTGCTGTTGTTCATAACCATGGCACGTGTGCTGCGTCCAAGGGCCTGTGCGCTGCCCAGCCCTTCCCTAAGTCACGTGCTCTGCTTGAGAGAAGCAGGGTAGGGAAGGGGGCAGAGAGAGCCTGTGCCCAGGAAGCAGGGCGGCCGAAAGGAGAGGCCCAGTCAGGCTGAGGGGACCCTGTGCTGGGCTCGGAGCCCCAGGCTGCTCCTGAGGTCTCTCCTAAATGTGCCTGTGGACAGGCGGCTGCAGGGGGTGGGACCCTGGTGGTAAATGTGTACATTCAGTCTCTGATCTGCTGGGAGATGTGCAGGGACAAGAGAGACAGTCACAGGGAGACTGTCACACGGTTGGAACCCTCATCAGCTGGTACTGGACACCAGGGCGGTGGCCACTCGGCACAGGCGTCCCTCCTCCGGGGGAATCCTCACTCCCTCCTAACGCTCTCTGTGGTCCATGTGGGGCAGCTCCAGGCTAAGGTGCTTGGATGATGCAGAGCTTGGAAAAGTGGGTCCCAGGGCAGCAGCCCTGTGTTCCCAACTCCCTTTCCCTAGACTGAGCCCTCGCCCTCCCCACGGCCCTGACAGCTTCCCCACGGACAGAGGAGAGAGTCTCCCTGCAGAGATCAGAACGAGTCAGGGGAGAGGAACAGCTGAGGAGCACGAGAAAGGAGGAGAGGCACAGGGAGGCTGATGACATCTGCAAAGTGACAGCCGGTGTCCCCAGATAGGCTCAGGAGGTGGGGGCTGTGATGGTCAGGAGGGGGTTCAGAGCCCTGCTGGCTGCTTCAGCCACACGGCGGAAACAGTCCCTGACTGTGCTCGGCCACAGCTGGTCCAGTCCTCCCGACCCCTGTGCCTTGGACTGCTGTTTGGAGGGCCCTAGTGTCCCAGAGGTCCTGGACTCTGTCTCATAGGACACAGTGCTCAGCCTTTCCCACTCACCCTGCTGGAATCCAAAATGGACCTCGGAGCTTCCCAGCACAGGGCCTGGGTCATGGGGTGGCAAGGTGGGTCCAGAGTGGGCAGAGCCTCAGCACCGTTTCTAGGGTCCGCCAAGAGCTCTAACTGGTCCATTCCACATGCCTTCAATGACACTTGGTTCACAGAGACAGCAGAGTTTCTGCAAGGCTTGGACAACTACCTACAATCTAGGTGCTCTTGTGGAAGAACTTTCAGTGAATTTCACAAACTTGATATGGGGCTTATGGCCCCATGCTGGCTGTGAGATGCTGCCTGAGATGCCTGGCTCATGGGCTACTTTCTTGGTCTTTCCCAAGGAACCTGCTCCTCTCCCCTTGCCTCCCCAGGGTGTCTCTCCCGCCAGCACAGGAGGAAGGTGCAGCCCCATGCTGTCACTCACACAGTCCTCGGCCACAATTTTCATGTCTTAACCTATGAAGCTGGCATCTTTGTTCAGGCTGTAATCAATGACGACTTTCCTAAAGCACAGAAAGGGCAGAGTGTGACCACCAGATCAAATAGACACAGTTCTTGCACTTGGCTCAGTCCACAGCACACAGCTCTCCTCATGGTAATGACTTTGAACATCAGGCATTCGGGGCTACCGCAGAGCAGACAGCGAGGGTAAGGAGAGCTCATCCCAAAGCACTACGAGGTTGACCTCTGCAACGAAGGCTGACCAGGCAGTGAGGAGCCCCACATAGATCAGATGTCCTCCTGACCATGAGCCAAGTGACCAGGGATGGCAGTATGGTGTCACCATCCTGACTCCTCTGTATTTACAGAGTAAGTGAGTTTAGCTCCAAAAGGCTGCCTGGAGCAAAGGTACCATCCCCGGGGCACATCATCTCCAGCATCCTGCCCTCCTCTGCAGAGCCTGGGCCACACTGCATCCCCAAGAACCTCAGAGGACCACCAGCCAGGGCAGGTGAGGAGGATGCCCTGAGCGCTCCTGGAGACAGACATGTGCTGCTTCAGGAGAGGTGGCGTCCCACATTCTTTACATTTCATGACGGCAAAACCTGCCCACGTGGCCTCTGGGCTGGACACTTACTTATCTGGCTTCTCTGTCTTTACTCCTGGGCATATTATGGTGGCAGCTTCCACAGAGATAGGTTTTTTTAATCTAAAAGACAGACACACAAGAAGAACGTCAATGGATTTGTCCGTCCATCCGTCCCTCCCCTTCTGCCTGCCCTTGGCGAGCAGAGCTCACACTTTGGCAGAAGCAGCTTCTCTTCTCTGCCTTGTTCTGACACCTTCCGTGCACCAGGCACTGTGCAGGGCTCTTTTTTTTTTAAATTTAAATATAGTGATATATAACATTATGTAAGTTACAGGTGTACAATATTGTGATTCACAAATTGTGGAGGTAATACTCCATTTATAGTGATTATAAAGTCTCTGATATTTAATGGAACAAGGCAGGCGAAGGTCCTGCTCTCCTGGCCCTGACATTTGAGGGACTGGTGAGAGAGGCAGAGAGCCTAGGACTGTGGGATGGGATCTCCCGTGTGAGACCTTAGTACTGGTCCACTTCAGAGAGAAAAAAAAAAATAAGGTGATCTCCAGGGTGGGAAACTCAGACCACGGAGGAAGTGTCTGAACACATTTCTTGAATGATAGGTTGTTTCCAACCTTTTCAAGAACCAAGGCTGGAGGCCCAGACTAGGCAATCGATCACCTGTGTCTACTTCCCAGCTCTTGATGCACAAGCTGAAGCTTACTGGGAGAGCTGAGGGGGAAGAAGAAGTTCCCACTGTCCCCAGGCATCCTGTGTCGGGGAGGGGTCAGCCCCACCTCAGCGCCGAGGGCACATCTGCTGCCCCAGCCGCGTGCTTCCTCAAGCCATGCACCCATCGCGGAGGGACACCTGACGCCTGAGTATTTCCAAACAGTAGCTTTACATGTATGAAAGTGCTTAGCGCACCTTCTATATTGGCCCCGTTTTATAGTACAGATAGTAGAGGCTGACCCAGAACACTCATTAGGTCAAGGTCACACATGTAACGTGGGCCTGAGCCAGGATTCCAGGGTCCAGGCCCGGCAGTTGGCATCCTCTCTCAATCCAAGGTGACCACACCCTCCTGGGAGAGCTACCAGTGCACCTGACACGGACTCAGGGCCCTGGGGCTGCCTCCACACCCCACCAGCAGACTCGTGCGATTCATGTCCTTGTCTGTCAAGGGAAGGCAGAGCTGAGAAAGGTTTAGGGGAGTACAGCAATGAGGGAGGCCCAGGACCCCAAACCCAGCCTTGAAAGGTGTAAGCCATGCTCCAAGATACTCTTAATATGCTGGGAGATTGATTACTTCCTGGCTTTGCATGTGAAGGAAAAGGTGGCCAGGCTCCCCAACCAGGTCCTTCCTTCCGCTTGTCCACGCTGCCTCTATCCT
Organism: Vicugna pacos; assembly: GCF_048564905.1. Lineage (NCBI taxonomy): Eukaryota > Metazoa > Chordata > Mammalia > Artiodactyla > Camelidae > Vicugna > Vicugna pacos. Next base: position 39,124,613 of record NC_132997.1, on the reverse strand, counting down.
CACATTGTCCACAGTGAATAGTCAGCAAGGGGTTTGAAGTCTTAGCTGGCTGAGGGAACGAGGTGTGGTGTGGGAAGTTTGTCACTTGCAGGCACAAAGGTGGGTACTTAGTGTAGACTTTGGTTTTGTCCAAATTATATCTGCAAGCATATTCTGGAATTTTGCTTTGAATAAGGCCATATGCAAAAAATTCAAGTTGGTAGGGTTCTGCAAGGGCAACAACCAGAGGTTTGTGTTAGGAGGAGCTGAGCGCTGTCTTCCTTCTGATCTCATAATTATGACAGGACATCCCATAACTGAATTCCACGCGGACTCCTGTGAGGAAGCAGTTGTGTGTGAACCAACATCTTTCTGCCCCTTGGGCTCACCTGCTGTCACTGACGGTTCACTCAGAGGCGGTGGAGCTGGGCTTTGAGCACTTGGGGGGCCGCTTACCATCGCCATTACCCATCAAGCTCATTAAAGGCAATCGATCTTGTCCCCTTCACAGGGGCAAACCTGGCCTTGGGTTTCTGACCCAGAAGTCCCAAGGCTTTCCTAAGGTGTGCAGGCGGTGCTCTCCACCAGCCCCTCCCTTATATAAATGACAAAGGAACCAAGACAAGGTGGGCTGAAGACAGCCTTGACCTTTGTCTGAGCTGATCATACAGTTCTGGGTGCCAGTGGGACTTTCTGACATTGGGGGGGGGGTCTGTATATTCCTCCTCCCTGTGTTTCTCTGTGCCCATGGAAGGATGGAGACCCCAGGAGCAGGGCCAGGACCTGGGAGAGGCAAGCAAGGAGGCAAGGAGCTTGCACAGGAGTGTCCCCTACAAAAGGTGAAATCCTGTCTTAGATGTGGTTCTGAAGTCTCCAGTGACTGCCCTTCCCCTCCCTCTTCCTGATGCTTCATGTGCCTCACAGAATCCCCCAGAGATCCACCAAGCACTTTCTCCCACCAGATATGCTAAGATGCAGTTCTGGGCCATGTGCCCTTCCCAGGCTGCTGGGGCCCCACTGGCGCTTCCTGGCAACTGGAGCAAATACCAGGGGATCCAGAGAGGGCAGCTAGTGGGCCTGGCCCCCGAGGAGCTGGCCAGGATAACATGCAAGTCTTTCTGCTGCAAGCTCAGGGTCTTTAGCCTCCACCCCTGCCTCCTGGCCCAGGCTGGTTAATTCCAATCCCAAATGCTCGATTTACCCAAAGTCATTTAACTCCAGGAACATTCTTCAGAAATGCCAGCACAGCCTTGGCCCTGGCAGTCCTGATTCCTCCTGCTTCAGGTCTTCCTGAAGTTCCTATCACATCAAGGCAGAGTTTGCAAATTCTCTGTTTATAGAAAATAAATTCCTGGTCAGTGGGCTGAAGCTGGCCTGATGACATATTTTGTTAGGACTTCAAAAAAATTGGACCCCATGTTTAAAAGTCTGCACACTTTCTCGACACTGAATAACCAAAAACTTCTTGAGAGAGAACAGAGCTGGAGGTATGATGCTCCATATATTCAGATTATACGGCAAAGCTACAGTAACCAAAACAGCATGGTACTGATGCAGAAACCAACACACACATATAGAAAGACCCCCAAATAAACCCATGAACACATGGTCAATTGAACTATGACAAAAAAGGCAATAATGTACAATGGGGATGTGACAATCTCTTCAATAAATGGTGCAGGCAAAACTGGACAGCTACATGTAAAAGATAAAATCAGAACATTTTCTCACACCACCTACAAAAATACACTCTTTATGGATTAAAAAGCTAAATATAAGACTGGAAACCATAAAGATCCTGGAAGGACAAAGAGGCAGAACACTCTTTGACATAAATCACTCATTTTCACCACCTCTGCTCTTGTCTCAATTCTGAACATCCGTCATCCTGCTCTCCTGGGACAAGCCCTCTGTGATACCCTGAGATGTGGTCTTCAGCTCACGGGGCTGTGGGCCTGGACCCAGAAAGCTCCGTTGGGCACCTGGCCTGTATTAGCCTCAGGGTGAAGGGTGAGCCCAGCCTCCTCCTCCAGGTACGTGATGGGAGGGAGGGCAGCAGCCGGGTTTGGGGCCCTTGGACAGCCCTGTGCACAGCCTGTGCCGGCATCTTGAGAGCAGTGCGCGCTCCCTTCCACCAGATTCTCTCCTTCTTCCCTTGTGTCCAGCTGCCCTTCAGCCCCATTCAGGGGCTGCTGTGCAGCAGACCCCCCTCTGTCCCAGGCGCTGCCCATCTCAAAGCGGGGCTTCAGAACTCTAGCAGGTCTCCAAAGGGAAAGGCGTGGTGATGGTTTTAGATTTTCGAGCAGAAGGACACTTCAAAATAAAGGAATTTTTTCTGTCCAGGTAGCAGCCTCTTCTGTTTCCCAACACCTCGTACCCTAATTCTTCCAACAGTTACAACCACAGGATGAAAATGAAGCTACAGAAAGGACTAAAATTGGCTTGCAGGGCCATATTTCCCATGGACAGTGCTGCTGCCCACCAGAAGTCCAACAGCCTGTGGGATACCAAGCCTTTCCGGAACAGAGAACGTTCTCTCTGGATGAAAAGTTATACACCAGGTGGTCCTGTGGCTCCAAAGAGAGAGAGAAGCTAGTAAGACAGGCGTCTGCCGGAGAAGGCCGGTGGGGCTGAGCATGGAGAGGGCATCTGACTGTGGGAGGCTGACAAGGGCGCACAGGTGGACGGGACCTGCTCTGGGGAGGGCGGGTCTGGGAGCACCATGCGATGCTTGGCACAGCTGCTTTCAGAGAAACTGGACACTGACCTTTAGGCAGCAATTCTACTTTGGTCTTAATTCCAGGGAATTCTTGGCGCAGGGTGGTCCCTACAATGTGACTTGTAATATCGACTTATTAGAAGCAATCTAAATATTGACCAAGGGAGACTAATGAAGTCAATTGGCCCATCTATGCAATGGGACACTGTGCAGAGATTGGGAGATTATTATCTACTGCATGATCCCATTTTGAAAAATTTCCTTGTAAATTTAGGTAAGTATTTACATGTAAAAGACAAACTATTTGTGCTTGTTACCTCTGGAGACAGTGGATGGGACACCAGGGAACCTTATCATGGTGGAGGGACAGCAGCTACGCAGGCTGGTTGCAGGAAGGTGCCTGTCTGCCCAGTGTGTCCTGTCTTCATCCTGCAGGTCCTCCTGCCCCACCCACCCCCACAGAGGGTCTCCCGGCCACGACGCAAACCTGGAGGCCAGACCTCAGAAGGACGCCCTGCTTTGCACTGTGTCCAACTATGGCCACCACCACTGTGCCCCACCTGCTGGGCTTCTTTGCAGACACTCACTGGGCCCAGTCACATACAGGAAAAAGAGGGACCAGGTGCCGCCACCTCCAGCCTACTCCCAGGGTCAAGGCCCCAAGTAAATCCAAACCCAGCAAACACATAGGAGGGAGGAATCCCCAAACCACGTTGCCAAGTGCCTCAGGCCAGACACCGCGTTCATCCCACGTGAAAGAGGGGAGGAGATGTTCTGAAGCAGCAAACTAGCCTGTTGAGTGATAACAATCAAATGTGTATTTTAAGGCAGGACAAAGAAGTTGAAGAGTAAAATCCTCTCCCGCGTTCGCCACTGGGGTCTCCTCCCTTCCCTCCCTCCTGTGCGGTGAGTGTCTGCATTTCACACGAACCAGAGCTGCTCAAAGATGGGAGCACCCCCCTTGACCATAAAAGATGCATTTTTTTCCTCGCTTTGTTCTTTTCCCAACTCGATAGGGGCTCAGAGTGACTTACTGCTCACTTTGGACATGTTCACCTGGATTATGCACGTATCCTTGGCAAACTTTATGGGAAATACCAATATGTTATTTTGATGGCCCTTTCTTTGTCTTGCAAATGCATCTCACTATACTTCTGACTTCTAAGAGGTGGAAAGGTTCTCAGAGCTTCCTGAGAGGCCGTCTCCTGGGTATTAATCTTCAGCTTGGCTCCAATAAAATTTCACATTTTTCTTCTTAACTTGATTTTTAATTGAATTTTCATCAACAGGAGGAAACAATCACAGATCAGCTTCCTCTGAGGCTGAGGTCAGAACGACCAGGGAAGGGATCCGAGGGGACTTTCTGGGGACAACTGTAGTGTTCTCAGTCTTCATGGGGTTTGGGATTAACAGGTGTCATGTCAGAACTAATCAAATGATACACTTACGTTTGCTGCATTTCAAAAAGAGAACTCAACCAAAATTGTTCCTCAGTTAAAAGAGATGCAGAATGAAGGGCTTGGGGGTGAGGAAGCCCCGTGATAAATGATAAAAGAAATGCTGTCAGAAATCACAAATCCTGGTAATGGGGGTAAGGGTGTCCAATGTACCATGGTTTCCCCTTTGCTGGAGGTTTAAAATTTTTCATACTGAGATGACGGAAAAAATCAATGAACTGAATGACAAAAGTTAAAAAACAAAGCCATGAAACAGTGAGCATGAGACAGTGAAACAGAAATCACGGTACATACTGGCCGACAAATGAATAATAACAGGAATGGACCAAGGGCTGAGAGAAGCCAGGGGGCCAGCGGACCAGAAAAGGCTTCAGGATTAAGGTGTCCTGGGGGTAAGGTCTAAAAGGCTGGGTGGGCTGCACCCTGTAACGCTGAGGAAGGTTTTGCAGGAAGCCTAGTCCCCCATGCCCCGCACTCCCCCATCTCTGTAGCAGGTGGGCTCAGAGCAGAGGCTGGACCTTGGGGGGCCCGGCTGTCTGGCTAGGGGGCCTCAGGCTCCCCGGTCAGGCTGGGTTAGGGAAGTGGCTCTCTCAGTCCCTCGGGCCCTGGGCACAGGATGGGCTGGAGCACAGGCCTGGAGGCAGGGAGGCCAGCAGAGCCCTCTGCCCAGCCCAGGAGGGAGCCCGAGAGGCAGGGGAGGCCGAGTGTCTCCTGCTCACCCCCTCCTGGCCTCCTCACACCGGCCCACTGACTTCTTCAGAGCAACACACTGATGAACAGCTCTGACTTTACTGGGGTCCAGGTTCCTGCCCTGAGCTTTCCCTCTAAGGGACTGTCATGCTGTGTGGCAGCTTTCGACAAGATGACAGCAGTTTTAAAGGTCAGAGCAGTGCTGCTGGGCCATGCAGGCAGAGGGGGTGCAGCGGGCACCTGTCATCTCGGCTGGGCCACCCCAGGGCATAGGTGACAACTGGCATCCTCTCCTGGGGTTTGACAGGCCTGTGTGTGTCCCAGGGACACAAGCAGAGACCTGCAGCTGCATGTGGCACCAGAGAAGCAGGGAAGGACCCTCCGTGTGTGGGGTCTTGGGCCCACGTCCACACCCCGCCCTGCGGGTCCCAGGGTCAGAAGACAGGAGGAGTCTGACAGCTGCCAGCAATTGAGGGCTCAGCTGGGGCCCCTTCCCCCTGGATGTTCTTAAATGGCTTCCCCCACAAGCTGGGCTGACATGGGGGTGGGGGTGGAGCCGTGGTCAGTGATGGAATCTGAGCACCAGCTCCCATGGGTGAGGGGTCCCAGCTTCTAGATCCTGTGCGGGTCACTGTGGAATCCACTGGTCTATGTCTCACTGCACATCTGACAGTGGGTCTTGCTATTTCTACCACTAGGGGGCGGAAATGGAGCTCACAGATAGTCAGCAGTTTGCCCAGGTTCGTGCCCATGGGCAGCAGAGCTTAGGAACAGACACTACTCTGTCTGACCCCCGGCCTCGTGCACTGCAGCCCTGCAGTTCGGAGCATGGGGCCAGGCCCAGCTCCTGGGTCCGCGTCCAGCTGCATCTGGCTGAGTGCTGGTCCCTGTTGAAGCGTGTGCTCGCCCCCTCACCTCAGCTGCACAAACCCCAGTGATGTGGACGCACGAGCTGGCACACACAGCTCACTCCAGAGACAGGGCTCCTGTCAGAAAAGAACCTGCACAGGGTCCTCACCGCACTGATGCGGGGACCCTCCCAGGGGAGAGAGGGCAGCCTTGTCCAGTTCCAGACCTCAGGGAGAGGCCTTCCCCATCTAACCGCTGGGTGTAATGCTGGCTGTGAGTATTCACGTGATGCCTTTGTCAGGCTGTGTTCCCAGTATGATGCTGGAATCGAACTGTGTCCAGTTCTTTTCTTCATCTGTTGAGACAATCATGTTTCCCTTCTCCATTTGCTGCTGTGGTAATTTACGCTGATAAATTAAATATAGAATCAGACTCGCATTTCTAGAGTGATCCATAATTAGTCTTAATATTTTGTCCTTCTTATATATTGTTGGTTTCATTTGCTAGTGTTATGTTCAGGGTTTAAAAACTATCTTTTCTTTTCTTTTTTTCTTTAAAATTTTTTATTGAGTTATAGTCATTTTACAATGCTGTGTCAAATGCCAGTGTAGAGCACAGTTTTCCAGTTATACATGAACGTACGTATATTCATCACATTCTTTTTTGCTGTGAGCTACCACAAGATCTTGTATATGTTCCCCTGTGCTATACAGTATAATCTTGTTTATCTATTCTGCATATGCCTGTAAGTATCTACAAATTTTGAACTCCCAGTCTGTCCCTTCCCGCCCCCCTCCCCTTTGGCAACCAAAAGTTTGTATTCTATGTCTATGAGTCTGTTTCTCTTTTGCATTTATGTTTTTTTTTTTTAGATTCCACATATGAGCAATCTCATATGGTATTTTTCTTTCTCTTTCTGGCTTGCTTCACTTAGAATGACGTTCTCCAGGGATATCCATGTTGTTGCAAATGGTGTTATGTTGTCATTTTTATGGCTGAATAGTATTCCATTGTATAAATATACCACCTCTTCTTTATCCAGTCATCTGTGGATGGACATTTAGGCTGTTTCCATGTCTTGGCTATTGTAAATAGTGCTGCTATGAACATTGGGGTGCAGGTGTCTTTTTGAAGTAGGGTTCCTTCTGGATATATGCCCAGGAGCGGGATTCCTGGGTCATATAGTAAGTCTATTCCTAGTCTTTTGAGGAATCTCCATACTGTTTTCCACAGTGGCTGCACCAAACTGCATTCCCACCAGCAGTGTAGGAGGGTTCCCTTTTCTCCACAGCCTCTCCAGCATTTGTCATTTGTGGACTTCTGAATGATGGCCATTCTGACTGGTGTGAGGTGATACCTCATTGTAGTTTTGATTTGCATTTCTCTGGTAATTAGTGATATTGAGCATTTTTTCATGTGCCTATTGATAATTTGTATTTATTCCTTGGAGAATTGGTTGTTTAGGTCTTCTGCCCATTTTTACAAAAATAAACTCAAAAATGAATCAAAGACTTAAACATAAGACAAGATACAATAAACTTCATAGAAGAAAATATAGGCAAAACATCATCTGACATACATCTCAAAAATGTTCTCCTGGGGCAGTCTACCCAAGCAATAGAAATAAAAGCAAGAATAAACAAATGGGACTTAATTAAACTTACAAGCTTCTGCACAGCAAAGAAAACCATAAGTAAAACAAAATGACCAGCTACGGAATGGGAGAAAATTTTTGCAAATGATGAAACGACAAAGGCTTCATCTTCAGAATATGTAAGCAGCTCATGCGACTTAATAAGAAAGAAAAAAACAACCCAATAAAAAAACCTGTCTTTTCTTATTTCTTAATTAAACTTTTGGTTTTGAGTTTTTAAAAAGTAATTACACAAAACTTACAGGGGTAATTATTTCCCAGTAAATGTATGTCAAGTTATTGCGTGGTTTACCTTAAATTTATACAGAGCTGTATGTCAAATATATCTTAATTAAAATGGAAGAAATGGGAATTACACACATATTCACACCACAACCCCCAGCAGACACACCTCACATAAACATACTTTTAATTTCATACTCAGGGCACGATCACATACCTGACACATTTCTGTAAAACTCCTCAGGCACACACACACACACACTCAGACACCATGTTCATGGGCGTGCGTGCGTGCACACACACACATATTCATACACACTCTATTCACAACACAATACCAACCCCACACACACTCACACCACACTCACACAAGCAGGCACACTCAGGCACATTCACACCATACATACACAAACACCATCCTGCCTAGGACAGTGACCCCAGCACGTACCTCCTACACGGGCATAGAATGTGTCACCACCCATACCTTCCTGACAGGAATTTCCCACCAGCTGGAACACAGGGATGGTGGCAGGGTCAGGGAGAGTGACAGGCTGGCTTCTCACTGTGGGCATAAGAGATTCTGATGTGCGGTGCGATATGAGAGCCCTGGCCTTCCCAGCCCAGCCCAGGAGGAGAGGGCAGGTAACAATGGCCAGCAGAGGCCAAACCAGGACTTGCCTAGTCTAGCCAGACACCTGTCTTGGCACTTTTGGGAAGATTTCCATTTTCTCGATCACACCCCGAAATATGCTGGAACTCTCAGCCCTCCCCAGCCTCCTGCCCAGGACCCACGTTGCCAGGTGAAGTTCTCGCCTGTGTGGGCTCTCCCTGGTGCTGCCCCTCCAGTGCTGCTCCCAGCTCGGCTCATAGTGGGACCCCAGGCCCCTGGCACCCTCAGCAATCCCTTCTGCTCTTAAAATACCCCCTCAACCTCTGAAAGCCCCTTCACCTCTTCCCAGTTCTCGCTGACCAAGCCATCACCCCTGGGGCTTCCTAGTCCCTGTGCTGTCTGGATTCTCCAGCACCCAGAGCAAGCCCCTGTGTGGCCTGTGCCATCTTCATCCTGCTCTCCCTAGTGGACAAGGCTCAGAAAGCACCATCCCTGGCCACAGTCCTGGCCCCACCTTCTCTGCAGACCCACCAGTCACACCTCTTATCAGGCTCCATTGGCCACTTCTGGACTCACCCTGCACACCAGAGCTGACTACAGCCCTCTGCCACACACTCCTAAACTCCTAGGCTGTGGGACACTTTTGGGAATGCCCAACCCCAGGCTCAGCTTCTGGTAAGATTCTGTGGGCTCCTCCTGAGCAGAAGCATTAGGACCATGGTTGATTTTGAGATGTCTTCTTAGGTGCATGCCCCCCGCCTCCACACCCTCAGGATTTCACATATTTTCAGCTCCTCTGAGCTCCCCTCTCTCTCTCCTGAACCCTGTGTCATGGAAGACTTCCCCTCCTTCTCTCCAGAGAAGAACAGGGAGGACTTCCATGAGCTTCACCAAAGCTCTCTTGGTCCCGGCCTTGAGCCCCTGCCTTGGAGAAGTCAGTGGTCTTCCTCTCCCCCACGAGCAGCTCCTCCACCAGAAACCCACATCCAGTCCCCACTGCCTCTCTTTCTGCCTCTTGCCAGAGTCTCTCCTCGCAGACTTGCTTTCTTTTACTTCAAACCTACTCCAGTCTCTCTCCTAAAATTGAACCACACACATGCACACAACTTTGCCTTCCTCTAGCTCACTGAGTAGGAAGTCCAGTCCCTTCTTCTCCTGGGAGCCAGTCTCGGGGAGTGCTGTCCTCAGGCACTAGGACCCCCCACACTCCCTCCCTTGCAGCCTTGCTGTTCCGGCTCACCTGCTGCTCCTGGCTTCTCTCCAAGGTCCTGAAGAGTGGCTCTGTGCCACAATTCCTGGATGCATCCAGTCCCAAATGTCCTCATCCTATCTTTGGTGCTTCACCCACTGAATGGGGTTCCAGTCACTTGCATCATGGGAATCTTAACCTCCCAGCTACTCAGAAGCTCCATACTGTCCCACCTCGAGGACTTTGTGCCCACTGCTGGGCCCATCTATGGCCCACCTCTGCTGCTGGTGTATCATGCCTCCCCCCTGCACCCTAGCCTAGCCTGGTGTTCCGAACCACACTCAGGAAGTCTCCTGTCTCAATCCCACCAAGGGACCCAGATCCCCTCCCCTGAAGTCTCCAGCACTTTAACATCGCCCATCCCTCCCTCCCTGGTTCTGACTCTGTCTCCTCCTCACCCGGCACAGAGCAGGGAGTGGCACACACAGCAGCTGGCCAGTATTCATAAAGGACCCACATATCTGCTCCACCAGATCAAGGAGATCCCCTCAGCCAGACTGAGCTGAGAAAAGGGAAGGGCACCATCAGGACAGGTGGAGGGCAGGGCTTAGAGGGGGCAGAGATGGTCTAGCAGCACAGGCGTCTGCCAGTGCCACTGCAGCCATGGGTCAGTGGGAGCCAGGGAGCTGGGGCTGGGGGTTCAGGTGGGCACTGGGGGGAGCCCACCCAGCCCAGCCTGTACCCAGTGAATCCCCATGGGGTTTCCAGGAACCTCTCAGCTCCTGCCTCTCCCTGAGGCCCTTTGATCCCTTGGGGGGATCAAAGCAAAACTTACCTGTCTGAGGTGAGGGGCATGAGGATGTTGCCATATTGCGAGTAGGTGATGAAGGACACCTGCAGTTCATGGCTGGGGAGGAAGCACGTGTATGTAAGAAGCTCAAAAGTATACCCCTGAGCCATGAGAAAGGGGTACATTCCAATTTCCCTGTTCCCCACCCCAACTCTTCTGTTTGGGCCCCATTTCCCAAATCTTGGAATTTCCCATTCCTTTTGTAAAGGGTTGGGAGGCTTGTAAGATGTGCCGTCTTGCTGGTATCGTGTTCCACCCCTACCCCCCAGCACCCTGAGGCGGGGACACAGTGAAGGTGGCCATCTGCAACCCAGGAAGCGAGGCCTCATCAGAAACCAACCCTGCTGACGCCTTGACCTTAGACTTCCAGTCACTGTCTCTTGAAACTCTCTCCTTTTATCCGGGTTCAGTTTCCCTCCTTCCGAAATACGTTCTTTAGGAGTTTGTGCGCCAAGGATGTGAGGGCGTTAAACTTAGGCTTTATACCTCTGAAAATACCTGTTTTGTGCTCACTCTTGAATAACAGTTCAGTTAGTTACAGAAATCTACGTGGACAAATTATTTTCAAGGTTACCCTAGAAGTTCCATAATTTCACTAAGGCTGTGTGACTGCACATTAGGGATTTGATTTCTCATGTCCATATTCATTAATAAGCTCTCTTCAAAGAAGAAAAGTTTTGCTCTGGGGACTATTACCCAGAGCTTTAATGTCTGTTCTGAATGTCACATTCCCCACCTTTCCCCACCTCAGACTCATTATAATTTTGTTCCTATACAATCGTATCTGTGTAACAGATGCTCCAAAACCTTGGGGAGAAGCACAGAGCTTTGTCACCTTATGTCCCTTCTCCTTCTCAGGGGCATTCAGGACGTTTACTGAGTAAATGGAGGAAGGAAGGAGCAGGGACTTAGGGCTCCCTCTCATGGAGTCTCTCTTCCCCAATCTAATCCGCTCCGCCCATCCCCTGGGCTCAAACAAGGTGACCCACACAGCTGGCTGCGCTTGCAACAGTTCTGGTTACCTGAGACTCCATCCCATCTCCTCTCATCCTCCCTACAGGTGGCAGTCCTAGACAGTCCAAGCCCTGATGTGAATGTAGCCATTCCTGCCAGTCCCCACCCTTCAGGCCCCGGTTTGTTCCACCCTCCAGAGGTAGTTAAGTTCCCTGACACCTTTGCATTCTGTGAAGTCACAGAACTCCCCTTCATCTGGCACAAAGCTACCGTTTCAGAACTGAGGAGGCTCAGGAAAGGCAGAGAGGCCGAGGGTCAGCTCCAGTGAAGTCTGGGAGAGTCTCAGGACGCTGCAAAGATGGAGCTTGTGCGGCCGCTCAGGCTTGAGGGGGAAGGGGAGTCCAGGGCGCTGACGGGGTCTCTGGGCAGCGCACGAAGAATCTGCCGCCGCGGGGCGCGGACCACCTGCACTGACATCCTGGCTGTCACCTGGGTCTCAGAGACCCAAAAGGAGAGAAGTCGCGGGGCACAGGAAGGCGGGTGAGCAGCGGCGAGCGCAGCCTCCCAGAAGGAGTCCAGATCCCCCGCCAGCGGCGCCTCGGAAGCGGGTCTCCCAGGCGCTCCACTCCGCCGGTTCGGCGCGCTCCCAGGCCCCTCCCGGAAGGCCGCGGGTCTCGGAGGAGCGGGGCGGTCCCCGAGTCCCGCCCCGGAGGCGGGGCGGTCCCCGAGGCCCCGCCCCCCGGAGGCGGGGACAGCCCGGGAAGGCGGGGCCCGGCCGGCCCGCAGGGCTCGCACGCCTAGTTCCGATCCGCGAGTCGGCGCCCCGGACCTGGAGGCGGCGGGGGCTGCCAGCGCGTCCCCAGCGCCCAGCGCCGCGGGAGAGCCGAGGTGAGACGCGCTGTCCTGCCCCCCGGGTCGGGGCCGCGGGTGGGCGTGGGGGTCGAGAGTCATCTCATTTCTACTGGCCTTTCCCCAGGGCAGATTCTCAGTCCTGCCTTTGATTGCCCGGGTCTTCCCTGCTCTCTGTCACCAGCTTTCTCCATCTCTCCTTTTTTTTCTTCTCGTGCTACTTGGTCCCTGTTCTCTGCCTCTGCCTGTCCTTTGTCTCCTTGTGTCTTCCTGTATTTTTCTCTCATCTGCCTCACTTTTTCTTTTCTATCTTTTAATTATCTATTTCCCTGTCTTTCCTTTTCTCTTTCCCTTTCTCTCTTTCTTCTCCTGCCTTCCTCTCCCTTCCCTTCCCCTCAACGAGAACTCCACCCTGGAATTTTGTTGTCCTTGTTCTCCTAGGTTGACTTTTGGGGCTGCAATTCTTTTAATTCATCCATCCACCCACTCACTCACCCTGTGCTGCTCCACTATTCTAAGCCAAGGCTTGTGCTGGGCACCGGAGTAGTGACCGTGCATCTGCCCCAGAGCTTTTCTCCAACAGACTGTAACCAAAGATCTGGGCATGTAACCTGTTCAGCACTTGTTGTGGGAAAAATACATAGAAGATCAAATTATAAAGCTCTGAGTTTTCAGGGTGAGCTGAAAGAAAAAAAAAAAACCCAAAACTTGGCTTTAGAGACAAGGCATTGATTGAATCCTTTTCCTGGCATTCTGCCTTTAGTAATAGATACAGACAGCACCAGGAAGCTAAATCTTGCAGGAACATTTAGAGGGGACACTGGGGCCCATGCCATCGTTCATGGAGGCCATGTAAGGCCAGGTTGGTGGGGAGAGGGAGGGTGGGATTCAGAGCTCAGTTGTGGGAAGACAATACGGAGGCCAGCGCTTTGCATGTGAGACATTTGGGTGAGAGCTGATACAAGAAATTAGCTGTAAATTTGTAAAGTATATACTTGTCCATGCTGCTGGTGTGTAGAAATTGGGTTTCATAATTACTGTTGCGTGATTCAGACTTTTTATAGCAATTATTGTAGCATTTGAAATTAATATTTTTGTGTACATTATGTAAGACCACAGTGAAAATGTTTCATGTTAATTTAAAAGATTGTCTCAAAGGCATACTAAGTGAAGAAATACAGAAAAACAAATCTGATTCATTTTTGAGGAATGTAGAGGGTATTGTATATCAAAGCAGTTTTTTGCTTCTTAAAAATGTAACTTGTCAGATAGACATGATGTCATTTTTTGATATTTTATGACATGTATAGTTGTATGTTCAAACACATACATATACACACAAAATGTATATATACTATGTTGTAAAAAGAAAACCTATTTGTTTTTAAAGCTGCTAATTACTACCTAACACTTGAAGCTTTTTGTTCTTGTAATTAATCTGTCCCTTGAGTTTGTTATGATTTTAATGATAATGCAGCTTATTTAATTAACCTTTAGGTTGATACCCCCCCAAAAAATCTACCAATAGATAAATCACACAGAATTGAACAAAAATTAAATACGATGGAAGAGGATTGCAGTGTTTATTGAAAGAATTTTGTTCCATTTTATATCAAAGAACATTGGACAAATTCATAGGTATAAGCATGGCACTTTGATTTGAGAGACTGTTTTCCCAATTGAAGAGTTAAATTGTCTTTTAAGTCATATAACCAATGACTTCCCATGTATTAGGACTCTCACGGTGGCGCAGGGGAGAAGGGATGCTTTTCAAATAATTTAGAACCATCGTGTCTGCTTTGCTTAGCAGATATCTTTTTCAAAAATCTAGGAGGTGACAATTTTTCTTTAAAACAGATAGTCACATTTTTTTTTTTTGAGTCAAGGCCAAGTCTCAAGCTGCAGTGCTTTTAAATTTCTTTTCCTTCTTCAATAGGCTGCCTCTCTCCTCCTTTCTAGTCGTTGATATTATTGTGGAGTCTGGCTGAGCAGTCAGTCTGTTGTTCCAACCGTGGACTTGCCCCCTGAAGGCTGCCGCGGGAATTGGTCCATGTGGCCAAGCTGTGTTAGGGCTGCAGCTGACCCCGCTGTGGGCTTGGGAGCTGGCTGCATCCTGGGAGCCCTGCATTGATTTTGCTTGGACATAGCAGGCATCCCTGCCAGAGGGGTGTAGGAGAGCTGGTCATGGAGCCTTTGAGGGCTGGCTAGGAAGTCCTTCTCTTTCCCTGCTTCATGGTGCCACCAGCCAGCCTCCAGAAAGGCCTGGACATCTCTGCACTTTTAAATTTTCTCAGGGCTCCAGGGCTAGGAGGATGTCCAGAAAACCTGTGTGTTTCCCTTTTCAGGAAAACCTCACTGTTTGCATGAACAAGATGCTTGTCTTTAGAAATCGTCCTAAAAGGTCTGAGAAGCATCTCCACAGTCTGGGGAAACCAAAGTATTGGGGCACCAGAGATTTTGTTTTTCTGTTCTCATTTGTTTTCATTGAAGAGGAAAGGCAGCGCAGGGAGGCACTGGCCATTGGTGTAGATGGCATCTCTGGGTAAGACCTAGTTTCTGAGCTGCAGCTTGAAACAGCTGGAGGCTGGCCAGCTGACCTGGGTGCTGAGGGTCTGCAGGCCTGTCCGGAACACGAGGTCATCCAGTTGTCTGCAAAGAATTCGTCGCTCTGTAAGTGGAGGGCAAAGGAGGAAACTGCCCAGGCCATTTGGTCACTTATGAAACATTGCCATGTGCTGGCCCCTGGGAGTCCACGGGCAGAAGGAGGGCAGCCCAGAGGCTGACTCTGACCTGAAGCACTAGTGCAATAATAAATTGATGCAACCCAACATTTAGTGATCTGTGCTCTGTAGCACTCTAGATAGATGAGTCCATTTAATCTTTGCAACCACCTGATGAAGTGGGCCCCTGGGTGACCTATGACGGGAAAGCAGAGGCAGGGAGAGAATCAGCACCACCCCCAGGCTTGCATGATTGGTAAGAGCAGAGCTGTATTTTGACCCTAGAACCCACACTCTTAACCTCTATGTGGGTGGAAAGCTGGATGTTTCCTGGGACAGCGTGGTTAGAGCATGAACAGAAAGGCAGAGTGTGACCAGTGCTTCTCACATGAAGGAAGGATCGGAGTCTGCAGCCGGTGCCCCAGGAAAGGGAAGAAACAGAGAAACATGTGCTCTTACACCATGGCGTGGGTGAGGCTTCATCTCTCAGAAAACTTCCTGTTTTGGTCAGTAGAACCCTAGTTGGTGGTTCAGGATGACTGGGACCCTGAGGGAGAAGTATCCCCATTGGGAGAAAAGGCTGGACATGGCCAGACACCCTGTCAACCCGGGGAGCTCAGTTTCAGAAGGTCGCCAGGATGATCACTTCATGATCCCATGATCTAAGGGCTGGGAAAAAGTTGGAGAGTCTGGGATGGAAATCAGTTTCTTTCAGTAGGACCATGGGTGGAAATGAGGGATGTCTGTGTGGCTCAGAGGGTTGTCTTGCTGAGCTCAGTCTGAAAGACTCAAGGAAGACAAGAAGAGCCCCTTCTCAGGACACACACAAGAGTGACAAGGAGTAAATAGTGTCAGGACACGAGAGCCCAGAAGGAACTGAGGGTATTGAGGCGAGCGGAGGACAGCGAAGGTCCTTGAACCCTGGACTGGAAAAAAAGAACAAGGGCTGCACAGATCCACTTGCTCCTAGAACCGCTGGTGTCTGCAGAAGGAGAAAGACGAGGGAGCAGCTCTGCTTTGCCCCGCGATTGTCTGGACAGAGAACCATCCCCCATTTGCAAAGGGCATTGGTAGGTCCATGTAGGACAGGGTGGTGGAGGCTGTGCACGTGGTCTCCTGACCCAGAGCTCACTCTCCAGAGATGACCTCACACTTCTGCAGTGGTCCAGTGAGAGGAGTGGGGGGTCATGATACAGGTGCATGTAGCCTGGAGCTGGATGAGACTCCAAGTCTGACTTTGACCCTGGGAAAGAGCCTGCCAGCCTTCAACAAGAGCGTTAGGAGCTGGCAGGGACTCCCCAGAAACAAGCCACATCAGACACATCATTTTCCATTTGAGAGATGTTGCTGTGACTATTGTCGCAGACTGAGAGGACCAAGGTTAGATGGGACCCCAGATGAAGTTTGGTAGGACACACTTCACACTTGCCTAAGTGACCTCACTCAGCAGTGGTGGTGCCTGTGAGAGTGGTGACCCTCAGGGAGGGCAGGCAGCGTGCCGAGGGTCCCCATCAGCTCAGTACCATGGTCTCCTCCCTGTCTTCTTCTTCCTTCTCGTTCTCAATATCATTAGTAAGATTTGGATGGTAGCATTGATGGAAGCGATTTTGGGTGGACTCAGCAGTCAGTAGAATCCAGATTTGCAGTGGTCTCAGAAAGCTGTAGGGCAGTACGGAGCTTGCCAACATGGCATTTGCAGGTTGGAGATGAACACACTTGGGTTGAGAGCTGCATATTCCCTCACGTGGCTGTTGTGAAAATTCCATGAAATAAAATGTGCTAAGCTCTTAGCATCTCTGGCATGTAAAGACTAGTCAATAAATGGTGACTTGTATATTTGGATCATGAAGCAAACTTGGAGGAAATATTCCATCCTGCAGGAAGACCACATGTCCCAAATTTTAGTGCTGAGAGGAAGGTTGTCCCATCTATGGCTCAGGGCAGTCGTGGTAGTTCTAGAGAATGGACATACATGGCTGTGGTTGGACAAGGTTGCCCGAGCTGTGAAGGCCGCCCTGAGGGACGCACAGGGGCAGCTGGACCACGAGGTCAGCGGGACAGCCTCCTGCCCGGATTTGGGAAACTCATCAGGTAGTTCTAAACTGTTATCTGGGGAACAGAGAGAAAGAGAACGAGAGAAAGAGAAAGGTGGAGTTTGCGTGAGTTTGTATGTGTTGTGAGTGGGTGTGGGTGTGGGTGTGGGTGTGGCTGTATGTGTGTGAGTGTATCTGTGTGTGTGTGTGAGTGTATCTGTGTGTGTGTGTGTCTCTGTGAACTCATGGAAGCTCAGCTACAGGGCTTCAAGCAGACTAGTTACTCTGTGAGAAAGGGGGAGAGATGGCTTCATCCCAGTGGCAGTCATACACTGGTAGACCTGGAAAGGATCTAATTCAGCCCAACCCCGGCTTATAGATGGTAAATTGAGGCTGAGTGAGGTGGGATGGTAGCTCAGGGTCACTCAGTGGGCTAATGTGGCTGCCTTTGCCTCTTCACGAAACACTGGTCATAGCTCATCTCTGATGTCAATGGCAGCCCCTTTGAGGTCAGTTTGGAAAGAATGTTGGGAGAGACTCAGATCCCCCTGCTGGCACATGGTTTGGACTTGGTGCTGGCCACTGGGTGCTCTGTGAGGGTGACATGGGCAGAGCAACCAAAGCAGGTTTTGGAGACACACATTTGGGTTTCAATCCCAGCTCTGCCTCATCCTTGCAGGGGACATTGGGCAGGGTGTTTACTATTGAAGGATCTGGGTCCTCCTCTTTCAGTGACATGCAAAACACCTGTCACAGACTTGTGTCATTGAGATAGAAAGAAGGAGGGCAAGTACCTGGGCTTCCTTTTACATCTGGGGCAGGGGGCTGGCCAAGAGGAAGGCTCTTGGCCTTCCAATTGACTGTCCATTGGCCTTCCATTGTTGAGCCCATCAATGTCCCTGTGAGGAAGGCACTCAGCCCACCTACTATTCATGGTCCTCCTGGACTTGGGCGTAAATACTTCTTAATGATGAAAACTCAGAACACTCCTTGGAGTGTGGTCCAGAAATACTGCTCACCAGTTGAGGAGGGTGCTTGAGGATAGGTTTCCCAGTTTCAACAACTCCCTAGTGGAGCTGATCAGGGATGAATGCCTTCCTAGCAGGGCTGATGGCTCCCTCTCCTCCTCGGTGCCACTGTCACAGGTGACCTCTGTGTGTCTCCCTGCAGCTATGAGCACCTCAAGGGCAAAGCAAAGACTGGTTCATCTGTTAATGCCCAGCAGGTTGGCACAAAAGGACATTTGACAGTTGACAGGTGAGCAGAGGAGAAGCACGGATGGTCACTTCAGGCAAGTGGAGAGGTGGAGACCCACACTTGTTCCAGGGGCAGGCCAAGTAGAGATGTGGCCGCCACCCAGGTGTGGGATCAGGGGCCAGGCACAGCCCTGGATGCAACCTGCCATGTCTGAGCGTTTTTTTGTCCAGCTTTTATTCTCTGGCCACCTGTGCTACGGGAACTCCTGTCTCCGAGTACTTAAAGTGTCCTGGCACTTCTGATGATTTGGGAGAAAAATTAGCATGCTGAGAAGCAAGGGCCAAAAGCTGCTGTAAATCAAGGTGCAAGCATGTTAGAGTTGTCAACCACGTCGGAACTGGCTGGTGGAAGCCTCGTGCGCTCTCATAGGCCTCTGCTGCCTGGATGCGGACAGGTGCGGGGCAGTACTGAGCCTGGCCTCTGGGGGCAGTGCTGTGCGGTATGGTCCCTCCTACCTGAAGGCGTCCTGGAGGAGAAAGCAGGTGGCACTGTGCTCTGAGTCAGGCTGAGTTGCTGCATCCATAGTAGTGAGGGTTCTTTGTATGCAAACAACAAAGACAGACTCTGGCCAACTTAGGCAAGAAAATTAATTAGAAGGGTGGCTTGTCTAACACCACACAGCTAAGGACTGGCAGAGCCTGGATGCACATTGACACTTGTCTACCCCCCAGTTCATGCTTCTATCAGCACTTGGCCCGAGACACCACAGTTCTGGGTTAGAGGAGGTTTTCTATAAGGCCCTGCAGCCCGCATGCTGTGATGTGTCCCTGAAAGGAGGGCTCAGGTCTCACCACCTGTTGCTTCCTCTCTCTGCAGAGCCCTGTGGTCCAAGTGTGCTGGCCTCGGCACCAGGGGAGTGCTCCAGTCTCACGGCCCCTCCCTGGCCAAACCCTCCAGAACACTGAAGCCTCAGAGAGTGACAGCTTCCAGAGCATCCACCTTGCTCAGCTGGCCCAGGCCCTGCGGTCCCCATGGCTGCCGGGAAGGGAGCTCTGCGGAGCCCTTCAGCTGAAAACAGATGGAGGCTTAGTGAACCCGAGCAGGGCCGAGGACACAAGCCCGTGCTACTGGAGAAAACGAACCACCTGGGCTCTGAGGTTGCTACGGGCAGTGGTGGCCGGGATGAGGCCTATGCCGAGATGGTGCTGTCAACAGCCCCGGGCAAGCTCAGGCTGGCAAAGCTGATGCCCCAGAAGGCTTGCTGGGAACAGGGGCAGAGTGCCTTCACGGAGGTGCCTCAACTCAAGAAGAGGCTGAGGGGCGGGCAGGCCCAGGAGAGGGAGCGTAGTGGCCCTGCCGGCCAGCCTGGCCCCCAGCAGCTGACCCTGAACATCCCCAGGGACCCAGCTGGCAGTGCGGTCTTCTCAGGGTGGCCGAGCGGAGCCCGAGGGGAACAGAGAAGTGCCTTCAGCAAGCCAGCCAGGTGTCCAGCAGGGAGACCCGGGCCAGCCTCCGTCTTGCAGGCAGGCAGACCTGCAGATGCCCTGGGGGAGCTGCTGGGACTCATCCACACAGTGGATGTCACTTGCTGGGGTCGACTTTCGAGTTCCAAGCTTCTGGTGGGTGATTTCTGGAATCTGCAAATGGTGTCCCAAAATGCTCCTCTCTGTAGCACTTTCCTGGGTGCCCCCACACTGTGGCTCAAGCACGCGGCGGCCCAGATACCCACGCCCTCCTCCTCCTCCTCCTCCTCCTCCTCCTCCACCACCACCTCTTGGGCCCTCCTGCCACCCACGTTCACCTCCCTGGGCCTGTCCACCCAGAACTGGTGCGCCAAGTGCAACCTCTCCTTTCGCCTGACCTCAGACCTGGTCTTCCACATGCGGTCCCATCACAAAAAGGAGCAGCCAGGGCCTGACCTCCATTCCAAGAAGCTGAGAGAAGAGGCCCTCACATGCCCCATCTGTCACGAGTATTTCCGGGAGCGCCACCACCTCTCCCGGCACATGACTTCCCACAGTTAACAGGTGGTTTGGAACCTCTAGGTGCAGTGTCCAGCACTTGACAGTGATGCAGAGCTGGCTTCCTGGGCCTGCCTTTCAAAAGGCTGGTCACTGTTGTCCACAGGGCCATCTCTCTTGGGCCGTTGGAGGAGGAACAGTTAAGTCAGAATTTGAAAAAGACAACCAGCAACCGTGATGTGTTTTGAAGGAAATAAAGTCATGAAATTGTGCACTTTGTTAATGCCAGGTATGGTGACGATAGACCCAAAGTGTTTGTGACATTTTCAGAAGTGGAGCCTCTGCTCCTGTCACCATTCCTTTGGCTCCATGTGGAGGCAAGTTTGGCACAGAGCGTGGGCTCTGCAGGTAGTCAAACCCAGATTGGAATCTTGGCCCTTCCACCTGCTAGCCCTGACCTTGGACACATTGCTCTCACTGTCTTGAGTCTCAGTTTTCTTATCTGTAAAATGGAGGTGATGACCCCTGTGTCCAAGGGAAGTTGTCAAGGTTGGACAGGAAGATGTGGGGGCAACGGCCAGCACATGCCTAGCAGCTTCATCGCCGAGCAGGCGATACTCATGATCATGGTCCAGATTAGTGAGAAAATCTCAGTGGCAGACACTGCAAAGCCCCTGTTTCCCAGGCGTGGGTCTGTGCGGCGAGCTGAGCTTGGCTCCTGGGGCTGATGGGCTACTAGGTCAAGCTCCTCTCAGGCTTGTGACAAGACCCCAGGAGGGCAAGTCCCAATACACAAGCACCTCTCAAGCCTCTTCTTGGGTCACTTTTGCTAATGTCCCCTGGGCCAATGCAAGTTGATGGCTGAGCCCAAAGTTGAGGGGTGAGATGTGCCCACTGCCCAGAGGGAAGTCATGAGTGAGTGGGTAATCCTACCACAGGAACTGAGGAATTCAACCAACACCTGGTCCGTGGTTCTTCCCTTCTGAATACACGAAAGTGGGAAGATGGAACACACACACACACACACACACACACACACACCCCTCTTAGCTCTCAGGAAGTGAGCCTGCACAAAACCTTCAGGCTTAAAACACGATGAGGACTGGGGGTGTTCTGGGTACCATTTACTGTCTAATGCACGTTCAGTTTCTCTCCGTACCTATGCTGTTTATCCACATTTGTCCTCATTTCTCATAATGCAAACCTCGGGTCATAAACTCTGTGGTAACACAAGCCAGTGTGTGTGGAAGCCACGTGCTCGGATTTCTTTTGAGTCAATGCGGTCCTTTTGACCGGTTTCCACCTCACTTTCAGGATTTGTTCATTTCACCTGCGGTTTCCAACCATCCAGAGGGATCAGGCTGGTGGATGGAAGGAGGTGGGGGTCTTGGCCAGTGGGCAGCTCACCCTCCAGACACCCCAGACTCCGCCTCTTCTCTCCACCTCCATGGCTCCCACCTGGCCCACCCCGCCCCATCCCTCTCCCTCCCACCCCCCTATCTCCCACCCAAACTCCCGTCCATTCTCCACAGCCAGTGGTATCATCATTCACGTACTGGCCTCCCTGGGCACCGTGCTGTGCCAGACTCTGCCAAGGCCGTGGTGGGGGGCACAGTGAGGTTGGCCCTTGGTCCTTGGTCAGGGTGGGAGATGACTAGGGTGCAGTGTGACAGATGCAGGGCAGAGGCCTGTGCTAGGGCGCTGGGCACCTCGGGGGACAGACCCAGGTCAGCCCTGTGGGTCGGGGAGTGGGGTACCCCTGGGGGCCTCCTGAGGAGTTGGGGCACAGGATGAGCCTCAGCCCGGGATTCAGATAGTGCAGAGCTGGGGAGAGTGTGGTCCTGAGCCGTAGAGGCCCCAGGTACAGCAAGGCTGGTGTGGGGAGGGCTGAGTGGGGAGGTGGCCCTTGGAGATGCACGACATTTCTAGGAGGAATTTGGACCTAGAAATGGCTCTGAGAGACACTCCTAGGGGCCCTCTGGCTGCAGCAGGAAATGCGGGCTGGAGGGGAGGAGATGGACCCCCGAGCTGTTCCCTCTGTTTCTACAAGGAAGCAGCCATGCTCCCTGGAAGCACCCGTGAAGCACCTCCATTTCTCTGGGGAGGCTTGGAGGCCCTGCCTTCCCCAAGGGAGGTGAGGAATGCAGCAGGCCGGGCCCCTTTGGGAGCTGCATGAGGCTAGAATTTGCTTACAGAGAGGCTGTGCCCAGAAGGAGGCCGAAGCTTCAGGGAGTCTCCCTCCCCTGAGGTCCCATGTAGGGCAGGAAAGGGCACCTCACGGGGTTTGAACTTGAGATGACGCACTTGCACTGATGTTCGTTATGTCATTTAATCCGCATGCCATGCCCAGGAGGTAGCTATTCAATCCCGTTTTACTGCGGGAGACCCTGAGTCCCAAGAGGTCAGCTGGCTTTCCTAAGACCATGGGTTCAGGAGAAGCAGGGCAAGAATAAGACCCCAGGAGCGCCCTACTGGGTGCTCACATCTTTCCCAGCCTGCTATACATCTGCTCAGCCCGGCCTGGTCACGTGGCACCATGGAAGCTTGAAAGACTAGGACTTAGGGCCCGGCATTGACTCCCCCTCTAAAATTTCAGCATGCACCCTACGCCTGCCTCCAGCGTTTTCTATTGCTCTTCTCTTGAGCACTTTTCACTGTCTTGCATACAGTCATTTTTCTGAATTACCTTATTTACTGTGTCTCCCATCATTAGAATATTCGTTCCCTAAGGTATTTCTGCTGTTTTGTTCGCTCCTGTGTCCCCGGCAGCTAGAACAATGCAGGCAAGTAGCAGGCGTTCGTCAGACCTTTGTTGAAGGAATGAATGAGTTGCCTGGTTCCGGCCTCACCCTTGACAAACCTTGAATCAGCTTCTCATAAACGTTTTGGCGTCTGTCAGACTGTGGGCACAGCTGTCCTCCGGCTGGTTGGATCGCTCCATCATTCTCTTTGAAATCAGTTTGACAGGCATAAGTGTGTCGTCCCAAGACACAGCAGATATTTGGAATTGGGAGGGACTCTGCATTCCTAGTCCATCCTCTCACTCAAGGCAGTGAGCACTGAGGTCCACTGATGTACAAAGTGATGCAAGGCAAGAGGTGGTGCGGTCCAGGCTAGGACCCCTGAGATGTCGAGACCGGTGTGTCTTCCCTGGCCTGCCCACACTCCCCTGGGAATCTCCAATATGACTGCAAATGGAATTATTACTAATAGTGACCTTGTCATTTACAAGCAAGGGAGACATTTTGGAAAAAACATTAGTTAATTAAATTAATGTTATGAAGAAGCACAAGAAAGTATCTTCTCCCAACTCAGCTTTTTAAGATGGAGTTCATTTCGATGTGGATGCAAGTTGCTTTGCAGCCGTTCAAATTGACAGACGCAGAGATGACTTATGGAGGTGACGACTTACAGTTTATTCATGTGGCAGTTCCTACTTGTCACCAGGCTGGGTCCCGAAAGTCCCCATGGCAGTCGAAGCCTGTCTTGTCCCTTTTCTCTCCTGCCCTCCTGTATCTGCGGGAGAGCAGTCACTTTTAATCAGGACTTCGCCCACCCTCTCTCTGCCACCATCCAGACCAGTTAAGCGTTGGCGGGTGACGTTGCCACAAAGCATCACATCAGCAGATATGAATTTCACTTGAGATTTCCAGGGTAAGAATGGCCACCTTCCTTAAATTCATTTAATCTGCTCTGTACCCCAATCTTGTGGCTCTGGTAAGACAGGCAGTCTGTCTTTTTAAAGTTCCTCTCCTGTCTCTCCAGTTTACAGTAGGGTCCCCAGCACCTCCCACCCAAGGGTCCCTCTCAGCGCCATGCGGTGTCCCGCGCTGCACTGGTTTCTTTGCCGCTGTCTTCCAGCGGGCTTGGACTCTTCTCCCAGGATCTCAGGCCTGGTTGGTTTGCTGGCAATGATGTCATTAGGCAAGTAACACAGGAGCCCCCGAACCAATAAACACACAGTCTTCTTGGCTTGTTTCTTGGACAGTGGGAGGGAAAATGCCGACAGCGGCTGGAAAAACAGCAAATTACATCTTAATACATTATCGCCCAAGCAACAGCCATTCAATTAAGATTTATAAAAGTCCCCGGAATACGCTAATGAGGCTCAAATAAGACATTCTGAATTCAGATCTATTTATGTTCTCAATTTTAACCAAGATTTGCTTTTCTTTCTGCTTCTGCCTGGAAGAGAAGTAAAATCTTAATAAGACCACGATCCTAGATTTCAACTTCTGGCCAATTCCTGAATCTTAGACAAGGGATTCTACTCCAATGACTATGTAATTGGGTTAATGAAAATGAGTGAAGCCCACTGGGCTTGTGGGGAGGGGAGGGAAGAGGAGGTGGGGGTGGTCCTGGCACCTGGAGCTCCTGTGTCCTGGGGTGAAGGCCCCTCAGTGCCAGGCTGAATGCAGGCCTCAAGAGAGGCCAGAAGTCACGACTGCATGTGGAATTAGTGATCACTTATTCAATTGTCTTTTAAAAACTGGTGGCCCAAATGCATAAATTTAAAGCAGCACATTAATGGTGGTGGTGATGCGGAGGGGATTGGAACCACCAGCCAGAGACCCCTAACTCTATTATGCACCCAGCCTTTGAGCTGGCTGCATTCTGCTAACCTCATACATACCACCCTATTCCTCTGGGTACAGGAAGAGAACCCTGCAAAGGGGAGAAAGTCAGCAGAAATTGTCCCAAGGTGAACCCCACATCCTTTCTTTCGTTGGAAGGTGCTGGCGCCCCCTTGTGGCAGCAGGTCTCTTCTGCAGGCTGCTTCTCTTCAGAGAAAGTGTTTCACACACCCTGACTGTTCCGTGAAATTTTGTTTTTGTTTTTCATAGTAGAAGTCAGCTGGGAGGTCTACAGATCATATAGTAAGATATGCCTCCCATAGAATAAACCTATTGTTTTAAAAGCAAATGATTCTCCAATGTGTTTTGATTTGAGCCATGTCCTAGAAGAGGAGAATTTTTGGAAAGCAAGTTTGAGTTGGGGTGGGGACGCAGTGCATCCAGGAAGGAGGGCTGGGGTTCTTTCAATTTAACTTTTTCTTTCCCTGGCCATCTTGTATTTTCCTGGCCCAGGAGACAGGAAGCCCGTGGCCTCTGTTACCCTTACTATTCTAAGCTGCTTGGATTAGGGGGCTATTTTCACTGCCGGCTGCCCCATCTGCAAGGCAGCAAGGAGGTCCTTAGGCCAGATGGCAGCTAATCCTATAGGAACCAAGAGGTGCGGGATGGGTGCCCTCCAGCGGGGACCTTGGATGTTGGTTTCCTTGCCTGCAGCTGTGATTTGGGCTGCATCCTTTTTCCTTCTGCGCTGTATCCTCTCTTCACATCCAAGCTAATGTGGATGGCCATGGCCCTCACTGACACACAAACGTGGCCTTCTGCTTTGTGTTGGGCTGCGTGGGCAGATGCAAGGACACAGGAAGCAGGAGGGGGAGCGAGATGGGAGAAGAGCTGGGGTCCTCCCGTCTGGGGCTCCAGCATGGGTCCAGGAAGTTGGGTCCAGTCTCCAGCAAGGATCCTGCTAGTGAACAGTCTAGCCTGTCTGTGGCTGGGGATACCTTGGCAGGGAGGGTGGACAGCCTGGTCCAGCCCCTCTCGTGGCAGGTCAGTGGGTGCCTTGAGGGGTCCTCCAGCAGGGAGAGATCTGAGAAAGTTGCAGAGCAGAGCAGTGGCCCTGGCTACAGGCTGGGACACAGAAACAGGGAGGAGGCTGTGGTGGGGATTTAGACACTAAGCCAGGACCCCAAGACAAGGGAGAAGGATGGACAGTGCAGTTTGTTGTAAGAAAATAATCTGTGCCTGATTGAAACAGGAAAGGATGTCTGGAGAGGAGCCTGGATGCACCCAGTGTGGGATGGGCAAGCTGGGGGCCTAGGCTGGACAGTGGACAGAAGCAAGGAGCTACTCAGCAGGACCTCAGCTGAGGTCAGGCAGGGAACTGCCTCTAACGGGCACTGCTGCTGCCCCTGCTAAGTCGGGGCACGGCTGTGCTGCCCTGCACACTGGACATCTGGCCTCTGCTACTGCCCACCTTCCCTGAGTCACTTTGTCCAGAAAAAAAAAACCAACAACATCCTGCACAGGAGGCTCTGATTGGCCCAGGCAGGCCCTCGTGTCCATACCCCACTGCCAGGGAGCTGGAAAAGTGAGCTTCCAGGGGGTCCAGTTTTGTGGAGGGGGAATGGTTCTAGCTGACACGGGCCGCCTGCTAGATGAACTCACTTAATCCACACAGCCTCAAAGGTGATATTATCTCTCCCATTGCACAGATGAGGAAACTGAGGCATAGAGATGAGAAGTAAGTTGCCCAGAGTCACGCGGCTGGGAAGTGGCAGGGCTGGCCTTCTTACTCCGGCAGACTCAAGCCGGAACCTAATCACCTCTCTCTCTGCTTCTGAGTGAGTCTGTTTCCCACAGGTTCATATGGGGAGCAATTCTCTGATCATCCAAAGGCAGGTGGGGCAAATGCTGATGGCCTTGAAGGAGGACAGATGTCCACTGGGCTAGATGTGTGACCGCAGTGAATTACTGATCCTGTCTGAGGCTCTGAGGCGGAATTGACTGCGGTGGAGATGATAATTGTGGATGTCCCTCTGGTGTGATGCTCAGAAGCGAGAACTATATACATCACCCACCCCAAGAACCGCTCCGCCCCTTCCCCTCTTTAAGACCCGCTGGGATCTTTGCCATCTGCTGACCCCACCGTTCCTCTGGGGCACCTTACACAAGATAAGCTGTAATAGATGCCAGGGGTGCAAATCAAGGAAATCCAAATGATGTGAAAGGAAAACCATGAAAAAAAAAATTAACAACCGCCAATGATCACAAAGTTTTGGATAGTGATTCAGTTATATAATTTATTTTATCTCATTTATTGTATTCTTGGAATAATGACTGCTGCATTTGAAAATACTGATATATGCTAATCATAAGGATTTAAGAAAAAGAGAAAGCATAAAGAAGAAAGTTAAAATGCCACCCCAAATGTTACCACCTAGAAGAAACCATTGTTTGATTTAGGTTATCATCAGCTAGTTGTGTGTGTGAGTGTGTGTGTGTGTGATAGAGAAAGAGGGAGAAAGAGAGAGAGAGAGAGAAGAGAGGGAGGAGAGAGATTCCTGGAGTGTAAGCATGGAGGGTGGTCCCACATCTGCCTGGATATTAAAAGGTCTAATGAAGAAAAAGGTGATATCACAGTAAATGTGAAACTATTAAAATTCAATCATGCCCTGACTCTTGCTCGAATTTAGCAGGAGGAAAAGGTGCTGTAGTGAAATCTTGACTTCCATCAGGGCTCTCCTGCTTTCATAGGGTTGGTGTGAGGGCTTCTAGTGGAGAAACCCCTAGAGATTGGTGGTGGCCTGGATTCCCCAGATCTATGGGGTCTGGGGAGGGGCTGATGAAGTCAGGGCCGTGCCTGGTGCGGCGGGGCAGCGCCTGTGGCAGCTGCAGCCTGGACTCACCAGAGCGCAGGGCCAGACAGTACTCCATCCTCACCCGGGCAGTCCTGGGGCCTGGGGGTCCGGGAGTAGGGACTGGGTGCTCGGGTCACCCACTCCCCAGCCCTGCTCCCTACATGACTTTGGGCAGAGCCCCCTGGTCCCAGGGCACCAGCTGGGGCCTCTCCTTCCCCCCAGGTCACCACGGGGCTCCGGGCTCCCTCCCAGGACCAGCCCAGCTCTGGCGGCGGGGTTTGGGGCTCTGCCTGTTGCAAGCTTCTCACCCTGTTAGGAGTCAGCTTGGTCGTCAGAGCCAGCACAGTGATGGGCCGCACCTGGACGAGCAGGGCAGGTGCCCAGATTGCCACCCAGAGCCACTCGCCCCTCCAGCAGCAGCAAAGCCTGTCGGGGTGCTGCGTGGCACCGGGGCTCACTTTAGTGTCCCTGGCAGAAGCGGGATAACCAGGACGAGGGAGGAACATGTGAAGGAAAGTCAGACTTGCTGTGTCAGATTGGCTGGGGAGGCCTGGGGGGCAGGGAGGAGAGGCTTCTAAGTGAATCCTGACTTGTCTTCAGGGGTCTGAGGGCTGCCACCCGGAGGAAGATGTGGATTTGCAGCCCGATAGTCATGTGTGTTCTTTGTGCGCCCACCGCCGTGCCAGCTGCTGCGCCAGGTGGCATGCAGGAGGAGACGAGGATGAGGAGGATGGTTCCTGTCCCTCAGGGCTCTCAGCAGGGTGGGGACAGAAAGGACCCCAGGGCAGGGTGGGAGAGGTGCTCAAATTGGGAAGATGCAAGGGCAGGGAGGGCAGAAGGGAGCCAGTGTGGCGGGGCAGTGACCAGTGACCTCTGGGTCTGCACTGTCCCACATGGGAGCCGCCAACTGCAGGGGATCGCTGTGCGCTTGACATACGACGTGTGCTGATGGAGATGTCCGGTAAGTGCGGGCCACATAAACCAGATCTCAAAGACTTTGTGCAAACGCATCTCATTCACAATAATTTTGATAGTGAGCACACATTGAAAGGATACTACTGTGAATACAGTGGGTTAAACGCAGTATACTGTTAAAATCAATTTCACCTGCTCCTTTATACTTTTCTTAACTGTGGTGCTGAGAACATATAAAGTGACACACGTGCCTGGCATCTGTGCCTCACACTGTGATGCTGTCGGACAGAGATGCTCCCGCGGACTGCATGAGGACCCGGGGTTGGGGATTAAGAAGCCCCGGGGGAAATAGATCTGGACTTCACTCCCCTAAAATAACTGTTATGGAGGGGCTGAGCCTAGAAGGGGGTGAGCACCCTGTCCCTAGGTGTTCCAACAGAGAGGACACTGACAATGGGAAAGGGACCAGATGGGTGAGCTCCAAGGGTACCCCTAATTCTAGGCCTAGCCAGAGCTCATCACACCCCTTTTCCGCCCTTTGGGGACCTCAGTCAGGACCTCATGCCGGGGTGCCCCTTGGAAGTGGCCCAGAGGCCCCGCCCTTCCCGGGTGCTGCCCCAGGAGGCCCTTGTGGCGACCCCGCAGGCCTGCGCTCCGCCTCACCCTTAGCAGAGTGTGCTGGAGCATCTCCTTGGCTCTGCTGAGGGCTGCATCTGCAGGCTCAGCCACGTCGGGTACCACGCCCACCCCTTCCCAGGAGCTGCCGTCTGCAGACCCCACTGAGCGGGCCGTGGGGATGGTGATATAGAGGTCGGTGTCGTCCACGTGGTAGGTTTGCGGCGGCTGGCAGCCCCCGCTGGTCACCTCCCCGACGACCAGTGCCCGGCCCAGCATCTTCATGATGTAGGTAAATTCCTCTGCAGCGCCTGTTGTCAGACTGCTGGTCAGAATGATTATACTTTTCTTAGAGCCGTAGCGTTCACCTGCAAGATGGAAGTCTCTTTAAAAAAATAGGGAGTCAAGTCCCCACCCTGGGCACCTGCCTTCTTCATGCTGCCTAGACCCGCAGAGAGCAGGGCCAGGGACTCAGTTCTGAGTCCTTGTGTCTACATGCAAGTCACTCTACCTTTCTGAGCCTCAGTTTCTGCATCTGCAAAATGGGGATAAGCATGTGTGCCTAATTCCAAGCATATAGGTGCCTGAGAGCTTTTATTACCAAGTGATGGGAAAAGACTTGACTTAACAAAGAAAAGGGCATGTTTCTTCTTCATGAGTAATGAGAATGGCTAACCTGACTAAACTCTTTTCACTTTAAACCCTCAGAAGAACCAAAATTTGTGACTTCATGACAACAACCCTTTAGGATAGTGAGGTCCAATAGAAATGTAACATGAGTCAGAATGCAAGCCATAGACGTCATTTTAGGTTTTCTGGGAACCACATCAAACAACTAAAAAGACTTCGATGAGATTCATTTAAAATAATGTTTTATTGACTCAATGTATCGGATATATGATCCTCTTAAAAATGCAATTAAATATTGAGATATTGTACATCCTTTTCTTTCATAAAAAGTCTTCAAAATCTGGTGTGCATGTGACACTTTATGCCTCTGCATTCACACGAGCCACATTTCAATGCTCAGTGGCCATCTGTGGCATGCGGCTCCCATATTGGACACTGCAATTCCAGGACCTCATGGTCTGCAGATCTGTGTTTCACCTCCTATCTCAAAAATCTATTTGAATTGAGAATTCAGCTGGTCCTGATTTTTATTTTCATTGTACAATATTATTGAATGGGTGTTCTGGAATGAACCCCTGAATGTTTGTGTGATGAGGAAGTGTGCAAATGAAAATTGCAGGGTGCTTTTTGGATCAGGTGCCCACCCCTGTTGGTTTCCCAGGTCTGCTTGTCAGATGGAAGCAGAGGTTCCTTGGTTTTGCAAGCCAGGCAAGGGAGACGGAGTGAGGCTCTCCACTCAAGACGTGGTTGGGAGAGCCGTGACTCTGTAAAGCACAGGACCTGCACTGCCCCCTGCGGCCATTGCCTTGGACCCAGGGCGGGTAACAGAAGCCCCATCAGAGTTATGGACTTTCTTTAGGCAGGTGTGCTGAGGAGATGCTGAGAGCTCAGGTATGATGGCAAACCACTGGGAACCCCATAGGGCTTGGTGATGGGCAGGGGGTCCTTCTGGTTCTGCATTCGTCTTGCAGGCTGACAGTTGTAGTGGCGAGAATGGGGAGTGCTTTGGTTTTGGACAAACAAGATTCAAGTTTTGGTGCTGTCACTTAGCTGTGTGACCTTAGACAGGATACTCAACCTAGTTGAGACTCAGTTTTCTCCTCTAGAAAATGGGCAGCCATGGTACACGTTTTGCAGGGATTAATGACCATGGGTGCAAAGTACATGACATAGGACAGGGCTTTATAGTCTGGCTACTATTACTTTTACCCGAATCCAGACTGTCTTTCCTTGATTTCCCAGCAATTCTAGAGTGATAATAGGAAGGGGAGGCTTCTGCACATACCTTCAAGCCCTGCGTGGGTCCAGAGCTCGCTGACAGAGTCATTGGGCCGGTTGTAGATTTTGTCCAGCAGGATAGGAGGGCCTTCGTCAAAGAAGTAGGAGCACAGGACGGAGATGGAGGAGGTGGGGCCACCAATGTTGAACCTGACGGAAGGGAAATGTCCATTGAGGAGGCCCTCGGTGGGCCCCTGGGAGCCCGAATCCTTGCCCTGTGGAGGGTTCTAATTCCAGGCAGCCTCAGTCGAGGGCCCCTTCCTCCTCCTCCAGAATCCTTTGGTCGGCATTTTTCGGAGTCCAAGTCTCTTGAGAACAAGAGACTTTGAGGTCAAATTCATTTAGAAAATACTGCATAACATACCCACCCCGTCTGATCACACATTAAGACATTATGTGATACATATTGTGTATATCACATTAAGGGCTCTGACAAGTCCTGCAGCCAGGAACTTGTTGATAAATTTCTCCTGCTTACTGACCATGGACGGACTGCTCCCCTGCATCCATGCTGCTTGTGAGTGGAGCACATTTTGGGAAGGCTGTCTTCTCCAGTTGCAGTCTCCATAATTTCACAAAACCCACTACGTGTCTTGGTTGAGGTATCCTAACGTGGCATTTAGTGGGGTGGGATGCTCAGAGTTGTGGAACCACACTGCTGGTGAGGGAGCCTGTGATCATCCCAGGCCATTTGGATTTGTCCCACTGTGTGACCTTGCTGGGACCCTGTCTCCTTTTTGTGAAACCAGGAATCCTGGGCTGCCAGTTGATGGTCTAGGGTGGCCTGACTGGGTTCAGGGCTCATGACTTCAGCGTTCAAACCTCCAAACCTCGGCTTGGAAGGGTCTTTGAGCAAAGCACACCTGTGGGCTGGGTCTCCTCTTTGAAAAATGTGGACAACACAGTTAAGCAGAAAGGGACTTAGCACAAGGGTGATTCAGATGTTCAACAGAGCATTTGAAGAATAAAGTTATCGTAGGTACCACAGGAGTCCCCAAGCTCAGGTTCTGGGCTCGCAGAAACCCAAGCCCTGGGAGATGGTTTATCTTCCAGGGAGGAGAGCCCACCTCTGGGATCCAGCGCCACCTAGTGACGACTCAGAATCACAGGAGTGTTGCAAGCCAGGGACGAGAGCTCCCTCTCAGTCAATCCAGCAGCTGTGGATGGGGCCAGAGTCCACACCCCAGGGGAGCAGGCTGACCCCCTCCCAGTGCCCATGGAGGGTGCCCAGGACAAGTCCTCTGATGGCCCTGGGAGTGACGAGGGGCCTGACCACTGCCTGAGAGCATTCTTCTACGTTTTGCCCCCTACCCCCAGTCTTCCAGCTCCGTGAAGGGCACTCACCCTATATGAGGCACACCTTCACAGAAGCAGAAGGGAGGTCACTAGCTGAAAGCACCCCCCACCATAATCATTTCGTGGTGCAAAGAATTCTTTCTGCAGCAATGGTGGCTAAATTGCAAATTCCCTCTGGGACCCTGGCTGTATGATTCCCGTGACCAGCGTTGTCCTGGGCGGGCTTTGTGTGATATGAGTCACAGCCACAAGAGGGCGCCAGCTGTCCCAGACATGACTAATTACCAGCGTTACCTGGATGATGCTTGTCAAATACATAGGTCACTGGACCTTGCCCCGGGCGCTTTGGATTCAGGAGGGCTGGGAAGGACCCTGGAATCAATGTATTTAAAGTCACCCTTCCCCTGTCTCCTCACTGACTCCTATGACCAAGCAAGTTTGGGGACTACCTGATTAGCCCAGTGAGTCTCAGCCTGGAGTACTCCTTGAGGTCATCTGAGCTTACAGAAAACTACCAATACTGGTGGCGTACCTGGCCAATTAAGCCTAGAACCCCAAGCTAGCTGGCCAGAGCCCTGAGAGCCAGGCAGCTGCTCCACTCGGGTCCTGCCTTGCATCCCAGGGTCCTATCTTCCCTACCTATGGGAACTAAGACCCACAGCTTTGCCTGTCTTCCAGCCACTGCCCCGGCCTGGCCAGGACCTGCTGAGCCCTGGCCCACTGACCTCATGTCGATAATCAGGGAGTCCGTGTGCACAATCTTCTTCCAGACGTGCTCCACCAGCAGCTCGGAGACCTGGGTGAGCAGCTCACTGTCCGCAAAC
This sequence comes from Vicugna pacos, assembly GCF_048564905.1. NCBI lineage: Eukaryota > Metazoa > Chordata > Mammalia > Artiodactyla > Camelidae > Vicugna > Vicugna pacos. The sequence goes on along the minus strand of NC_132997.1, from coordinate 39,091,693 downwards.
ATGTCAAACCTCAAGTAGCCGATGTTGCCCTCCAGCACGTTAGTGTGGAAGGAAAACTTGATCAGGTCTTCGAAGACTTCAGGGGAAGGGATCTGAAAGATTGGGAGGCTGGCTCAGCGTCAGGAGAGGAGAGATTTGAAAGCTCGGGTTTGAAAGTGGGTCCCACAGAGGAAGTTCCTGCACACCCCGAGAAATATTGAGGGCGTGGGAAGGTAGCTAACATTTCCGAAGGAGGTTGTAGGAGCCAGGACCTTCCCTGATGGTATCTGGGAGGCTACACGGGTGGTGGGCCTGGGATGTGAACCCACGTGCAGTCAGCAGCCTCCTTACGGAGAAGGGGTACCTACGCCTCGCCCTGGTGTCAGAGCTGAAAGGCTCAGGCATGGTCTCAGCTCTGACTCCCCTGAGCTCACCAGACACTTCTTGATGTCTCTGAGTGCATCATCCTCTCCCTCCCCGGGGCAGGGAGGGAAGACATTAACTACTGGGGGCCTGAATCTTTATCAGGGACCAGGTCCAGTTCCTGTAGAGGAGACACTCTGATCCCCATCTTGAAAAAACCGAAGCACAGAGTGATTAAGTAACTTGCCCAAGGTCACACAGCCCAGTAAGTGGTAGAGCCAGAGTATGAATTCACATGTGACTGCAAACTCCAGCAGGAACAGCCCTGCTGACTAGGACAGCTGGCCTCCAGGCCTGGCACTGACCTCAGTCACAGACACTTTGGCTCCAGACCATTCTCTTCAGCCCCCTCCAGGCCTCAGTTCCCCTTTTGGTAAAATGGGATGACGGTTCTGCAGAGATGCTTTTGATGCCCTCAGCCCTCCTCTGACTTCAGTCACAGGGTTGACAGGGCCCTGCCTCCAGCACACCCCTGTCTTTGTACTCTACTTCAAGACCAAGCTGCCCCAGAGTCCGAGAGAGTTCGTGTCCCTAGGGGGACCTTCAGCGAATGGAGGACGGGGGCTGCAGGGTCCCATCTGCAGAGGGACGGCTCTGGGAAGCATTCCTCACACTTGTCAGGGTCCTGCTGGAATCTTCAGCAGCAACAGCCTCAATAATGCCCCCACCTGCGGGCTTTCCCTCCCTCCTTATCTTGCTCCCCCCACTCCCTCACTCCCGCTCCAGACTGCCTGCACCCAACCGCTGTCTCGGGTCTTGCCTTCAAGTGAACCAGGACGATGCTGCCCTGCCTACTTGTGACTGCCGAGAAATCGCAGATGATGCACACCGTGTTATAAAGCTGCTTTTAGAGGAGCCCTTCGCTGGTGGGAGTGCTCGGTGAACCCTGTGCTGTAGTCTGGCCCCTGGTCTGGAGACCTTTTACCTCATCTGCATCAAAACTCCTCAACCTTAATTACCTTTTCAGTGTTCCCCCAACCTGCATCGCTGGCTTCAGATATTTTGAAAACAGCCTTGTTCAGAATTTCCCATCCGACTGGCCCTTGTATCCGGGTGCACACCCACCAGTACGATTCCAGCAGGAGACAGGACTTGGCATTAGGGGGACGGGAGGAGAGGCAGCTGGTGATGACCAAGGCAGACTCACCACCGGGGTTCTCCCGGCTTTGCACTGGCACTTCAGGGCCCGTGCCAGGGCTCCATGCTCTAGCTCTGAGGTGACCCTGAGGCAAAGAAATCTGCCTGCCTCCCTCTCTCCATCCCCTCAACTCATCCACCCAAACTACAAACCCCCGAGGCAGGCAGGGGATGCAGATGGACACAAACCTCACATTTCCAGAGGGGGACATCACAGGGACCTCGTGTGGCTTAGTGACATCTTTCCCTAACACCAACAATGAAGTCCTGCAGACCCTTTGCCTTCCTCCCAGACAAGAGTGAAGCTCCTTCTTTACCAGCAGTTTTCCCGTGGGTACCAAAGTTCTACAGAGGTGCTCAGGGACCGCATGGGTACAGAGAATGGATGACAGGGTGAGAGAGAGGAAAAGATGGGAGTGGTAAAAACTTAAACCCGAAAACAAGTCTAGGAGCTGTTTCCTTGCACCCTGTGCAGAGCTCCGGATGTGCGGACAATTGGTTGACTCCCTTCCGGGACCGTGCTGGACCAAGTCTCCCTTTAACTCACCTGCATGGGCACAATCCCAGGAATGCGGTCCTTGGCATCCTCGGGGATGTGGGCAATCTTCAGGTGTGGGTCCCCAGACAGCATCTGCAGGTCAGCCTGAAGCATCTCGGCCAGGGAGGCTTCTGAGGTCACCCTGGCGTAGCGGGCCTGTAGACCACTCAGTTTGGCAGCCATCCTCGCCCCCAGCTCCGGGGAGGCGTAGTTATCTGCTACGAGCTTCCCAGCTGTCTGCAGCACAGTGGGTACCTTGGCACGCAGGGCCACTATATCCCGGGCTGTGGAGAGGGCCGCGCTCATGGGCACGGTGATGTCCGGCTCCACCCCAGCCAGGTCCCAGGCCTCGCCTGTGCTGGCACTCAGGGCCATCTGTGTGGGCATGGAGGCGTATAAGGGGCTGCTGCCCACCTGATAGATGCCCACAGAGAGCGCCCCTCCGGCTGTGGGCTCCCCGATGACGGTGGCCCGCTGCAGGTCCTGCATGGTGTGAGCGAAAGCTTCAGCCGCCGACCCGCTGGTGTGGCTCATCAGGATGTAGAGGTCCTTGTGGGAGCCGTAGCGCTGGCCCGCCACCTGGGGCAGGGTCCACACCTCCGTGACTCTCGACGTGGCCCTGTCGAAGATGGAGTAGAGGTGCCGGCGAGGTTCCGCCTCAAAGAAGTAAGAGCAGAGCAGCGGCACGGCCGTGGAGTAGCTGCCGGGGTTGTAGCGCAGGTCGATGACCAGCGCCGCCGTGTCTACCAGCTTCTGCCACACGAGCTGCACCAACTGCGGCCCGACGGCCTTCACCGTCTCCATCTCGGCCATGGCATCGAAACGCAGGTAGCCCAGCCGGCCGGGCAGCACCTCCGTCTTGAACAGGGCCTCGATGAGATAGGAGAGCTCCTCTGGGGAGGGGACGGCGGGAGGTGGCGGGGGCACCTCCTCAACCAGCATCTCGCCGGGGCTGTGGAACACCAGCAGACGGTGGTCCCCAGACATCTCCTGCAGGTCGGCCGTGAGCTGGGAGGCCAGCGACTCCAGGTCCACTGCTGTGCGGTAGGCCCCTTGGGCCAGCTTGGCTCGCAGCAGGGCGCCCGTCTGCCCCACGACCTCTGGCCGGGCGTAGTGGGCCTCCAGCAGGCGCCCCGTGCCTTCCACCAGCTCCCCCAGGCTTCGGTGGAACTCCAGCACCTCCTGGGCTTTGTCCAGAGCTTCCTCGGCCAGCACGATGGCGTCGGGGACCACGCCGCCCCCCAGCCAGCACTCACCATGGTTGTCGATGAAGGTGAGCACGGGCACTGTGAGTGCCAGGCCCCCCTCGGGCGTCTCCAGCAGGGACACCGTTTGCGTGTGCAGCAGGCTGCCCGCGGTGATCTCACCCACCAGCGTGGCCCAGCCCAGTGACTGCATAAGGAAGGCCAGCTCCTCGGCCGCGGTGGCAGTGCGGTGGCTGGTGAGCAGGTATACCCCGCGCTGGTTGCCGTAACGCTGGCCCGGCAGCTCCGTTTGGCTGAAGTGCTCCTGGGTGACGTTGGTGCGGCGGTCGTAGGTGGTGAAGAGGCGCATGGGGCTGGCATCGGGGCCCTGGAAGTAGGAGAGGAGCATGGGCATGGCAGTGGACGGCCCCCCGGGGTTCTGCCGCAGGTCCATGATGAGATGCTCCGTGTCCTGCAAGGGCTCCCATACCTGGTGCAGGATGTACGGGCCCAGTGCCCCCAGCACGGAGGCATCGGCAAAACTGTCAAAGCGCAGGTAGCCCACGTTGCCGGGCAACACCGACACCTGGAACACAGAGTCCACCAGGGCCCTCCGGGCATCCTCATCCTCAGGCAATGCTGGGACCACCTCTGGCGGTTCTTCAACATCATCCCCGGGCCCGGAAGAGATTTCTTTAGACCTGACCACCTGCACCAAGAGCCTGGGGTCCTCAGACACAGACTGTAGGCCGGCGTTGAGCTTAGTGACCAGATCCTCCTCGGAGACCACTGAGGACAGGTCCATGCCGGCCAGGTGCTGCAGCAGGGCGGGGACGCGGTCCACCAGCGTGTAGTAGTCCTGCAGGGCGTCCTGCAGGCGCCGGATGACTCCTGGCAGGGCCTGGCGCAGCTTGAGGATGGCCAGGGCTTTCTCCAGGGCCTGCTCAGCTGGTGTCCCCACACAAGGCAGCACCCCGCTGCCCTCCCACGTCTGGCTGCCCTCGCCCAGGGGCCCCAGGGACCTGGACACAGGCACGGTGAAGAAGAAGTCGGACTGGCCGATCCTCAGCTTCTGGAGGTCCAGGGCACCCCCCACAGTCCGCTCCCCCACCACGATGGCCCTGCGAATCTGTTTGAGGATGTAAGCGATGTCCTCAGCCACGCCCCCAGTGCGGCCACTGGTGAGGACCACCACATCCTTATCAGCACTGTACCTCTCTCCCAGGACGTCAGGCAGGGTCCAGATCTCAGTGGTCGTATTGGAGGGGCGGTCGTAGATGGTGTCCACATGCAGGACCGTGTTCCCTGGGTGCAGGTAGGAGATGACATAGGAGATGCCAGAAACTTGACCTCCAGTACAGTGCCTGAGATCCAGCACCAAGGCAGAGGTGTCCATGAGCTTCTTCCAGACGTTGGCCACCAGGAAGCTTCTCAGCTTGCTCAGTACCTCCTGACCTGGGATGTCGTCCACCCGCAGGTAGCCCACGTTGCCTTCCAGAACCTCATGGCGGATGCCATTCTGTAGCCCCGCAATGAGTTCCTCTTGTGTGAGACTGTCGAGGGCCGGGGCTTGCCGGGGAGCCTCGAGGGTGCTGGGCTCATAGGAGATGACCAGGCGTGGGTCATTCAGGGAGCTCTGCACCCCAGTTGTCAGCACGTGGGCCAGAGTGTGAGGGTCTGAGATGGACAACATCTCACGACTCTGGATGGCCTGCTCGATGGCTTCCTCCATCCCCATCAGGTTCTCTGGGAAGCAGTAGTTATCCAAGAGGACTTTGGCCATGTCCAGCACCAGGCTCGGCTGGAACAGGTGTGAGGGGCCTGCCAGGCCACAGAGCAGCACGGGCAGGACCAGGGCCCACCTTCTCGACATGAGGACCCAGAGGGAGGCCTGGCTCCTGCACAAAAGCTCTCTTGACTGTGTGCGAGGCCGCAGCGCTGCCCCGGGCAGCTGCCTTTCTCCCACGTCCTTCTCAGCCGGCGGACAGAAGGTCTGGGGCTAAACACGGGAGTTGGGGTACGGCTTCCAGCTCCGATAAGCCTTTAATCCTGTCTAATTCAAACGCGTCAGCCCTGGGGACCGGGGAGAAGGGGCCGATGTGGTTTGACCCAGAAGGTACATGGGATTTCATCTCGCTGCGCCCCCTCGGGGCGAGGAACATCAACAGCTACCTTTCATTTTGAGTGCCTGCCACATGCCAGGCACTGTGCTCCACGCTTCCCATGTCGACAGTCATCACTTTACAAAGCAGAATTATTAATCTGCAAGTAAAGTAGCATTTCCCCACGACACTGGGTGACCCGCCCCTCTGGAATTGGGGAGAACCTGTTGGCGGCTCCGTTCTGCCACCCTCTACTCTGTGGCCTTAGGGAAGCAACTTACTTATTGTGTAGATGATGTGAGAAAATCTGAGTAAGGAGCTGCACACTGTCAGGCAAGAAGGAAGCCCTCAATTACTAAATTCTCCATGTTAGATATTCTCTCTGTTTTATAGCTGAAGACACAGAGTTCAGTTGCTAACTGAAGCCCACCGTCCTAGGTGGGGAATGTCAGGGCAGTGAGAAAAGCCTGCGGGTTCACAGTCACTCAGATCGAGCTGAGGCTGAGTCGGAGGCGCACCCCGTTTCAGGGCTTGAAGTTTATTCCCATGTCTTCCTAATGTACCCAGGGGACCGAAGTTTTCCCCATCCCTACCGCCCGACCCCTGTGAGATGATAGGAATGAAATGTCTGAACTTCATCGTGGGGCGTGATGAATGGATTGGGAATGCCAGGGCAGATGACGTGAGCTCCTAGATCTAACTGCTTGGCTCTATGCTTCTCTCCTCGCCCTGTTACCACCAGTGCATCCTTCTTGGGCCGGGCGGGCAGCAGTAGGCAGGCGCACACGTGTGCCTCAGCGGGCGGCCAGGGGAGGTGGTCTGGGGGCCCGAGGGGAGCCCTCTCAGCACACTCGAGAGCCACAATCCGCTCTCTGGAAGTCATTATCTGAGGATGTTTACCAAGTGGTTAATGAAGGCCAAAGAGGTCAATTAGCTAAAACAAACATATTCTTAGCTCATTAGGATTTGTTTAATGCCCAAGTGACATATGGTCACATCACTCCGCAGTTGGCAGCCAATCAACAGAGACTGATTTATTATAATAATAAGGCCTCCTTAGTCCTCACTGGGAAGGCTGAGCCCTCTGCTCCGCCTCCGCCGGGGGAATCACAACTTGGAACACACCCTCCTGGTCCTCTGAGGACACTTCTCCATCATCACCTGAGCCCAGGCAGAGCCTCGAGACCAGGAACGGCAGGGATGGAGATGAGCAGGAATAAGTCTCTCTTTGGGGAACGTATTTCCCCTGGACCCTTATTAACACGCAGTCTCGGGGTGGGATGCTGGGAACTCTTGCCGGGTCTTGACTCAAGCCAACCTATTATTTGGATGCATTTCAAAGCAAGATGAATCTTGTATTTATTTTATTTTAATCCTTTTTATTTTTTACTTTTTTTAAAGAGTAAAATAGACTCCTATACATAAGTTAAATAATTCATAAACACCCTAACAATCTTTTCCCAAAGCCTTTCCAATTCAGTGAATAATAACAGTTTAACATGTGGCTGCCCTCACTTTTCTCTGTGTTCATATGTGGAAGCACATCTATAGGAAATCTGTCTGTCCTTCTGTCTATGCATCTTGTCCATATACGATGCTCATCCATCCATCCATTTACCTAGTGTCATCTCATAAAAGTACACAGGGAAATTTACATTTTATTAGACTCACTTAAACATACAGCAGAAACAGCCTTCCAAGCTGAAGCATATCCATCAAGCTCATTCTTTCAATTTCTGCATAAGAGTCCTTGACAATTTGCTGATCCATTTCCCTAAACGAAAGATATTTAAAGTTGTGTCTGGTTTTGCTTCTCTAAATAATATTGTGATAAGAGTTCTCAAACACATGTCCCTAGGACTAGTGCTTCTTGCTTCTGTTGAATCAATTCCCAAACCTTGGCTTGCTGAATCAAAGGGTTGTACCCTTGTTTGTTTGGTTTTCTCTTTATTGTATTTTTCAATAACTTTAAAATGATGTAATAAATGTGTGTTTTTTTCTGTTTTTTTTTACAACTTAATTGATGTACAATTGACAGATAACAAACTGTCCATCTTTGACGTGTACTGTTTGGTGAGTTTTGACATGTGTATGCATCCATGAAACTATCACCACCAGCAAGGTGATGTATCTTGTCCTCATCCTCAAATTTTCCTCCTGCCCCTTTGTTATCCACCCCTCCTTGCATCTCCATCTCCAGACAAACACTGATTCACTTTCGGTCATCACTATACATTAACTTTCATTTTTTAGAATTTTATATAAATGGAATTAGATACCACACGTACTGTTTTCTGTCTTCTTTAACTCGACGTAACGACTTTGAAATTCACTTATGCTATTGGATGTACCATAAGTTCACTTATTTTATTGTTGAGTAGAATTCCACTGTATAGATATACCATAATTTATTATTCACTCATGTGTTGATAGACCTACGGTCTGCTTCCAGTGTGTAACTAAGACAAGTAAGTCTGCTGTGAATATTTGAGTACAAGTCTCTGTGTGGATGCATATTTTTATTTCTGCTACGCCAAGAATGCATGTTTAACTTTTAAAGAAACAATCTGTTGTCCAAAATTTAAATTTCTACCAGCAACACATAAGACTTCCAATTCCTCCACATCCATGCTAACAATTGGTATGCATAGTCAGACCTTTTGATTTTGGCCATGCTAATGGGTACATAGTAACTTCTCATTGTGATTTTTAACTGGGACTTCCTCATTGACTAATTGTATTGAGCAGCATATATTTTTATATTTATTGGCCACCTGTATATATTCTATGGTAAAATGACTGTTTAAATCTTTTGCCCATCTGTTGGGAGGAGGGGGAGGCTGTTGTTTGTCTTATTATTAATAAAATAAAAATTATTTTTACATTCTTCATGTTAAGTCTTTTGCCTGATGTATGTGTTGCAGATATTTTTTCCCAATCCGTGGCTTGTCTTTTCATGTCCTTAACAGTGTCTTTTGAAGTTTTAAAGTTCTTATTTTTGCTGAATTTCAATTTACCATTTTTTTCTTTTAAGATTCATACTCTTGGCACCATATCTAAGACATCTTTGCCTATTCCAAGGTCACAAAGCTTTTCTTTAATATTTTGTTCTAGAAGATCTATAGTTTTAATTTTTACATTTATATTCCATTTCGAGTTAATTTTTGTATATGAGCATATTACTTTTATGATATGAGCTAGGGGGTCAAGATTTATTTCTTTCCAAGTTGACATCCAGTTGATTCAACGCTAGTTCTTGAAAACACTTCCCTGTTCTATTGAATTGCCTTGGCATTAGATCAGAAAGTGATTAACCACATATGTGTGGGTCTATTTCTGTACTGTTTGTTCTGCTGCATTCATTTGCTGGTTTTTTCAGCAATACCACACTTGTCTTGGTTACAATAGTTTATAGCCTGTCTTGAAATCATGTCATGTAATCCCTGCAACTCTGTTGTTCTTCATCAAAATTATTTTGGTTATTCTAGTTCTTTTGATTATTCACATACATTTTAGATACCGATAATCGCTTTTAGAATCAGACAGTTGACTGAGATTAAGTTGAATCTCTAGATCGGTTGGGAGACAATTGACATCTTAATACTCAGACTTTCAATCTATGAAAATGATATATATTGCCATTTATTTAGGTCTTTTTTGACTTATTTTATCAGTGTTGTATGGTTTCAGAATATAAATCATATAAGTATCTTGTTAGATGTACCTAAATATTTCTCATTATTTCTGGGTGCTGTTGTAAATGATATTTTTAAAAAATGTAATTTCTAGTTATTCATTGTGTTTTGATCTTATATCCCGCAACCTTGTTAAACTCATTGATTTATACTACTATTTTTTTCGTTTTTTTGCAAATTCCTTGGAATTTTCTAAAGGAATATTCATGTCGTACTTCTTTCTTTCCCATCTACAGACTTTGTTTCTTATCCTTGCCTTATAGCACTCCTTAGGACCTTCAATCCTGATTTTAGGGGGAAATAATTCAGTCTTTCATCATAAGTGTAATGTTAGCTGTAGATCTGTTTTTGCTTGGTTTTGTTTTGTTTTGTTTTTTGGTAGATGATCTTTATCAGTTTTTAAGAAACTTCTCTTACATTCCTACTACTTTAAGAATTAAAAAAAATCATGAACGGATGTTGAATACTGTCAAATGCTTCTATTAAGATACCATGTTTTTCCTCTTTAGGAAAAGCTTTAGCTTTGCATTTGTGGGCTAAATCTCCCTTGGTCACGATGTGTCTTCCTATTGTATGTTGCTGGATTCAATTTACTCGTGTTTTGTTGTTCTTTTTTGCATGCTCATGAGGGATAGCCATATATAGTCTTTTCCTTTGGCTTTGGTGTCACGGTAATGCTGACTCATAAGATGAGTTGGAAAGTATTTTTTTCCTCTTCCTATTGCTTAATTTTATGGAATTAATTCTATTTTTTGGGAACAGTTCATGTAAAATTGATATGGTTTTAGTTATTTGAGGAGCTAAGAAGTACTGCTCTAGGCCAGAAAGGAGGGCTGGTTCTGTTTATTCCTTATTCCCACTTCCCAATAAGGCATGTTCACAGTTTTCTGTCATGAAAGGAAAACAATAACTGAGGCCCCAGAGTATAGATTATTCCAGCTGTTAATCACTCACGTTGGGAAGTGTTCACAGCCCCCAAATGACATCATTTGCCTGATGTGAAGGCAGAAGAGGACCAGCGTAACTGAAGGTGCAGCTCCCAGAGGCACCTCCAGGGGGCGCTGTGTGCCAGGCGATGAGTCAGGCGGGGCGGGGGCTCGAACCGGTTTCAGTTCTGAGGTGTGTTGCAGGTTCAGAGAAGTGACCAAAGTCCTAACAGCAGTGGGAACATCACCCACGTGCTTTCTCTGCTGGGTGGAAACCTCTCTGCAGCCCGTGACTGTCCTGCCTCTTCCCCGCACCAAACATTTTCTGTGCAGTGAACGCAGAAATTCAAGTTCACAGATGATCAAAGTACCTCCTTGTGGCCAGAGCCAGTCTAACACAGAACACAGGAGTGCTGGGCTTAAGGAGGTTCTGGGAACACTTTTTTTTTTTTAAACAAATAAATGAGATTTATTTTAAATTAAATCTGGAGAAAATGTATGCCGAAGAAGTCATTTTTACCAGACAGGTAAAATCATAAGGCTTTAGTAGCCTTATGAGGCTAGTAAACAAGGGTCAAGTGAATTTCCCGCTGCTCCAAGCCTACAAAGTCTTGTGCAGTAAGTACTTGTTCATGGGTGATGCCTTCATTCGTGGGTCTTGTTCACAGCCTGCTTCTAAGGTGATTTCTCCTAAACCACCCTTCTTCTTGTTTTATGGATGAGAAAGCAGGGACTTAGGGAGGTTACAGAAATCTCCCAAGATCACAGAGCCGAGTATCAATGGGTTGGCTGAAGGAAGAGAGGACATTGCCATCTTCTGAAGATTCCCCACACACTTATGTGGGCTTTGGTTCCTGTCCCTGAGTCATCACCCCAGGTGTGGACTTGTGTTGAGAGGTGGGCGGAGGGAAAGGAGCAGGGATTTGAGCCCCTTACGGCTTGAGTAACCCCAGCAATGCCATGTCCCTGCAACTCCAGGACACATGGTCTGCTGGATGCTGAGGTGACAACCAAACCCAGCAGGGGGAACACCATCCCCCACCCCATGGGAATCCACGGGATAAGATGGGATAACGCAGAGGTGTGAGAGTGGTGGGGTGGTTAAAGGAACACAGCCTTGGAAATCTAAGGGCAGGTTCGCCTGGAAACCATTTTCCTCCATGACTTCGCCATTCTTCTTGCATTTCTTTCTCTCATTTCTGCCAGGTCCATCAGACATGTCTGTATATGTCTGAACTCCAATAATTAACAGGCATCAGGATCTTCTCTATGAGGCCACAGGGTCCAGGCTAATCAGGGAGGTGGAGAGTTGTCTGCAGTTCTCGGGTGTCTGGTTACATTTCAGGTTTGGGTGCTCGGCACGGGGAGGACTTCCTGTTTGTGCATGGGAGGGCACCTGCAGGTGGAAGTGGCTCTTGCTTCCAACCCAGGCACAGGTGGGAAGGCTGAAGATACTGGCAGAGCGTGGGGAAAAATGAAGAGGGGAGATCAAAAAGATAATCAGGAAAAAAAATGAAGGTTTCCAAGTAAAAGTGTGTAATAGTGTGTGTAAGCTTTTCCTTAGCATTGCTCAGAAAGAGAAGCAAGGACCGAAACGGACTTTTTCTAAGTCCCTAGGCAGCATTTGTATGTCATTTTGGGGGTGATAAGCAAAGACATCAAGACTTGGTGAGCAGGTGTCCCTTGATGTGACCATGAGCCAGTGAGTGACCTTGTCAGGACCTGAGCCCAGGCCAGGCAACCCCACACCTCGTGATTTTCCAGCCCCAGCTGCTCTCTGCTGTTGGCCCCTGAGCTGTCCCTGACTGTGACAACACATAATTTGATATCCAGACAGGTCCTAATTTCAGTTGTATATGGACAACAGACATAAACCGGGACCATCACAGGCAAACCAGGTTGATGGTCACTGAGCCAGAGGAACAGCCTGTCCAAGCCCTGCCCACTGTGGGGTGGGACCCAGTATGGCCTCCTGAATGTGAGTGTGATCCTGGGGTCCTGAGAGGACCACGGAGCTCACACACTCCCTGTCCAGCTGCGCAGACCCAGCCATGCTCTCCGGCTCCCACAGGGAGGCTGCACCTTGGACATTGTCAGGGATTTTAAAAATGCCTGCAGCTTCATGCTTTTGTGAGCTGGGTCTCCTCTTCTGTGTCTGCTGTTGTGGGTCACTGGTGCAGTCTCGTTTGGCTTGGACAGCCAGTGGCCTCCTGTTTCCATTGTGCAGATGCTTCCAAGTGCCCTGGGTGACCCCCACCCCCTCCCCGACCAAGGAGAGTCGTGGGTGTTTGCAGTGGGGTTCAGACACCAAAAGATGGGAAGTTCAAGCTGACTTTGAAAACCTTTCTGCCCCATCTGTCCATCTCATCACTCTGTAAGCGCTGACAGGTGAGTACGAGATAACAGGTACACGCCAGCACAGAGCCCATGGGAGAAGGGAGGAGGGAACGGACATTGATCTAGCCATATGCTGTTCTTTCTGTCTTTTAAAATTGAAAAAGAAAATTTAAAAGACTAAAAATTACCCCCCAAACCCAAACAAAACTCTCACTTAATTTTAACCACCCCGAACCAACACTCTCAGCACCAGTTTATTCACTCCCGTTCTTGTTTCTGCATATGTGTTCTTTTTTTGAAAAAAAAAATCACAGAAGCAAGAAAAAAGACCTTTATAGATAAGGCAAGATGTCTTTTGGACATTCCTCACCTTCCTGCTATTTGCTGTGTGTCTGTCTAGGGCTTCCCCCCACCCCCCTTTAATGGAGGCACTGGGGATTGAACCCAGGACCTTGTGCATGCCAAGCATGTGCTCCACCACTGAGCTATAATCTCCGTTTTTTTTTCTTGTAGTGCTTTTCTAAACTGCTTCCTGTATGTAAGCATATCATTAGAATACATGCAGCCTTTTGGTGGGGCTTCATTTATATAACTCTGTACCCTTCACTTTGCAGCTTGCTTTCTCCACTCAGCGTTGTATTTTTGATTTCAAGACCACAGGCGCACCTGGACTAGTGGGCTTTTGATTTGCTCTGCATCATGCCAGCATGTGCACGAGCCACCCTGTAGTCAGCTCATTTGCTGACTGATGGCTCTTTGGTCTGTCCCAGGGCGGGTTCCCAGGGACTAGACTGAGGCAGGGCTGGCTGCGGAAGCACACCGGGAGTGCTCCAGGAGCTGCACCTGTCAGGGAGGGGAGGACACTGGACTGGGTGGAGGGAGACGCTGGGTGAGATACAGCTGCAGTGGAGATCTCAGCCAATTCCAAGGGAAGCTCTGGAGTGGGGACATCACTTCTGGGTTACCCCAAATTGAAGCCCGGGACCAAGCTTTCATAGCCCCCACAACTAGTTATTGGACAGATATTGTCCCTGGGGGAGGAAGGACATCACCTGGGCTAGGTACACCCTGCAGGCAGCTAAGGACAGATTCTGGGGAGGAGCAAGCTGTGAGCTGCCAGCTGTCGGTCCTGTAAGGGGATCTGGGTGGGCACTGGCTCTTGCCAGGTTTTCGCGATTATAAGCAACGTGGCAATGCTATCTCTGAGTGTGCCTCTCTGCTCATGTGCAAGGATGTCTCTAGGGTAGGTACAAAGAAATGAAGTTTCTGGATCTCTCAGCTCTAACAGATGCGGCTGAATCGTCCTCCAGGGCAACCAAACCCACTGGCAGTCCCACCAGCCACTTAGAACAGCTCATTTCCCCCCTCACCAGCTCCCCTGTGTAAGAGTGTCATGTGGTTTCATTTATGCAGATCTAATGAGTATAGGATGGAATCTCATTATCATTTCCATTTGCTTTGCCACGATTATAAACGAGCCTGGGCGCAAAAAAACTGCCAGTGGTTAAATTCTCTCATTTACGTCCTACTTTGGGCCTGAATGTCCACCAGACTATCCCCATGCCAGCTTTCTTCTCTTCCTGTCTCTCTCAGTTCACCCAAGAAGAGGGTGTCTCATCTGAGCCTTTTTGTAGTGTCAGAAGTTACCTCGTGCATCAGACAGTCCTGGTGGATTCTAGAACCCTGGAGTGCAGGTGTCCTGTGGGTAGGAAGCCAACACAGCCCTGCTGGCCTCTCCTCATTTCACTCAGCACCATCAGTGCTGAAGACCAGGGTCTGTTGCAGGAGCTGTCTGGGCGGAGGGAGCCCCCCAGAGATGGGCTTGCTCCAGGGTCCCCATTGCATGTTGGACCAGCACGTCCACCATGGTGGGCCTCCACTTCCTCATCCACCTGCAGGCTGCTGTAAGGACCACCTGAGATGATTGGGTAGGAGCCACCTGGGGCCATGTGGGTCCAACTCAGGGGCCCAGCTTCACAGTTCCCATAAATGGGCATTGCAGAAGTCTAGGGAAGATTCCAGGACAGAGGGCGCTGGTCAGATGAGCTGGATAAATAACCAATGCCATAGTACATGGAAAAAAAAGAGTTTCCAAGTTCAGAGGGATGTGACCTCCCACTCCTACCTGTACTGGTCCAGCTCATGTCAGAATTAAGTTGGACTTGGAAAAGAGAAGGCTGCAGGCAAGGACTGATCCAGGGACCCCTTTCTCCCAGTTTTAGTGGAATTCTGGAGGAAGTATAAGCCACAATGTTTAGTGTCTATATTAACAGAACCTGAACCAAAGAATAGAAGGATTTCCGTCCCCTCCTTCCTTCACCAGAGAATAACACCCCGTCTGTGCCCAGCAGACCAGAGGACCCTACATCGCAGGACGAGAGGGGCAGTGACCACAGGAGGGCAGCGTCTCCCCAGGAGAGCACAAACCCTGTCTGGTGCATCTGTCTCATGCTGTAGCTTTGATTCTTCCTGTTAGTGTGACTATGACCTTGACCTTGAGGAAGCATTCAGGACAGAGGCCAGGAGAGCAGAGAGAAGGTAAGCTGGGCATCACAAAAGGGGTTCAAATCCTGGCTCCAGCAGTTCTTGGCTGGTGGCTCTGAGCAAAGTGTGAGGCCTCCATCTCCTTATTGGTAAATGTAGGGGAAAACACGTTGATTATTCTGTGGCCACCAAGTTCCGAGCCCGCCTGGTGCTTGGGGCTCTGCCAGCTTCCTCTCTGGGTCCGCTCAAAGTCTCTGTGTCCCACCCCATCTCACTGTCTCTGCGTCTGCCCGTGACTTTCTGCTCGGCATCCCTGAGCCTCTCTCTGTTCCCTTGCTCCTGGCCTGGAGGGTAGGTCACGTGAGGAGCAGAGGCCAGTGGTCGACCCCACCAATTCGTCTTTTCTCTGGGCTTCAGCTCTTTGATCCCAGCGACAGCACTAACATCCCCACCCTGACATGACAAACGTGAAAAGGCTTCAGGAAACACTGCAGAAGGGACGGTGGCGGACATCAGGCAGAGGGCGAATTGGTTGCCTCACAGAGTGTCCAGCGGGTGGCGCTGTTGGATTTCATTCTCTGACTTGATTGGAGGGGGCAGTGAACTAGCTTTGGAGGGCCTGGTGGGAAGGAGCACCCAGTGAAATGGGAACCAGGGAGTGTTTCTCTGGCTCTCCTGGCGGGTTCTCTCCCTGCACATCTATCTGTCCAAAGCCGCAGGCCATGTCGGGCTTCCAGGGAGTGATGGAGGCTGGAGGCTCTTGGGCCTTGCCCCCACAGGACCTGGTGCCACATACGGCTCAAGACAAGAGGTCAGTCCGCAGGTCCTTACACCAGGCCAGTGACGACTGTGGGACAGAAGCACCACAGTGCCCCTTAGAGCCAAGAAGATCAGAGGTGGGGCATCAGGATTGAGGTCCGAGGGGACAACACTAAAGCCGGGCCTTCATGGAAGGAGGACCTGGGCTGTGGAGCTGGGAGTGAGGCAGCCACACTGTCACCCGAGGGCTGAGAACAGGGAGTGGCCTTGATGGTATTTGACTGGAGCTGGGTGTCTGAGCAGGAACACAGAGGGAGCAGGTGCTGGAAGAGACATACGGGCCTCAGGACATCGGCAGACATGACTTAGGGGCAGATGTGTCTCATAGCCAGAGCTCGGCCTCCCTCCCCTGACGTGGGGAGGTCAAAGCACAGGGCTGACTGTCATTTCCCACCTGCAAACATCCACGCTCACAATTACACCCACACGTGTGCGCTTACATGGATGCATGCACTCACCTGCAGAGACACTGCCCACACCTGTCACCCCCCTACCCCATGCCCCTCCTCTCCCCCAGGGAAGGATGAGCCTGTAGGGAGGGGTGGGCAAGGTGTGGGGCTAGGGGACCACGAGCCCAGGTCTCACACTTAAGAAAAGCCACCCATTAGACATTTGACTTTATTTCCAAGTGAAACTTTGATGCAGGCACAGAAATACACCACCAGGACTAAAAGTTGTCTGTCATCCATCTTGGTGATTGAGCAACATTGTCGTACCAGGAATTTTTTGTATTTAGTATTTTTTGTAACTCCAGTAATTGAACAATAATGCTTTATTGTAGTTTTGTGTTAAAGCTGTTCATTGGTTCCATGTAAACATTTAACACAAACCATTGTTTTAAAAAAAAAATTCTGGGAGCTTCAACCAACAGGAATGGCCCGGGTCACTCCAGGCCTTCTATAGCGTCTGCTCTGGCCAGTGGTCAGAAGGGCCATGGAGTGGAATCGTCACCGCTTCCAGACTCCTCCTCACTCCACCCCATTCCGTGTGTGACCTCGAGAGTCAGAGGTCCTCCCTTGGGGTCAGTGGGGGCTGAGTCTGGTCCCAAAGCCCAAGCCCAGGACAGGGGCTGGACGCACGTTACTTAAGAAAGCCGGCTGGTCCAGGCAGAACCGACTTCGGCCAATAAGGACCGGAATTCTTCTGTGGCCGGGGGCCCTCACCCCGAAAGACTGGATGTCATCACTTGAGTCACCATGACATCACTACATGTCACCAAGGACTAAAAGTAGGGACATTGCAAATACCAAAGCAAGAGTGCATTTATTCCAACAAATTCAAACGCGGGTCCTGTCTCCTGTGGAGTCCTTGTGGGAGGGGAGCTCACGGGTGTGTGATGCTGGTGAGCTGGTGCAGAGTAAGTAGCTGCACAGACACAGGCCACGGGCTGCCCCATCCCTCAGAGTCAACTGTGCCCGCCCCTCCCAAACCATCTCGTCCACGTGTGAGTCCACGGCAGCAAGGGACCCTGTACGAACCACAGGTCGCACAAGCTCTTTGCCAGCGGGTCGAAGTACCCCCGGGCACAGTGGTCACTGCAGCCCGAGGGCTTCTGTTCTGCACACTCTCCATCCTGCAGTTGGTTTTGGGGGTAGTTTTCAGTCCTCAGGGGTCATCTTCAAAAAGCACTGGGATGCTGACTCAGCACAGGTGCGGAGCAGTCCGAAGTTTACGCTGAGTGTGCCAAGCAGCCCAGTCTTACTGCTGGGTACTGGCTGGGTTCTGTCCAGTTTGCTCCCTGCCCCCCGCCTCCCACAGTCTAATTGTCTTTAGTGACAAGGGGACCTGCTAAACCACAGTGGGGTAACGGCGAGCTCCTGGGCTTTGCGGATCGACAGACCCATGGAGGTTGGCATCATGCCATTGACTGAAACTTGAACTGCCTGAGCTTTGGTTCCTGCGTGTGTGAATTGGGAGTCATAATGCCCATCTCCCGGGCTGTGGGCATAAGGTGAAGTGGGTGTGGAGGACATGTCCTCTTGCTCTCCCCCTCGCTCCCTGAGGTTACTGGAATAAACCCCATCTCTCTCGCGTCCTTTAATTTCCGTTCAATTCTGCACATCTCCTGCATTTTTGCTCGGTTTTCTGCCGACTCTGGATTATTTTCCCCCTTATTCCCTTTTCTTCAGCTCCCCTTCCACCCCAATGATGCTTTCAGGCTTTCCTCTTCTCCCCCAACCCCTGCTTCCTGTTACCATCCCCTTCCCCTGCAGTTCAACCCAGTGGTGTGTGCTTGGAGGCGGGCGGTAAGAGGGAGAGTGGGCCTTTACCTCTAGGACCTGGTGGCTCCATTTCCTTCTCCGGGCTGACTGCAGGTGGACTTAGTCCCTGTCACACCCAGGGGGACACAGGACCTCTCATTAGGAACCCCCCCGCATCCTGCATCCCCCGCCTGGTCCAGCACTACCTGCACCCACACTCTGCCACGCTCATCCCTTCGTAGTGGTACTTGAGGGTGGGGACGCCCATGTCATCCTTGTAGAGGATGGAGATGGGGCTCAGTTTGGTGGGCACACAGCAGGCCTTGCCCACCTTCATGGGGAACTTGAGATGCACCAGGGTCTGCACGATGGCGTGTTTCGTTGGGGTCACATCATCAGCCAAGGGGAAGAAACAGCCGCCTTTACATTCGTAGGCATCGTACTCCTTGGGCGCGATGATCCAGCTGTCCCAGCCGATGTCCTCGAAGTTCACCCGCAGCGAGGTCTTCTGACAGTGGTTGTTGGCCCCGGCACTCCTCTTCCGTCTGGCTAAAGACAATCCCGTGGCCACGTGGCCTTCCACACCTTCCTTCTCCTCGTCCCTGTTCCCACCTGCCTCCACCGGGCCGTTCCTGGACAGCTTCTTGAGCACACTCTCCTGTTCGTGGCTGATCATCTCTCTGAGCTCCAGCCTGGTCTCCCTGGTCCCATTGCTGCGGTCATTGGAGAAGACGACGAAGAAAGGCAAGTTTTTGGAGCCTGGGGGGACACTGATATCCAGCTTGTCACAACCCTTTCTGTGACTCTCCACGGTCACCTCCAGTTTATTTTTGCTCTTGGTGGAGTCTGCCCTGACCCACCGCTTCACGGCACTGGACACCTCCAAGGTCTCCCAGCCCTCGTCCTGGATGTCCTGAGACACCAGGAAGGTCTTGGTTCCCTCCAAAGCATCCCAGGCGTTGGCTCCATCCAGAACATCGTAAATGACCATGTTCCCTTTCAGCTCGTGAGAGGAGCCCACATGACTTTGACAGGAGAGGTAGAGTCGGAGCTCGGCCCTGGTGATCTGCTCGTGCCTGGGAATGGAGATGTTAAAGAGCAAGATGTGTTTCTGGAAAGGGAAGTCTCCTGTGGCGGCTACAGAGACGGCATCTGAAATGCAAATACATGGTGACAATCACCTCTGCTGGGAGGGTCTGTTTTCATGACACCAAAGCTGAGACTCATGGCTTGGATGGAAGGGCATCCAGGATGACGTTATCTGGTGCCACTTAAGCCCTTAATGTAGAACAGGATTGTAAATGGTACATTTGGCATTTTCCAAAGAAAAATAGAAGCAGGCGATGCCCTGCACTGGAGTGGACAGGTCCAGCTGTTGACAGGGCATCACTCTGCTGCCAGCATTACACTAGGAGCTCTGCGTCCTTTATTTCAGTGTTCTCTTCACACTGATCCTGGGAGAATCTCGTTATTATTCTACTTTTACAGATGTGGAAACTGGGATTTAGGGTGTTTAACTGCCAAACTGCACATATCCTGTAAAGATCCTCACTTTAAAAAAAAAAAAAGAAAGAAAAGAACCAAATAAACAAAACAGCAAAGCACAGTGTTAGCCTCAGGTTGTGGATCCTGAGTGTATGATTTTAAAAGAGAGATCCCAGCAGGGGAAATTCCAACATTACGACAATGTTAAAAGTCTTAGCATCGAAAAGATGTAAAGACCATTCAGAATAGTAACTTTGGAGCAAAACCAAAGTGGGTCATTTTTTTTTGTTTTAGGAAAGAAGTATCTTAACATCAACGGCAGGTCCCATTAGGCATAAATGGAGCTTGCCTTTTCGCCCCACGGCTCTCAATTTTCCGCTCTCTGGCTGATACACAGCCATTAGCACATCTCTATTATCCGTGGCTCAGTCACAAAAAGGGAAGAGGAGTTGTATTTTGTGAGCACCTACTACGTGCCAACCTGAGGGCAGACTGTGTGCTGCCATGAAACCGGGCTGTGTCTGACAGACTGAGGTACCAGTCCTGACTCTTCCCCTCCAGGCGTGTGACCTTGGAGAAGTCCTGAGTCTCTCTGGGCCTCAGTTTCCTCATCTGTAGAATGGGGGCTCATCCTCCCCACCTCCCAGGGTTGGTGTAAGGCTTCGACAAGATGGCACATGGAACTTAACCCAACACTGTCCATGACTCATTGCAGATGCTCAGTCAATATTTCCGGGTCCTCCCCAGACCATCTTCCGTACCTGTGCACGCCCCACCACCCCAAGCCCGTGGCTTTCACACAGCCCTCTGTGTCCCCTCACCCAGTGTGGGTGTGCCATTCTAGCTCTTGCAGAGCCACCATGGCCTATGTGAGTAGCCAGCGGGGTCTATGATCGGTACATTGTGTCTGGGACATGGACAGTCCTGGGGGAAGGGGTCACTTAGATGTCTCCACACGCTGGACTCCCAGACTATGGGATTTGGTGATTAGGTCCAGCCAAAAAAACCAGGCTTTCCCCCAAAGCAGAGGCTACAGACATGCCCCGTGGGCACAGTTGAGAGGCTGGCAGTATCTGTGGGACCTGCAAACTGCATTTTTAAAAAAATGGTCGATGTTTTAAAATTCAGGCAAGTCCATGTAAAATCCATATTTTTCTTATTTTGGGCCATCAGAAAATACAGCCTCGCTGGGCACGCAGCATGACCGCAGCCTCCTTTAGATGGGGCGTCCACCTGTTAGGAGTCTGCTGGTCTTGAGCCCAAGAGGGAAGAGGCCCTGTGTGCCTGGCTGGTTAGAGAAAGGCTGCAGCTGCAGGAAAAGTCTGAGCGTGGTAGGCAGGTGGGTCTGGGTCAGAATCCAGCAGCTTAGCTAATATGTGAACTGGACAAGTCCCCTCAGCGTGAATGAGCCTTGGCTTCCCTGCTCACAAGGCTGTTTCACCTCCATTGTGTGAATTAGTGGATGTACGTCCTATGTTGACGCCTGTTATCATCCAGTCCTCCTAAATCAGGGAAATTATTTTATATTTAGGAAATAATTAAGTTGCCCATCCACGTTTCTATCTTGGAGGAATTTCTCAGAATTTGAAACACCTTTTGCTGAGGGTGAAATAGACATTCTTTCAGTGTTTAAAAAAATGCCAGTTGGTTGGAGGCTAAATAAACTGTCTGTGTCTAAGTAGGAAGGGGTCAGCACAGGAATGGGGAAGTGGGGCAGGGATGGACGAAGGGGAGCTGGCACTCCCACAGCCAGTACCTAAGGCATTAAACTTGGCATTGGGCCTAGGGAGGGAGAATCTTCTAGGGCAGAGCTGTCCAGAAGAACTGTCTGCAAAGATCGAAGTGTTCTACAATCTCCGCTGTCCTATAGGGTCCCCGTTAGCCATACATGACTGCTGAGCACTTGCATCCAAGCTAGTGAAACTAAAAAACTAAGCTATTGATTTCATTTCATTGAAATTAATTTAAATAGAAACTTAAGGAGCCCCACGGGTCCAGCGGCCGCCATACCGGGCAAGACGCAGCGGTGGCCCACTGAGTCCCGCATCCCCACCCAGGGCGCCCCGACGGAGCCAACTCTACCTTCCACGCTGAAGCTGCGCACGATGTTGGAGGCGGGGGTGGACGACTTGTCCGTGGTGTATCTGTTGTACAGGTCGATCATGTACTGCGGCGGCTCGGCTCGGGTTCTGTCCTGGGAAGGGACCCCGCTCAAGTTGAGGCTGCGCAGGAAATCCACCTTCATGTTCTCCAGGAACATCCTCAGGTCGAAGGTGCCCCCATCCTGCTCATCTCCGGGCCCCTCTAGCAGGCGGTGCGCATCTCCCCCGACCGACGCCCGCCCCTGGCTCTCCAGCGGCTTCCCCTGCGCGGAGCAGGCCAGCAGGGAGAGCACGGGCAGGGCCGCCCAGAGCGCCCCGCGGCACATCTTGGGATGCTCTTGCCCTGCACGGGAGACTGCGTGCGGCAGCCGCGGTGGGTTAGCGGGTTCGGGGAGGAGCCCGGAAGGAGCCAGCCCGCATTGTCCTGCCCACGCTCTGCACCGAGCACCCCCGCCAGTTCACAGGCTCTCACCCGCCGTCCCCGAATTGCCCCCCACTTGTTCTTATCTGGCCCTCGATGCTGCGCTCGGCCTCTTATCTAAGGGAACTCTCCCTTAATGAAGGCTCTATAAACATCTCACGAGCACACAGGGCTTGTGGGAAGGACACGGCCTGCTGCAAAGAATCTGAATTTCTCCATGGGGTTATCGCCCTCTCATTAGGATCCTTTCTCATTTCCTTGCCAGCTCTGTTCAGAAGCATCTCCAGACAGGGTGACATATGCTTCCTCTCCTGGGCCACGGAAACAAAGAATCCAGGAAGCCAACAAGACCAAAAAGTCCTCCAAATATAGAAACAACAGCAGGAAACTCCCAGAAGACTTCAGCTAACTGGAACCTGGGGTGGGTGGCGGGGTGGGGACCTTACTTGTCAGTGTTAATAAGAGACCTGCTTCCCGGGGAACCAGAATGTGCATTTGTGGCTAAGCGTTCTGTGCCTTGGTTTCTCATTTGTCAAGCAAGTTCCGGAGCCTTAGAGATCATGTGTGAACGTGGTGCATGGAATTTAGTGAGATGATGAAGACTCTGCAGGCAGGCCAAATATGGGTTCAAGTCCCAGCTCCCTCAGTGATTCAACCTGGAGCAAGTCACTTCGCCTCTCTGAGCCTCTGGTTCAGAAGAGAGTTTGAAGGATTTAAGGGGATTATGTGCTGAACGTCACAGAGGTCACCGTGAGACTCAGTCAGTTGGGTGGCTGCATTATGGCTGCCACTTCTCCACCCGGGGTGTGACTGAGCTGGGAGCTGGGGAGGAAGCCCTGCCCCTCCCTGACCTGCTGTGTGAAAACACCACTTACACACTGAGGCCTGCTGGCTCGGGGACCCCAGGAGAGCTCTGTCACTGGTCGGGGGGGGTGGGGTGGGGGGCAGTCTTTGGTCATGTCAGCCTGGGCCACGCTTGTCATCTGGGAGACAAAGTTGGGGTGGGGGGGTGCAGCTCTGAGGCCATTACATGCCCAGAAGATGTTCCCCCTGCCTGAGGGCCCAGGCAGGGCCTGGGAGGACCCAGGATCTGTTATTTTAAAGGCAGCATGCCCGCACTTAGACCCTGTCCATTTCCATTGCGTGTGGGTTCGACCACAGCAAAGAATGAGCATAAGAATATTCTAGGGATCTACTCTAAAGAGGGTTTGAACACGGAGTTTTTCCAAGCTGGTGGGGCCCTTAGGAGGGGTTGCAATAAGCTGAGCAGGTTCAGGAGGATGGACGAGGGGCCGGGGCAGGTAGATGCAGAGATCCTGGTGTGCACCCAGCTCTATTCTACTCCTTGTGGTGGTGGTGGTAGGGGGTGTGAAACCAGGAATCTCCAGGGGCCAGGCTTGGACAGAACTTGCTGTCCCCATCCTTTGGGGACAACTGCCAGGGAGGATGGACGGGAAGGGTGCAGCTTCAGAAGCGCTGCCTGCAGAGGGGGCAGGAAGTTTGCCGGGCTTTGAGCCATCTCTGAGCATGAACTCCCTGAGGCAGGGAGGAGAATGGGTGCACAGGGCAGGCAGTGAAGCTTCAACTTCACAGCAGCAGGGAGCGGGCTGGGAGGAGCTGGGGGGCAGAGCAGGCATCCCTCTCAGTGCTCCGGTCCCTGGAGGCCACCCAGAAACCTGTCACATTCAAGAGGTGGAGCCAAGGGTTGCCAGAGGGTGGCCTGAACGTGCTGTCTCTTGAAGCTGGAGATGCTGCTGATCTGATGTTTTCTTAAAAACAGGACAGATTTTTCCCCCTTGCTTATATCAGTAATATATAGTGCAGATAATTTGGGAAATGCAAAACATTAGAAAGGAGGAAATAAAAATAACTTGCAATCTCACCCTCCAGTGATGGGCGCAGGCAACGTTTTGAGACAGCTGCAACTCCACAATCCCCTGTTTAAAATCCTTGTGGCCAGGAGTGTTTTGCGATTCAGAAAGCTTCAGATTTGGGGAATTTGATATGGTGAGTATACTGTGGTATCCCCAGCGGGGTTGGGGCCAACACCCTATACTCATACACATTAATATTTCTGTAATGAAACAAACCAAAACACAAATACCCATTCAGATCAAGTTTTGTCTTGCAAGGGATTGAAAGAAAGTCAGGTTTTCTAATAGCTTTGGATTTGAGGACTAGGGACCTGCTTACATATGGGGTCACCACATCCTACCATGAAGGTCGCATGTGAACACCTCCTGGAGGTCCTGGTTACATAGACTGTGACAGGGAAGGCGCCCCCAGAACTGTGCAGTACAACATGCCTGGGCATTTCTGGAATTATCTGCCCACAAATTCAGAGTATCATTATGTTCACATCTCCTTTATTGTTTCTAAGTAATTGTATGAGGCCTCCTGATCTGTATAATCAGAAAGTCTGGTTTCCTCTCTCAGGGCATCTCTTTCCTGAATTGTTTAAGAGCCTGTAGGTTGATTTAGTCCAAAGGAGATGGAGGTGAGTTGGTATCAGTCCAGCTTCTTCGTGCTGGAAGAGGGAAGGGGGATGGGGTAAGGGTCTTGGCAGGTCCCAACTGCTGTTGCTTCTCAATGACACCCGGTTTTGCTGTCGGGGTGGCTCCCACACATCTTACAGCTGTTGGTGCCGGCTGGTCTAGGCTTCTGCCCAGGTCCCCGTGATGTCTCCTTTTGGGCACCAAGGTAACAGCTTTCTTAAGACACACTCCCAGGCTTACCCATTTCTCCAGCAGGCACACCCCTGTGCCAGGGGGCTGGGTTGAGAGAAGAGGTCATCCACGATCACACTCTGATCCCATTCTCCCCTCTTCCAGAAATCTCTAGGTTCTTATGGGGGCTCCATCTCTGCATCTTGGCAAGATGGCTATCGCTGGCCTGCATCCAATTCATATCCATTGAGGGAGGAGCAAAAGCCCCCTTTCCAGGTGGTCCTGGTTATTCTTATGGTATCTCTTTGGTCCAGATTGGATCATCTGCCCAGGCCCCAGCCAATCACTGTGGCCATGGAAATTCAGTGCCTTGATTGGCTTAGGTGGAGGTGACGTCACTGGTAGCAAGGAATGAGAGTCAGGATGGGATGATTTCCCAGAGGGGCCTAGATTTGGTCACTGGAAGAAGATGCAGCTAAAAGATTATATAACTGTCTTCTCCCGCCATGAAAAATTTTCATGTACTTCCATTTTTATGACTGAACAATACCCAATCATATTGACATATCTTGATGTAGTCAACATCTTCCAGCTACAGGAGAGATTATTTATTAAGATAATATTGCAAGGCATATTTTATATACATACAATTATATAAATATATATTGTTAAGAGAGTTCATCAGAAGGGGGATATCTAAATATTTGAAAATATATATTTTCAAAACTCTTGGTAAAATTTGCAAAGCCGCTTTCCAGAAATACTCTTTTAAGATTCATTCCCACTGGCAGAGTCTAAGAGCACCTGTTGCACCCTTCACTTGTAGTTCCTTTTAATCATTAGCAATTTGATGAACAAAGTAATGTTGATTTGCATTGCTAGCTGATTTGGACTCTATTTTCCTGTTTTAGTGAGCCAAAGGCCTTCAGCCTTCCAGAAGGTATGGAAGATGCCACCTTTCATCCACGCTGGTCCAGGGCCATGCTAGAGAGTCATATTTGGTACCATGCTCTAAGTCCAGGGAGAAGGCCAGAGGCTTCCTCAGATGCCTGGGTGCTTGCTCCACAGGAACCCTGAAAGCCTTTAGCCCAGAGTCTGGCACGTGGTAAACATTCAACAGCACTCTTGTCAATATGAGTGCTGATTTTTCTATCACTGTTTCTATTACTCCTGTGGGGAACCTGCCCTTCATTTCTTCAGAGCCCTTGCTTTGGCTGTGTTCTCCGTTAGGGATGCCTCATGCTCCTCCTCACTGTCCTCCACCTGGGGCCACCCTGTCCTGCCTTTCAGTGCCTGCTCAGATCCCCTCCTCCTCGCAGCCTCTGTGTTCTGAGTGATGACATCCTGTTGGATCTGCCTTACAACCACTGCAAAGGGCCCTAGGACTGCTGGCCGCTGTTGCCTTGGGTTGGCCAAATGGCATCCTTCCTACAATTTGATGTGCTGAGCAGGCCAGCCCTGTGTTCACAGCGGGTCTAAAGCCCCTCCTGGGCAGACCTCTGTGCTCATCCCTACGTACGTCCTTGGACCCCTCAGGGCACTCCAGCGGGTGTGTGGACCAGGCTGGCCCTGCCTCTGTGGCTGCCAGCTCAGCCTGGTGCACTTGTCTACAATTGATGCCTGGTCAGTTTGGCATGACTGTGCTGTGGCAACTTCTAACCGAAGCATCTGTAACATCATCTCTCCCAGGACTTTGGAATTACAGAAATAGAGTCATCACACGCCATTGCTACGGGAGAAGTACAATTTAGTGAACAAGAGAGGCAGGGCTGACTCACCCATTTATTTCAAGGATGACTGAAGCTCATCCTTCCAGAGGACACTGACCTCAGCTTTCATATGGAGATGGGACAGGATCTGCCTGAATGTCTGTGACACAGCTGCCTCCAGCGGGTCAGGGGCCCCTTCTGTCTCAGGAGGCGTGACGATGAGACATCTGTACTTCTGTGAGCCTCTCGGGGGCCGCAATCACCCACACATTGCCCAGAGGAATGAAGACTGGACCCACCTTGAGGAGCGAGCATGAGCCAAGCAGAGCAGGGGGGTATATCCTTTCCATTTCTGGGCCTTGCCTTCCTGAGAGCCTACTTCTGTTTGGCACACAGCCAAATGTGAGTCCTCAGCCAGTGTGTGCTCCCTGTTCCTGCACTGTGCCCAGGCTGTCAGCACATTTATTAGAACAGTGGTTCTTACAGTGTGGTCCCTGGACCGCGGCAGTAGCAGCACTGGGGAATTAGTTGGAAATGCTAAGTCTTGTCCTGAATCAGAGTCAGAGTCAGGGTCCAGCAACCTGGTCCAGCCTTCCAGGTGAGTCTGATGCATATTCAAGTCTGCACGTTGCTTTTGATAAAAGAAGAAATTCAGATAGACCGTCCAAGAGATTAAGTATGTGTACGCTGCCTGATACGGTATCTGGCACACAGGAGAGGCTAAATAATGAATAAACAGGTCATTCCTCTGTTCACCCACCCTCTACACATACCACCAGGACTGCTGGGGGCGATTGGAGGGCTCTAGAGTGAGTGAGAAGGAAAAGTGGACCAGAGCTTAAAAGAGCATGATCGTCTCAGGGAGCAGAAGAGAGGAGGTGAATGGAAGTCACAGAAGCATCCGTTTATCAGTGAAGGATTTTACGTTTCCAGCTTTTGGCAAAAGGAAATAGCCTTCAGCTCTAACTTCAGTGTTTTGGTGCACAACTTAGAGCCAGTGCTGCCAAGCTGCTTCTCTGGTTCTTCCCCCCTCAAAAGCCTCTCCAGCCCTCCTTGGCACGTGCGGCTAGCAAACGCATCTTGCACAAGCTGATGCCTGCAGTGGCTTTATGCTGCCAGCTAAGTCCAGCTCGTGCATCCTGAGGGAGCCATCTCTTTTCCTCTGCAAACTCTCCCATCCCCTCCTCAGATTTCTGGAGGCCCCTCTATCATGGCCCCGTGTCCACCCTGGTCACAGAAGGAGCATTAGTTAAAGGCTCCCGCTGTGATATTTTACAAGTGACTTAGACATACAGAGGCACCTGCTGAGACGCCTCAGGCAAGACACCTGGTGGGCATCCAGACTCAAGTTTCCCCACTTGTGGAGTTAAAGGGTTGCATCAGAAGTTTTCCGGAAGTTTTTCCCAGCCTTAACGTTTCTAGCTCATAGTTGTACTGTTTATATTTGTCACATGAACTAAATAAAGCCTTACCCTATCAGAGGATGTGTGACTTCAGGAAACGGGCTCAGGGGCAGGCCACCACCCTGCTCCCTCCAGGCTGACCCAGAGGCAGTTGATGACCTCAGGGATCCAGGGACCCATGCATATCTGTGTGCTGGAACCTCTGGCTCTTGTGATAATGTGACATTGATATTTTGGTTTTAAGAGGAAAGAAAGTTGTTTCATACCCACATTTCTTTTAAAATCTTGCTTTACTGGAAGGCCATTCAGTGGCACTGGGACAGCCCTAATAGGCTAGTAGTAGGGGTCACTGGCCAGGAAGCTGGGAGGCAGGACCAGCCACCTGAGACTTGAACTAGGCAGCCTTGGGTGTCAAAGCTGACGTTACCTTTAGTCTTGGTAAGATGTTGGTGGTCATATTACTAAATGTCCTGAGCCTGTTTTTCTGAGGCACTAACTGGATAGTAAGTTGCAACGTTGCTCTGAGGCTCACGGAAAGGCCATGTCTAAATTGTAGGGTGCTCTGTAAACATGGGGGATGGGTCACTGATTACACTGGTTCCTTCTACCACACCCCAAAGTCATCACCACTGGGTACCATCTATCCTGGCACAAGCCCGAAGCCCCTGTCCATGGCTGGACACAGGGGTGATCCCCCCAGCCTGCTCCTTCCATCCCTTTCATCCAGAAATGAAGGCTCAGAGACGTTGTAGGCCTCAGTGGTGACTCAGAAGATCTCCCAGAAACTGAAACTGTCAGGAAGAGTAAGATAGAACTATTACAGGACACCCCATCTTTACCAAGAAATGGAAAGGGAGCAGTTAGATGAGAAAAAAAAAAAAACCGAGGGAGAGAAGGGGAAATGAGGAATCTAATATTGAGAAGCAAGACATTTGGAACCTTATCAAGCCCTAATGTTTTGACTTATTTTGCTAGTAATTTATATCCTGTCATATTTCAAAAAGGATTAGACATGGCAAACCAAGCCATGACCAATTTGCAGACCAATCTGAGACATCTCAGCAATCCAATGATTGAATCATTTAGCCCCAGGACAAGTCCTGCAGGAATACGGCAGTGTGCGCCTTAAGGACCACCCCCATCACCTCACCTGATCTCTGCCAAGAGGCAGGGCCATGCGCCCAGGGCAGCTGTTCACACACATGCCCCGCGGCCACTCGCAGCACCTCAGAGGAGATGCTGAGCAGATGCTGCTGGGCCCCAGCCAGGTGTGTCCAGCATTTTCCCCGTAAACAGCTTTGCTGCAAGTGGTTTTGCAGCACGACTAATTGGCCGTAAGGCCGTTTTGCAGTAAAAAAAATAAAATAACTGCTTGACAGTTATATTACACTAGAAAAGACAACAAACACATCAGTTTTTGCAAATCCTCGGTGGAGCTAATCTAAGTCAGATTTTGTTAAAATTTTCATCATTTTCAAGAGACGTATACTTAACCAGGAATCACATAACCATCTCCTTTTTGGGGGAATAAGAGGAGCTTTATTCTTTCTTTGCCTCCAACTTCTGACACCACATGATAAATCTGGTAAAGATGGCATGAGAGAACAAGCCATTGTATCTAAATGAGCTAAAGAATCCACTAAATGCTGAGAGGGCGTGGAGAAAAGGGAGCCCTCTTACACTGCTGGTGGGAATGTAGTTTGGCGCAGCCATTATGGAAAACAGTATGGAGATTCCTCAAAAAACTGGAAATAGACTTACCACATGACCCAGCAATCCCACTCTTGGGCATATATCCAGAGGGATCTCTGTTTCGAAAAGACACATATACCTCAATGTTCATAGAGGCACTATTTACAACAGCCAAGATGTGGAAGCAACCTGAATGTCCATTGACAGATGAATGGTTAAAGAACTGGTGGTATACTTATACAATGGAATACTACTCAGCCATAAAAAAGAATGAAATAATGCCACTTGCAGCAATATGGATGGACCTAGAGATTATTGTACTAAGTGAAGTAAGTCAGACCAAAGACAAATATCATATCACTTATATGTAGAATCTAAAAAAAATGAGACTAATGAACTTATTTACAAAACAGAAGCAGACTCACAGACATAGAAAACAAACCTATGATTACCAAAGGGGAAAGGCAGGGAGAGATAAATTAGGAGTTTGGGATTAGCAGATATAAGTTACTGTATATAAAATAGATAGAAAACAAAACAAGGTCCTACTGTATAGTGCAGGAAACTATTCAATAGCTTGGAATAACCTATAATGGAAAAGAATATGAAAAGGAATATACACATGTGTAACTGAATCACTATGCTGTACACCAGAAACTAACACAACGTTGTAAATCAATTATCCTTCAATTTAAAAACATTCATCATTAATGCTCTTGAAGACTGTCATGAATTAGTAGCTGCCTCTTACATTTTTGATAGCTTGGTAAACTTTTGGTTTTGATGGGTAGGAGGGATGACTGCTCATGGAAGAATCTGGAAAAGCTGACCTGCGATCACTTTCTAGTGTGATGTAATTTTCAACCAGTTATTTGATCTTTTATGGCAAAGTGGCTTCATGGTCAATTAGTTGTGCAGCAAAAATGCTTGTGAAGGAACTTCTTGCAGTGAAGATGTTTGTGGGGAAAATGCCTGCACCCCTATCCAGGCACCCTCAGCCCTCACCTGCCTGTCCTCGGTACTGTCATCAGTGTCACTCTCCTTACCTCCAGTAGCTGTTGATTGTGGCCTTCTTCAGATGCTGCTGGGCTTCCTAAACCACAGTGGCTGCCTGTGCAGAGGGCCGGAGAGCTGGCAAGTTTCCATCTCTCCACCAGGGGCAGCCTAGGGAGGGGGTCTGACTATCCAGCTCCCTTGCCTCAAAGCTAGACTAACCCGGAGGTACAGCTGAAGCTCCAGAACTCCCCACAGGGTCCAGGCAAGGCTGGGATGCTGAGCTTCTTGCCCTCTCATCTTGCTCTACCCCCTCCCCGCCTGTGTCTCCTGGGAGCACTTCCTCCCACAGCCCTTGCATGGGAACCCTAGCCTCAGGAGTCCTTGAAGCCCTGGGCTTCTTTCCTCCTTCGAAGTCCCCTCTTGGAGAACTGCTCCTGGCTTTTCAGCCTCCTCCAGGTACGACTGGGGACCATGCCATCCTCAGAGTTCCCAGCCAAGGACTGTTACATACCTGCCCTAAATTGGACCCAGCTTCTTCAGAAATGCCAGTCAACCAGCTTTGGGCGCTACAGCTGTAAGGTGATGTCAGCTCAGGGGTAGGGAACCATTGTGGGGAGGCTGTTTTGAGATGGAGATGCTGACAAGGAAGCAGGGAGAAGCAGACATTCCAGTCCCTCAGGAACCCCTGAATCTCAGGAGAGACCCCTCACTTCCATTGGATCTCCTGCTTGAAGTGGCTTGAGTAAAAGGTCCCTGACCAGGCTACCACAGATGTTCCTTTAAATGCCTCAGTCACCCCCCCATCAATGGATGTCCTCTGAGGCTAAAGCTACTGTCCTGCCTGGACGAGCTCAGAGTGGGGACGTGTGTTGCAGTGAGTGGGCGGACCCTGGCCGGCCGAGGAGTAGATGATGTCTGGAGCTTAGGATGTCGGCTCCTAAAGTGGCTGTGTCCCCGCAGCCACCCAGGTGTCATACTGACACACGGGGGTCCATCCGTATTTTGGAATGGGTGACAGTCAGTTTTTCAAGATAGCACTGTCCCTTTAATTTATTAGCTTTCCATAAAAACACGTAACACACACCATCTACAGTAGAGAAAGTATAATTTACAAAAATATAAAATCTTGGTTATGTTTTAGTATTCCAACATAGCACTGTAGGTGTTATTTCCATAAGCATGTTTAAACAACGCACACTTAACCAGCGATGATCACCTCTGTGGGGAACGATGTCAATTCCCTCCTTTCTGTTTTAAAATAAAATACATATCGAGGAAAAGAAACCGAAATTGGTTATATGTGTATACGGTATGTAGACAAGCTTTTGCAATGGATTTGGAAAGAAAACAGCCATTGATATCATCATTTAGGCCCTGTTTTCCAGCATCACTATGTGGTCCCAAGTGTTTTCAAACTGATTATTTAAACAGAGTTTCTTTCTATGTGAAGGGAGTGAAGCTCTCAGGTTTGAAGCCTTCTATCCAGGTTATGAGATGATGGTTACAAAACCCAACATTGTGGACATGTCCAGTTTTCAGGCCTTGAGGGCAGAGGGGACAGGTGGTGGGTGACCATCAGGCCAGGGCTAATTCAGATCCCTTCAGAGGATTCAGACCGACATTTAGGGGGCTGAGTCACTAGCAATGAAAGACCCCAGAATGATGCCTCAGGGGACAGATCTTTCTGGGACCCAGCATGGCTCCCTGGGAGCTCTGCCCTGCCTTTGTGGCTGCATTCTGAGTCAAGCGCTCGCTCCAGAAGGTTCTGAGAATGCTGTCCTGCTGGGCACGGGGCGGGACAGGTTTCTCCCACTCCAGAGTGGCCGGTCTTACCGGCAAGCACAGGTCTCCACAGACATGTTGGGGTACACCTTCAGAACGACGTTCCGGTTCTCATCCAGGAAGAGGACCCCGAGAGAGTTCATCTTGTCGGGAACGCAGCAAGGCTCTGGGATGCCCGGGACGATGCCCACGGCCCTGACGATGCTCTGGATGGTGGCGTGGTTGGACGGGCGGACGATCTGCAAGGCGGAAAGAGGCATGGTTACTTCTGTGCTCAGCCCACCTGGCAGTTCTCACCCGCCCACCGTACCACCCGCACGTCCTTGACTGAGGTCACAGGAAAGGCATTGGCCTAGAAGAAAAGGTGAGGTCCCAGGGCAGGGTACACATCTCCTGTGAAGTCCGTTTGCAAAAGGCCTTCCTGGCCCTCAAGCCGAGGAAGTCACATCCCCTACATGGCACTGGCCACCTGGGGGCACCTGTGCGTCACACATCCCCAAGGAGCACCTTGAACTGGAAGGGAGCTCCAGAGGGATGGTCCAGGGAGATGCCCAGCTGGTTCCACCCAGGGCCACAGCTGCCCAGATGTCAGCCTGAGGCACACCAACACGCTTGCCACGTGAGCATGTTCTCAGCACTGGAGGGGAAGGCCTGCAGGCACACATGTACATCGGCTTGTAGGGCTGGAAACTCATTCCTGGGCGGGTCTGACTTCAGGGTGTCACCTGCATCATCCCGCCGTGTCATCGCATCAGTCTTACAGTGTGGGTAGGACCTTAATTTTACTGGTAAGGAAACTGAGGCTTAACGTGACTAAATAACTTGACCAAGAGCCCTCAGTTAGAAAGCAGTCTGGCTTGGAAACCATGCTCACTGGGCCCACACCGACTCTCCCCACCTCCTGCCCCTGGCAGCCTCTCACATCCAGAAGGGTCTGGGTCCCAGCCCTAATTACAGAGAAGGCTGTTCCTTAAGCACCTCCCACAAGATGACCAGGACCACATCACAGGTGCTTCAGCTCGTAGTCGGCCAAAGACAGTCTTATATATATAGTGCATCGATGAGGGAGGCGGCTGGTGGGCAGGAGGGGAGGAGAGGGACACCGGTGTTTTGGGAGATCAGGCTAGTGTCAGGGAAGGCGGGAAGACAGCAAGGCAGACTGATAAGTTAAGTGCAGGGTCAGCCAGCCAGTACTCACCCTGC
Source organism: Vicugna pacos (assembly GCF_048564905.1). NCBI lineage: Eukaryota > Metazoa > Chordata > Mammalia > Artiodactyla > Camelidae > Vicugna > Vicugna pacos. The sequence continues at coordinate 39,058,409 of NC_132997.1, read as the reverse complement.
ATCTGCCCCAGGTCTGTGCAGGGCCCTCCGGCAGACGCCTGTCTCTGTCAGGCTCCTCCCTTCCTCTCTCCCACACATGCACGGCTTGGAGAAGAAGCCTCTTAATTCCCTCACCAGGTTAATGTGGCCCCATCTCTGGGTCTGGGACTTCCCAGATGGCTGATTCATTCATGGTTCGCACTGGATTTATGCACTGACTTCCTTTCTTGGAGGGAAAGGCATGACCTGGGACTCAGCGGAGGAGCTAAGTAGGAGGAAAGTGTGTGTTCCCTGTGGAGGTCGACATCAGCTGGCTGCCGGCCTACCGGTGTTCAGGCTGTGGGGTGATGGATGGACAGAGCCATAGCCCAGCCTGGAGGGAAGGTGAGCATCTGAAAAACGAGGCCAGTGCAATGGATAAAACAGCCCCATGTGGTCGCAATGGGAGCTAGTTGCCCCGTGAATCCCCGGCCTGAGTGGAAGGGAGAGGGTAGGGGGGGAGTCACCCTGGGAAGCCATTGAGGCCAGCTCTGTGCTGGTCACAGACACCAACGCCCCGAGGTCTAGCCCAGGAACAGAAATGAGAGCCCTTGCGAGGAGGGGGCTTCAGAGGTCTGACCTGCGTGCAGCGGGGCAGTGTCTACTCCACCTGTGTAGATTTTGCTATGTAGGAACACATCCCTAAGGAGATGGATTCTCCTGCTTTGCAAAAGGAGAACTGTTCTGATTTAAAATTCAAATTCCACGAAGGCAACACTTGCAAAAGCACAGCCAGGCTGCATCCATCTGTGGGCTGCATCCACCCCGCCGGCTGCTGCGCTGGCACCTCTATGTACTATATGTGCCTTGAATAGATGGGAGGTGTTATTATCCCTATTTAGAGGCAGAAAACAGTCATAAGGCAGAGGGGCTTGCCAGGCGGGGCAGAGCTGAGCGTCACAATTAGCCAAGGGGCAGAATACACCTACACCCTACCTTGGGCATGGGGAACTCGCAGGTCCCCGAGCAGTAGTAGGCGTCGAAGGACTTGGGCGAGATGATCCATTCGTTCCACCCGATGTCCGCGAAGTCCACCTTCAGATACCTCCGGGAGCAGACCCGCGGCTCGTCCCACTGCTTCCTCCGGGCTTTCTGCATTGTCTTCTCGTCGAAGTCCAGCACCTGCGAGGAGGCCATGAGCACATCCTGGCCCTTCCTCCGGCGGTCCTTGCGCCCGGGCCGCGGCTTCAGCGCCCGGAAGGGGCTGGGCCACAGCTGGTGCTTGTGGTGGTGCTGGGCGTGGGGCGCGTGTGCCGGCCGCTCGTCCAGCCCTGGCAGCTCATTGTCCTGGAGGGGCCCAGTGGCCTGTGTGGCCCGGCGCACTCGGGGGTCTGTAGAGTTGTTGGGGGCTGCGCCAGGCTCTGGGTCCCCAGCCTGGAAGGGGTCGTATCTCTGCAGTGTCACTGCCACGCTGTTGGGCTCTGAGATGGCCAGGTCGTTGGCGTAGATGAGGATGTAGGGTGCGTGGGGGCTGGGCCGGGAGGCCCCAGGGGCCTTCTCTCCAGAATCCAGCTGGGCCGACAGGAGCAGCTCGCCATCACGGCGGGCTGCCTTGACGATGGGGGATATGTCCTTGGCCTGCCACAGGCCCCGTGGTGGGGGTGGCAGGGCCATGGCCCCGCGGAGCAGCCCCTGCGTGGCGGTGTTCTGTGAGAGGCTGCGGAAGAGCAGGTGCTGGCGTGCCGGGGGGCCTGGGGGCAGCAGGAGGCAGGATGCGTTCTTGGCCCGCTGTTTACATGGTGCCTCACGCGCCCGGGGCCAGCGCGGCTCCGAGTAGAAGTGGAATGTGGCCATGAGGATCATTTCCGAGTCCTGCATCGAAGTCAGGTTGAAGAAATACACGGCCTTCTGGTTGACCACTTCTGCGAGGGGAGGACAGACCACAGCCCGTTAGGTTGTCTCCTTGGAGAGGCCCCGTGCTCTTAGGGTCTCCGGCCCAGGGCCAGGGTGGAGGAGGAACTCGCCAATCCGGGGAGCGCTGCCAGCCTAGCCAGGCTTTCCTCATCTCATGTAATTCTCACAGTAAACTGATGAGGGCACCCTTTGCTATTTTCAGTGAAAGGATGGAGATGAGGGATGGAGGTCAGAAGGCTGGGGACTGTCAATATCCCATTGCAAAAAAAGGAAGAAAAAAAGGTAGCAGGCAGGGTAGATGTTCACGCCTGCTGGACCCTGCAGTTCCTGTTCCTACCTCTGCGCTCCAACACTTCTCAGTGAGCAAATGAACAAACGATCCCCTACACCTTCATTCATGAGATAAGGATGGTCTGGGATGGGTCCAGGCCCTGCTGACTGCAGCCCCCCCACCCTGTATTTGCATAGCCCTCTATTTTATAGACTTTAAATGCAACCCATTTTCCAAATGAGTTAAAATAAGTAGAGTGCCCCATACTTTTCCTGCATCTTGAGTGTCTCCTGAGGGAAACTGGGCTTAAGAGCACAGCCACTGGGGCGCCTACTGTTTATTCTGCCCAAGGCCTTTTACACTTGTTTTACAAAGAAAGAGTAATATCAGGATTGCCCCAGGTCACTCAACAAAATCGCCAACATCCAGGTTGCTCTCCAGGGGCCCAAACCATGAAAAGGACCAGGAGCCCTCAAACATCATACCTGCCGCTCAAGAACCCTTCAGGCCCCGTGTCCCTGGGGCTGTCAACCAGCCCGCCCTTGTCTCTCGGGTCCACCAGGTGTACCGCAGAGCCCCAGGGCAGAACACCCTTGTCTGCAGCCTCAAGAAGCGGCCCCGAGCCCTGGCAGCATGAGTTCTGTAAATAGCAAGCCCTCTCTAAGGTTTGGATGGACGGAGGCATCATTCCCGTGGTCGCCCCGTGATGCTGCAGATGAACAGGAGACCAGAGCTGCTATGTCAGCTGCCTCCCTCCCGCTGCTCTATTTCCTGCTGCCAGGTGTCTGCCTGCTGGGTGAGGCCGGGAGAGGTACAGGGCTCCCAAGAGTGGGGGTGTGTGTGCGTGTATGCATGCATGTGTGTGTGGACAATGGGCTTTCCAAAGGGCATGTGTGAAGGCCACAGCTTCTCTGACACCTGCACCCACAGGATCAGCTGGTATTTTTTTTTTAAACCAAAATCTTTAGTTTAAGGTTATTTGTTTCTATTGAGAAGAAGGCATAATTCAATTGGGAACATCCATGTATTTTTAAGGCTCTATGAGAGAGGAAGGAAAGAAAAATCGGAGGGTCTGATAAATGCCAGTCAAGACTTGGGTGACACTCAAAGATCCTACCTTACTGAATTCTCAGAACAAATCCGCGGAGAGGCGCAGCGGCCCCTCAACATGTCCACAAGTAAGAAGTAGTTCATGGTCTTGATGCACATTTAAAGTTGGCTTCCCCAAACCCTGCGGCCCTGAGTGTCATGGTCTCCGGTTCTGCATTTCCCAAACCTCCCTGATCACTGTCTCCCTCCCCTAGAGATACTGATTCAGAGGGTCTGGGACAGTAGGGCCCAGATATTCGTATTTTAATGAGCATCTTAGGGATTCTAAACATCAGGGAAGTTTAAGAAGCAATGGTGGGCAATGGCTGTGTATCCACAGCATCTGGGGTTGGCAGGTGGTGGGTGGGGATGCAAGTTCACTAACGAGGCAACCTCCACCCTCCAAGCTAGGAAAGACCCTAGGAACCGTGCTCCCAGGCCCGGATGGGACTGTGATTGGCTCATCTGCCTCAGACGGACAACAGAATCTCTGTCTCACGTGAATGCTTGGAGGATTAAATAAATAACATGTGATGTGCCAGGCCCAAAGGAAGATTCCCCAAATGTGGTTCCCTGTCGCTTTCATCTAAAGGACCAAGGCTGCCAGAGCAAATTCCTCCTATACCAGTTTAGGTCCCTGTCACACAATGGCCCAGATAGCATAGCGGAAAAAAGTGTTTTTCTTTTATCCAACTCAAGTCTTAACTCCATTGTTCTGCTAACAGGTTCTTTGCTGGAGAACACTTAAGAAGTTCTAGGAGAGACATTTCTGACTCCTTCCGAAAAGCTGGCCTTTCACAGCAAGATGCTGGCCTGAACCTACGGCTGTTGGTGAGAACGAAAAATGGCAAACTTGGGGGAACAGAGATGGGGCTGCCCAGAGGAAAGCACCTGGCTCTCCCACCCCTTCCAGTGATGAGGTGAGGGATGAGAGAGGGTACAAAGAAGGACAACTGTGACCACCAGGGTGGGGACAACAACCTCAGCTTGAGGTGGTTGTGGCCCAAGGAAGACGCTGGGAAGACCACCTCCTGGGGTGCTGAGGAGCACGGGGCGGGGGCCTTTTCTGGAGGTCATTTCTGCCTGAGGTGGAGGAAGGGGACGGCCAATGCTGCCCCTCCCTCGGGATGGAGAACCGAGGAGAGCACGCTCAGGGACTCACACCGGGAGGTTTGGCAGCCTTACGGGTCAGGCAGCCTGATCAAGGCTTGGGAAACCCCTACTTGGGCCAAATGCCGGGCTGATTCCTTCCTCTATCTATTGTAGTTCCTTTAAAGTACATCAAAGTTCCCAACTGAATGTGCTCCTGGCAAAGGTGGTCAGAGGTACTCAGAGGAGCTCAGCCCAGGGATGAGACAGTGGTAACTGTGGGGATGTCCATCTACAGCACCTGTCACAGCTTCAAGAACACAGTCCAGGTGAGGCCCCGGCAGGTGCCTTCAACCTCAGGTCACCATCCACTCAGAGCCCTCCATTGCCTCCCAAATAAAACTCAAAACCTTACCAAGGTGCTGTTTGCTCTGGCCTGCCGACCTCCCCAGCTCCATCTGCTCCCAGCACCCCGATCTCTGCTCTGTCACCCTGGCCTTCCTGTCCTTCCAACACGAAGCTCCAGTCTCAGGGCTTTGTCCCAGCTGTTTCTTCTGCCATCACCCCTCCTCCTCCAGGAATCACTCCCCTCTTCTTCAGATCTTTGCTTGAGAAGCATCCTCAACAAAGGGTCGCATTGGCTCCCTTGGCTGGAGGAGCAGCCCCCTCGCTCTGTCTGTCCCCTGCTTCACTTGTCTTCACCTCACCTTTGGACACCCTGATATATATTTTGTTGCTGTTGTTTCTCTTTCCTCTTAGAATGCTAACTCCAAGAGAGTGGGGCTTCGCCAGCTGTGCGCACTGCTGCATCCCTACATCCTGGCACTTCGTGATGTCACTGCTCAGAAATACATGCTGAATGGCAGGGGAGGGTGGAGTCTTTGCTAGATCTGTCCGTTTCACTTAACAAAGGGGCTTCCTGGCTTGCTGCCCTGGGGCTCAGCGAACATCCTGAAAGAGGTTCAGAAGGCCTCCTTCTTTGGAAAGACACAGCCGATTATGCAAATCCAACTGGAGGCACTGGGCAGTGGAATCTCTGTCCAGTTGTTTCCCCCTTGAGCCTTAGTTTTCTCATCTTTAAAATGGGAATAATGTGGCTTATTAATTATGAAGCTCAAAGCATATAGTCACACTTGATTCCTCACTTTCACAATGAGGGGAGCCGAGATGGTGAGTGGACAAAAAGATGGTGCTTCAGAGAGGAGACGGAACTACATCAATTGCCTGGAGTCCCCCAGCCAGTAAGGGGCAGAGCCGGGATGTGCACCCAGCCCTGCGTGAGTCCAAGCCTAGGCCCTTCCCCACCCTCCCATACCACATGTTCTGGATCTGCCTAACAGCTAATGTAACAAAGATCAGGTGCTGTGAGCTCTAAAATAGTTTAAAAACACAAGTTATTATTTGGGCGATTTTGAGTTCTGACTCTTCAAGAAAGAAAAGATCGACCTTATTTAGACAAGCTGATCTCTTTATGGATCTTCGGAAATCTCAGAGCCCATCATTTCCACTCTACTGGGGACTCAACCTCCTTCACAACTCGTCAGGGATGGGGCTGGAGAGGAAAGAGGCAGGGAAGGGGCCCTAGCCTGCGGGTCCTCCCAGGCTTCCTGCTGGCCAACCCTCAGGCCAGGAGGACCCTCAAGACTGTTCCAAGCAGAATCCAAGCCACCTGGAGATCTGTCCCTTCACCCACTGCCTCTGAAACAGCCATCAGGGTGACGGGAGTGAGAACACCGGAAGGAAGTGGGATGAAGGAAGAAAGCAGTGCGCCGGCCAGTGGTGCAGCAGAGAAAGGAAGAGGGTCTATTTTTAGGTAAGCTCCAGAGTCAGGGTTTAAACCCTGCTTCACCACTTACTAGCGGTGGGACCTAAGACAAATCACAGAACCTCTCTGTGCTTCAGTTTCCTCATCTGTAAACCAGGCAGAATCTGTATATGAGCCTCCTGAATTTGGAAGATCCTCTCCGCAGAGCTCTCAGCAAGGTGCGTGGTACCCTGCACGTGCTCAGAACATACTGGTCATGTGATGTCACAAGCTACTGCTATGCTCAGGGCACCTCACCCGTTCCCTGTCCTCATGCTCGATCAGAGGCACTGCCATGCATCCACCCTCTCCAGCAGGAGCCTGAGAATTGTCATGGCCATGACCCCCTCCTGCATCCAACCAATCCCAGTTCCTACTGGGGCCGCATCCGGTTTCTCCACTGCCATCTGGAGCTCCCCATCCTTCCACGACTGTCTTCGTCCACAGCCTGACTCAGCCGCCATGGGACCCCAGGACACTGTCACCCTCACGTCACACTCATGCTTCACAAGGAAATCATCTGTTACAGATGAAGAGTTCATATCCTTCAAAACCTCTACACATCAGTAAGAAAAAGACCAGAACCTCAGTTAGATGAAGTGATTTCCACAGGAAAAACTGCAAATGGCCAAAAGGCATGAAAAACCAATTCAAGATGACTAGTAATGAAAAATAAAAACAAAAATAGAAACTTCAAATGAGAATGAGGCTATAACAAGTTTTACCTGCATGTTGAAAATATGGTCCCATTAGGGTAAAAAAACCAAAATATAATATGTATACGTATTCCACCAAAATATTAACTCTGGTTATATCTGGGTTGCAATTGAGTTTAATTTCTTTTCTTTACTCTGATTTTCTATTATTTCTGGGTAAGTATGCATTTCTTTTATAATCTCTCTCCTCTCCTCCCCTCTCTTCCTTTTTTCTCTTTCCTTCCTCCCTCTCTCTCCCTCTCTCCCTGTCCCACTGGATACACACTTTATACAGCCTCACTGCCTACAGGCAAACTCATAACATTCAAGGCTTTTGGTGGCCTTGGCGGCCCGCTGGTCTGCTTCTGTTTCCCACCTCTCTCTTCCTGTTACTTCCTCACTGAAGCCACCTCTGCACAGTTCCTGGCACACAGGGCTCTGTTTCACCTCTGGCTAACACCACTTGCCCTTCTGAATCTCTCTGAGCTCCCCGTGCTCTGTGAAGGCTTCACTGGCCCCTCCCCACCAGCCCTTCCCCTGCTGGATCAGTGCCCGCCCCCAGCCCTTTCTCTCTCCCTTGTACCACCTGCTCCACTGCTCACATTCTCCTGTTTAGTTCTCCCTTCTCCACCAGTTCGTGAGTTTTTCTGGGCAGGGCCAGTAGGCCAGGTTTCTTTGTGTCCTCCGAGCTTACAGCACCTGCCACCGAATGAGGCGCTTAGGAAAGACTCGGGAAACTGAATGTGACTTTCGGCAATGTCGACAAATGGGCATTATTATTACTCCTATTTTAGAAACGGAGAAATCAAGCTCAGAGAGGTTAAGAAACTTGCCCTATATCACACAGGTAGGTGTAAAAGCCTAGGTTTAAGTGCAAATCGTTTGGGGCTGAGAGTGATGTAGACTTAATAGGGAACAGGACACCCTTCGGAGAGGGAAGGAGTTGGGTGGCTGGAGTAATAACAGCAGAGCTAATAAATTACTGAACTTACATGTGCTAGGCACTGTGTTAAGCACTGTGCTTATCTCAGTTCAATTAAAAAATGCTACAAAGAAAAGCCCCATTTTAGAACTGAAAAAAAAAAAGTCATGGCCAAGTTCAGTCACTGGCCAAGACCACAGACTAAGGATTGGGACCTCACCAGTCCAGCTCACAGCCTGCACTCAGAACCTCAGCTATGCTGCCTGGTGGCAGGCAAGGGACATGGTTCCACTGCAACAAGAGCTGCAGGGACCACCCAACTGAGGCAGCTGAGGCTACTGTCATGGAGCAGGCTGGGACCGGTATGATTCAGAACCAGAGCCGAAGCCCCCAGCATCTGTGCCTCATCCATAAGATGAGGGGGTCTCTGCCCAGGCTCATGTTTCCTTACCGTTGGGTCTCTGGGTCACGAAGCGGGAACCTCTGAGGGCTAGCAAGGAGCTGGGCATGAAGCAAGGGAAGGGATGAGAAACCCAGCTGGCTGGGCTCACTCTCTGCCCGGAACAAAATCCATCTCATCCCACTATGTGCACAAGAAATCGATGCTCAGAGAGGTAAAATGATGTGTACCACAGCACTCAGCCAGTAGCTGATGGAGCTGGGACTTGCACCCATGGTTGTCAGGTGGTTCCAAACAAGAGTGTTGGATTTGTCAGACAGTCCCAGACTGCTCCAGAATAATTCTGATCTTCCAGAATTGTCTGTTCCACCCTCTGTCTCCTAAGTCCTGGGCTCAGTTCTGATGAAGGTGGGCGGAGGGGACTAACAGCGAGGGGAACACGAGCCTGGCAGATGGAAAGTGCCACTGTGAACAGCTCCCCCTCCCGGGCCTCAGTTTCCTTATCTGTAAAATGGGAGGGCTGGATTTAAAGTACCATTTCCAGGTCCTTTTCAGGGATAACTGTTGCTTCACTGTTCCTTATACTACCCTAGCCTGGGAGAATAAAAAAACAGACTGTGGGCAAAAGCAGCTGGTGGGCTCAACAGGCACGCTCACCTCTTGTTGCAGCAGTGACCTTGTCAGCCTTGCTTTCCTCAACTGCAAAGCTTTGGGGACCGAGTTAATGGATGCCAGGTCAAGTCTACACCTGTATGAACACAAATGCTTTGTATTCCAGGGAAACACCTAACCCTGTCAGTGCTGGGCTCAGGGCTTACCCATATCACCTCATGTCATCTACCCAACAGGGAAGATACAGCTATGGTCTGCCCATTTTGTAGATGAGTACGCTCAAGTCCACAGAGCTTCAGTGATTGCCCAAGGTCACGGTCATGCTAAATGATTCTTGAGTAGCTTAATATTGATGTTCCAGAAATGGGCCCCAAGAGGTGAATAAGAGGTACCAGGAAGGACGGAGTTAGATTTGGTTGGCCCGGAGCCCAGGAACACTGACCTAGTGAGTCTGGCCATCCTAGTGCTCCCCGGGACATGTTTATGTGAGACCAAGCTTCCCATGTCTGGCTCTGAGGCCACTGATGTTACCTTGAGTCACACAGCCAGTGATCAACAGGTAGGTGGCAGATCTGACCCGAGGCTGTCTGGCCCCAGTGATGGGCTGGTTCCCCTCCACCCTACAGATCAATGGTCTCGCCCCTGATGAATGGCCTCCTCCTTTACAAGGGCTGCAGGGGACCCCTCCCCATATTTTCTGCCATGGCATTCTGGGATGATGAGTAATCTCCATGACAACCAGGGTCTTCCCACCGCCCCTGCCACCAGGATGCACATCCTCTCCGCTCACCCAGGGCCGGCAGAGGTAGCCCAGGCTGGACAGGCAGATGGCAGAGGCTGGATTCTGAAGTGCTCTCAAAGGCAGGGCAGGGAGGACTCTGCAAGTGGTCTCTGTCCAGCTCCATCCAAGGAGTGGGGAGAGGGGGAAGGATCTGCCCAGGTGGGACAAGGGCAGGAGAGTGGTTGGGATCCCCCACTGCCCAAGCTTCTAGACCTTTCCTGAGGCCGTCATAGTCTCAACACTTTATGCTAGTGCTCAGCAGGCCTAAGTCCCTATGCACCCAAGGCTGGGGACCCAGGGCCCTTCTCAGTCCACTCTGCTCCCCCAACCACCACACCCACCTACTGCCCCCAGCTAGAGGGGTACACCGTCTGTCCAGGCCCAGTGACTGGTACGTCTATCAGGGCTGCCTTATACCCACCTGACGGGCTCTCCTACCTCCTCTGTGGAGAGCTAACACAGCTTACCCCTAGGACATGGATACCCCCATGCTATGAACTTCCCCAGCCCAGTCCCTACTCTACCCTGTGCTTAAAGCCCTGTGTATGGGGTGATCTGTATCCAGCAAGTGTGACACCCTCCCAGGCTCGGCAACGCCCCAGAGAGAGGAACTCTGTCACTCTGTGCCACTTTGGTGTCCCCATCAGAGGCTCAGGGCCTGGGATGGAGTGCTGGAGGAACAGTTAAATGAAAGAATGAATGAACCAGTCAAAGACTAGAAGGAAGAGGAAAACGGAGGTGAAGGGGTGGGAGCATAGACAAGTGAGGACCAGGGAGGATGAAGAGAAGGGGCCCTGGGGCCCCCTCGACTTACCCAGCCGGGCCCTGAAGCTGCGGACCGTGTTTCCCCCTCCCGGCCGCGCGCCCCTTCGGCTGTATTTCTCATAAAGCCGGAGCATGTGGACAGCGACCATGTCCTGGGCGCCGGGGCCCAGAGCGGCGGCCACGTCCCCCGGGGACCGCTGCGGGTCCTTGTCCCCCATCAGACCGTCGGCGGCCGCTGGCGGGGCGGACCTGGCGGGGGCCGTGTGGCTGCCGCCCGCGTCCCGGAGCAGCAGCAGAAGCAGCGGCAGCAGCGGCAGCAGTCGGGACCCCGATCCCGGGCTGGTCCGAGCCGGGCCAAGGGCCATGATGGGTGGCGGCGACGAAGGGGCCGGAGCCGGGGAGGAGGAGGAGGGACAGCGAGGGCGCACAGGAGGCTGAGAACAGACCCCGGGGCCGGAGGGCGCGCGGGCCCGCTCGGGGAGCCAGAGGCGTGAAGTGCGGAGATCCGCGCGGGGCGCGGGGCAGAGTGGGGCGCACAGCCAAGCGCACGGTCTGTCCGCGCCGCCCGAGCCCCCGGACGACGGTCACGGAGCCGCCCGGAGCCGTCCGGAGCCTCGCAGAGCCTCGCTGAGCCCAAGCCGGCGCGCTGCCTCGGCGGACTCGCAGCCAAACTTTGCAGCCCCAGGCGCGCCCGGCTCGGCGGGTTCGAGGGGCGGGGCGGGGCGGGGCGGGGCGGCCGGCGGCGCCCTCGGGGAGAACCCGGCTGCGCGCCCCGGACCACTCCGGGCCGCCGCCGTCACGGCTGTCCCTGGCCGGGCCGCGGTGTGCGTGCGCCCGAGTGTGGCGGCGTGCGCGCGCAGGGGTGTGCGCCCGAGTGTGCGCCCGGGCGTGTGGGGGGCGTGGGCGTGGGCGTGGGCCAGCGCGCTCCCGGCTCCCCTGCGGAGAGCCGGAGACCCGGACCCGGCCCGGCTCCTGTGTGTCGGCGCCTCAGCCTGGCGGGACAGCGCGGGGGCTGGGCGGCGTTTAGAGGGGGGCCCTCCTGCCGGGTTGCCCCTGCAATGGCATGTGATGACTATGTGGTTGTGAGATGACAGCTCCCCCGTGAGGACCCGATGGGGGGATGTGTGTGCGCCCAGTTGTCTCTGAGCCAGTGTGTGTCCAAAATGCAAGCGCGAGGGGAACACGAACTCTCCCTGGGCAGCCTTTGAAAAGAAAAACCCTAACACCAAAGCTCAACCAACTGAGGGCGATCCTGATTAAAGGAAAAAGATCTCGATTAAAATTCAGAATTAGTCGATCAACAGACCCTTTATTTGGTGACAATGATTCCAGTTATTGAAGAAACACATCAAAGGTGCTTATTAATCTTTGGACAGGTGGCCAGCAGGGTTGTCGCGAAAAGCGGACACGGTTTCAAATTGTTTTACAAAACCATTTCCAAAGCTTCAGGATAGGAGAAGGAAAAGCTTAGTTTTCCTAAGAAGGTTTCACAATGAAGTGAGGCTGTGATGAACCCCTGGCTCACCACCCCTCAGTTTAGTCTGGGGGCAAGGTTTCTTGTCTATGGATAGAATTCCAGGGCGGCTGTGAATTTGGATGGGGAAAAATGACATCTTTATTTTTGCTAACCTGTGCCAGAAACTTAGCGTTCCATAATATTAGAAACACAAGTAATCAAACTACAGTGATAGCCACTACCCACAGATACTTTCATATCACACTTTCCTATCATGTTTCAGACTTCTTGAAAATACCATTCTTGCTCATCACTATTCTGAAATTCAAGAACTTAAGCCTGCTGCTAGTTATTTAGCGAATTAATTAAAAGGCACATGTAGCACTATGTTGCAAAGCTGTTTTAAAAAACATTTTGGTAACTAGTTTAATGTCATCAGCTTCCTCTATAATCCCGCATATTAAGAATATTCTTTTGAGAAAGGGTCTAGGGTTTCCTCAGACTGTGTCAGGGGTTCAAGGCCCACACAAACGGTTTAGGAACCTCTCTGAGGGAAGGAAAGGACATCTCCAAACCTGCATTTTTCCAGCGAAGTCCAAGATGTCTATGCTACATTATTATCTTCAAACTTGCAAGCATGCTCTTCCCTTTGTTGGTAACTCTGGGCTCTTCAAGCACAAATCATGACTTTGCTTGGAGGGCTTACAATGCTATAATTGAAAAACTGCTGAAAAGATGGTGGTAAAACCACCCATTTGTAATTTTTCAAAATCTTGCAGTGTCAAATGAGAGGTCATCCTGTTGAGAGCTTCGGAACCTCAGGCCTGTAGCTTTGTTGGAAGACGATAGGGAAACATTTTCCTTCTTTTGACAATTAGCGCACATCGCATTCAACCTCCCATTAGCCCATCTCCCATTTGTTCCGTGAAGCAGTTTTCGAAAAGGGTTGGCCTGGAGGTGAGAGGACCAGTCACAGTCTTGGACTTGATGAATCTCTCCTCGTAAATGATTCACACTAACTTTTACTGCTCCCTCCCCCTGCCCCCACTTCCCTCCTGCTCCGTGTGCCCCTCACTTCCCCTCTGCCCCCCTCTCCCCTTCTCCCCCAGAATGCCTCTGACCTGTACCGGCTGGGGGTAACCTCTGCTCATGGGTAGTTTTGTCTCTGCTGGGGCCATACACAATCGAGGCCTGTGAAAAGGAGGGTGAGTCCGCAGGAGGCCGGGCCAAGCTGGGCTATTCGGGATCTGTGTCCATTAAAGCCTCCTTGCTCTCCTTAACTCATTCCCGCTCCATTCAAGCCAGCCCGAGGGTCAGGCTTTAGCCGGCACTAAAACCTGTAGGGTACAGATTCTCTGACATTGTTGGGAAAGAATGAAGGCATCAACCGAGGATAGCTAATATTTCTTGCCTCGTTTTATTGCTGAACAGCAGGACTGTAAACTCCTGAACACTGGAGCGCTATGGCTCCCTTTCATGTAGCCGAGATGATGGGATAAAAATGTGTTTGGTGAAGCAATTCAGATTACCACCGGGTCACATCCTCGCTGGCTCCCAGCAAGGCCTGCAAACAGCATCGCTGAGACAAGAAACAATCGCTGTGCAACATCAGCTCATGCAGAACAGAGTTCCTAGCGTGGAAATGAGGCTAACCGCGGAGCTTGCCAATGAGAATGTTTTGTTTTTAATAGCCCAGGCTGCGGCTCAGAATGGGAGTTGAGATGTCGCATGGTGGATTCCAGCCCCGAGAGCTGTGATTTCTCACAGCTTCTCACTGAAATTATCCCGGAGTCCCGGAGTGTCCGATGCTACTTTTACTGGGGCTCTGAGCTTTTGAACTTGCTGTCAGGGATGGAAAGTGCTCAACCTCTCTCTGAGAGGTTATTTGCGGGTCCTTAGTCTTCTCGGCTTACCTGCCACATGGTCTGAGGATAGCAGGGTTTCCCTAGGCTCAGAAAACCCTGAAGAAGAAATAAAGAAGCTCCGTGGTTACGAAACTCTACACCTGAGTGAGGGAGAAATCACACCCTGGATAGTCTGAGAAGCAAGCTTCATTTGGTTTCATCCGGCACCTTGCCCCAAGTAATCCCCAAAGGAAATATTCCTGAGCAGTTGTTTCATGATGCTGTCTGGTTACCTTGTGGTAGAGTTGGTCTGTGGCTCTCACTGGCTCTCTCTCCCTGGGCCGGCCCCAGCATCTCTTTGGAACCCCGGCCACCTCCCGTTTCAACGAGAAGGCTGACTTCCTGGCTGTTTTCAGCTCCAACGCACTAGGCCCCGGTCTGTGGCCTTCTGTCAACTCGTTCCTGGAAATGAGAGTATCTCCAGGGCCTTTTGGAGTCAATTGGGATGAAGTTCATGTCCCTGTTTTCACTCCTCCCTAGCTGTACAGCCTCAGGCAAATTACTTGACTTCTCTGGGCTTTGATTCCTTCAACTCTGAAGGGGGACAAGAGTAGGCTATTAGGAGGATCGTTGGTAAGGTTTTAACATGAGATGGAACTAAATAACATTGATCCTGGTTAACTACTGTTTTTATGTATCTTGTGTTTGAAAGAGGTTGGAGCCTGTTTAAAGTGGATCCAGACTCTGGGAGATTTGGTGAGAGGTTCAGCCTGGCGCTTTTTTTTTTTTTTTTTTTTTTTTGCTCTGCAGAGGAAATGCATTTCTGAGTGCACTGTGCCAAGAGCTGAAAAGACAAGGAAGAGGAAAGGCTGTTTTCTTGTTGAGGAAGTCCTGGACCTCTCCTACTGCGCCTTCATCATCAGTATCTGTGGGTCCCTGTCCAAAGACGGCAGATGATTCACGCATCTTCGTGTAGATTTCCTAAACTCATGGCCCCGAGGACAAAAGAAATGCAGGCAAATCCCTCTTCCCATTTGGGGCATGAGCTGTGAAAAAGCGGCTGCAGGGTTTGCTGGGCGCTAGAGACAAGAATCCCAGGGCCTCCTCCAGGCCGCCAGGCCCGAGTGTCATAAATCTGTAAAATAACAAGCACAAAAGACTTTATAATCAATGACAGATTGTATTTTTGCTCTGGCAAAATCTCTCCACGGAGTTAACATTTTATAGGGAAATAACTACCCACTTTGCGACTCCTCCTCAGCCCATATTCTCTTTCTGAAAGTTGGGAAAAATCTCAGAGATTCCAAGTCAGCTCCTCGGAGAACTGTGGCAGAAGTAAGCGTGACTTCCCCTGGGCGGGAACCCAACTCTCCCGTGACTTCCTAGGGTGGCTCGGGCCATTCATTTCTGTTTTGCTAAAATACCCGTGACATGTGAATAAACCAGGATTACAGAACATTGTCTCGGCCAGTAATCTGAGCCGGCATGGGCTCTGGTGTGATGAAATATGGTGCTCTCTAAGCAAACATGGGAATTGGTATTACTTCTCGTTAAAGCTGAACAGTGGGACTATTTAGAGCTGATGCATGAATGCTGCGCTGTGGGGAGGGACAATTTGAAGGGAGCCGATTGGAGGGAGGGGGTCGGGGTGTGTGTGAGTTGGCCAGAGCAAGCCAGTTAGAAGTCAGCAGGGGAGATGGCCAAAGGGACACTTCAGAAATCAGGACCCCTTAGAGGCAGCACAATCTCCTTACAGCCCCCAAATAATCTTCTGCAAAACCTTTGCAGGAGGGACAAAGCCTGACATCCTTGTGCTGCCATTCAAGCCTCATCATCTGTCTCATTGGTCGCTGTCTGTCTTGCTAGAGCCTCTCTCCAGTCTCTCTTCTTCTGCCAGTCCCCTCGTGCCCCAGAATTCAGAAAGGTCCACGTTCTCTGTCAGTGCACATCCCAGCCTCGTCCCACAGCGCTTTCCTACAGACAGACTGTAGCGCATCACCCAATGCCCTCTTCCAGGACCCAAGCTCTCATTCCCTCAGCTGCCAGGACAGTTCTCTGGTGTTGGCTTCCAGCTGAGTCTCCCCTGCTCCCCAGGAATTGCCTCATCCAAAGCTGTCCCCCACCCCTGCCTGGGGACAGCCCAAATGCAGTGTTGAGGCCCCGAAGGGGGCCTTGCCCCCAAGGCAGGACTGTTCTGCAGGAACTTCTGGCTCCAGAACTCTCCCCTGGCTCTGCTCACGCCCCTGTTACAGCTGCATTGCATTCAGCTTGGTTCCTACAAGCGCTCGCCCGTAGACCTCTGTACCTCTGTTTTCACCCGAGCGTCCGTTTCCTAGGACAGCTGACCTAAGATAGTCGGGGCCAGGAGTGATGTCAGAAAGTGGGCTCAGAGATGGGACCCGGAGTCTGACTCACCTACTGCCCAGTGGCAAAGAGGACTCGGTGACTTGTGTCACTGCAGTCTGCCTAGTCCTTGACATGAACTGGGGGGTTCAACATCCCTGATAGTAAAGATTCAGGGGAAGAAGGGATCCTCATAAAGAAAGTGGAAGTGGTTGGCTCTTGCTGAGTGAGACGGAGTCATGGGAGAAAGATAATGAAAGGTTGAGGATGGCTAATCACTAATTTAGGGCAAAGTGTGCAAATCAGAGGGCTTTCTTGGCAGCATGTAAAGAAATCCTCATCTCTTGCAGTGGGTGCAGCTGAATGCCAGGCCCAGGACTTAAATTTGAAGGTAGCAGAGCTCCGGTGATGGTTGAATTCTCAACCTCAGCAAGTCTGTTATGCCCAAGTCAGGGCCCCGGTTGGGAAGGAGTGGAATCAGGACACCTTGGTTGATGCACTGAGAACCTTAAAACTTCTTACCTGCCTACATGCTCTGGGTCTGGAGAATGGCCCACAACCTGCTTGCTTGAAGATGAGGCAGCTGTAACATATGTCCCTCTCATGATCTATCCATACCTCCCTTCCTGGCTTCCAGATGAAAACTGAGGTCATGGCACCATGTAACCCAAGCAGGTGCGTGTTGGACCCACTAAGGGGGAGCGTTCTGAAGTTTGGTGTGTCTTAGCACAGAGTCAACCCGCACGAGCTGGCCATGGTTGATCGTGATTGGGACCAGATCCTGAGGGGGCTGGGATATAGCACTGGATAAGGGAGAGTCCAGCAAACAGAAGCATTGTCCCATAATACAGAGTTTACACCAAGGCAAGGGCCCCAGGAGATGGGGCTAATATAGGCTGACTTTGGGATGGTTGAAAAAAGCAGCGATCTGCACTAAGTGAAATATTAATGCCAAAACTGCTGTGATGGATAAAAAGACAGAGGAATGGATTAAAAGTTCAGAGAACGAGACGTGCTGGAGTGGGAGTGGTATCTGGGACCGGAAAACCAATAGCCTATGTGTTCCATGGAAGGGCTCAGAGGACTCTCCGTTTTTCAAAGTGACAAGGAATTCAATGGTGATTGGGGCACCAGCATCATGAAAAAGTCAATGATGGCTGCTCTCTGTGGGTAGCTCGCGGTAGGTGATGTTACTGCTGAACTGGGATCCTTAGCAGAAGTGGGATAAAAGGATCCCAGAATAACGGAGCGCTTGGCTGTCCAAATCAAGGTGAACACAATTATCAAAAGAGGCACAGCTGGATTTCAGCCAGGATGCCTGACTCACACGAGGCTACGGTGCTTAATAGAACACGGAATCCCCAGGGGACAAGATAGACGGGCAGCCAGCGAGAGTATTGCTCAATTTGTACAATCAAAATGAGATCAGAGATGGATGGATGAGGCTGAGGGAAGCCACCCCAACTTTCTTGCCCAATTTCTGAACCTGAGCCAGTTTTTAGGGCTGGGACCCACTGACGAGAGAGGCAGGGTCCCCAGGAGGAAGAAGCCCGCAATAGCACAGCAAAGATAAGTGGCGATGATTCCCCATCCTTCCCCCAGAGGGACCCAGGGCCATTTACTCAGAGAACAACAATACCTGGGCAAAGGGGAACATCCAGATGCTTCAAGGATAGTTGGACACAGGATCCAAGATGACATTGATACTGGGTACCCAAAGCATCGTTAACCACCCAATAGAGTAGAATTTTATGAGGGCCAGGCAATAAGTGGATCCGGGTCCAGGCCCAGCTTACTGAGCCCATGGTCTTATCCAGTAGCCATTTCTCCAAACCTCAAATGTGTAGCCGGAGTCAACATTTTTGGGAGCCAGAATGTCTGCATTGGCCGCTTAGCCTGCAGGGTGAAAAACGCGAGGATGGGGAAGGCAAGTCAGAGCTTGCAGGGTAAGAGGAACCACAATAAGAAAGTTCAAGTAGAAGGCTCTGAAATTGTTTCCTCACTCCTGCTCCAGCCAGAATGAAAAGTCAAAATCAGTGTTCTGTCCCAGTGACTGGCAGATTATACATCCTTAAAAATATAAAGTCTGGCCCCTACAGAGCCAGACAGAAGTGCAGTGGGTGACTGCAAACTCAACCAAGTGTGGTATCAACCATCTCAACGGCAGGATCGGTGTCACATGTGATCCCTTAGCCAGAGCGGATTGACATGGCCTCCGTACATGGTGTGTAGCCTTTGATCTGGTGACGTGTTCTTTTCCATCTCGTCCAAGGACTTAGGAGTCTGCATTCGTGTGGGCCAGGCATTGGCATACATTTACTGGCATGTGTATTTCTTTCCCTAAGGCCGTCCACAGGTTGAGATCTTTTTATGGTTAACTTCTATTTATAACAAGGAATGCTGGTTTTCTATTTACCCTAGAGATGTAAATGTTCTGTTTAAGATAAATGTAAGTAAAAATAAGAGTGAGTTGGTTTAAAGAAAAAAATCCTAAGTAAAGGGTACTTGGGTAGGAGCCATGAGGGTAGTTAACTGAAGGATGGTAACACCTCCCCTTGCGATTTCTCCTGCCTGGAGGGCCCCTCCTGTGCATCAAGTGAGTAGACAGCCCGCAGGAACCAGCCCCACAACTCACTTCTTTGTGAAGCCCCCTGGCCCTGCATTAAGCAGAGATACTCCTTCTTATAAAATGTGTCTCACCATGTGTAATGATCTGCCTACAGCTGGCCCACAAGGATCCTGAGTGCCAGGTCTTTCTCTTACTCCCCGTTGTAACTCCAGCCCCAGAGGGTAGGTGTCGTGGGCAGAATTCTAAGACAGTCCCGAACCCCACCCCTAGGGCGCGTGTCTGTTATAATTCCGCCCTTTAAGTGGGAGCGAGGTCTTTCTTTGCCTGTCACTCCTATAATTAGCTTACCTTCTGTGGCAAAGTTGAAGGGATTTTGCACATGTAACCAAGGCTCCAAATCAGTTGATTTTCTGGTAATCAAAAGGGAGCTGGTCCTGAGTGAGCCTGACTTAGGCAGGCAAAAGGCCTTAAAAGGAGACCTGGGCTCTTCATGGAGAGAAAGCCTCTTGCTGGCCTTGAAGAAGCAGACTGCCTGCTGTCAGAGGGTCTGAGGGACTGCAGGGGCCTCTAGGAGCTGGGAGCACCCCAGCTGAAAGCCAGCAAGAAATTGGGGCCCTCAGTTCTCCAACCACAATGAGCTGAGAAGAGGAACTCAACCTCCAGAAAGGACTACAGCCCTGACACCACCAACACGGTAGCCTGATGGGAGGACCCAGCTAAGCTGCCCCAGACTCCTGCGCCGTGAAAGCTGTGAGATAACACATATGTGCTATTTTAAGCTACTGAATTTGCAGGAATTTGTTACGCAGCAGTAGCAAACTAATGCAGCAGCCTTGGTAAATGGCTGCTGAATGAGCAACCAAGCTGAGTGACTGTGCTCATCAGCTTCTGGGCTGTCCTCAGACGAGGGGGCTTTTCCCACGGGGGAGAAATGGAGCAAGTGGGAGGGGAAGGTTAGCATCTGCAGGATCCTGCAAATTGCCCCCTGACTTCACTTGGTGCAGACAAGGAGCAGGCCTGAGCATGGCCTGTGGTCATTTAGGAAAGGGAATCTCCAGGGGGACCCGTCTGAGCCTGGCCCCCTCAGCCAGTGCACCACTCCACTGACTGAGTCTTTCCCAAGTGACATCACCACCTCTTCCTCCTTTGCTGACTACAGCTGTGGGTCAGTCCCCCATCCCCCAACCCCACCTCCCCAAGAGACATGAGCTGGAGGTCAAATGCGCCTGCTGGTCCTGTCAGGGACCAGACAGCTCTAGGACAGAGTGCCTCTCCCTCACTGCTCCAGCCCATCCTTTATCCTTGACTTCTGGCTTGAGCCCTCCACCCCAACTGATGGCCTGGCCTCTGTTCCACTGTGCCTCCATCTCCCCTCGCCCTGCCCGCCTCTAACCAGCAGCACCTGACCTCTCTCAGGCCACCTGTCAGCACTGCCCTGGGTCTCCCAGACCCACTTCTCTGGATCCCATTTGATGACCATCACAGGCTGCTCACTGCCTGACCCCACCAGCCCCCACCTCAATATCTTTCTCCTTCTCTCAGCTTCTTTCACACCTTCTCCACTCCCCTCCAGCTCCACATCTGCCCAGCCCCCCTTTCCTCAGAGGATGAGCTGACATCTACATCCCCAAGGAAACCGGGCCCCCTGCAGTGGACCTCTGTTGCTTGTCTGCCTGGCACAGCTTGTCCCTTTCTTCCCGAGACAGCACCCTCCTTCCTGTGGAGGGGTCCTGCCCCAGCCACACCTATGCCTCGGGGGGCTGCTGCCTGAGAGGCTGCCCTCGGGTGGTACCAACAGTTTGGGTTCATGACCCAGCCAATCCTAGCACCTGTCCTGGTCACAGAGATCCCAACTATGTATGTGGACAAAATTTTTTTTTCAATTGAGGTATTACAGATTTATAATGTGTTTATTTTTGGTGTATAGCATGGCGAATCAGTATACATTATGTATATATATATACCTTCTTTTCATATTCTTTTTCATTATAGGTTATTACAAGCTATTGGATATACTTCCCTGTGCTATACAGTGCGACCTCATTGTTTATCTGGTTAATATGTAGTAGTTTGTATCTGCGAATCCCAAATTCCTAATTTAGCCGTCCCTGCTTCCCCCTTTGGTAACCATAAGTTCATTTTCTAAGTCTCTGAGTCTGTTTCTATTTTGTAAATAAGTTCATTTGTGTCATTTTTTAAGGATTCCACATATAAGTGATATCATATGATATTTGTCTTTCTCTGCCTGACTTACGTCCCTTAGTATGATGATCTCTAGGTCCATCCATATTGCCACAAATGGCATTATTTTTTATGGCTGAATTATATTCCATTGTGTAAATATACCACATCTTTATCTAATCATCTGTTGATAGGCATTTAGGCTGCTTCCATGTCTTGGCTATTGTAAATGGGGCTGCTATGAGCATTGGGGTGCATGTATCTTCTTGAATTAGAATTCCCTCCAGATATATATCCTTAGGAGTGGGATTGCTGGATGATATGGTAAGTTTATTTTTAGTTTTTTAAGGAATCCTATGCTGTTTTCCAGAGTAGCACCAAATTACATTCCCACCAACAGTGTAGGAGGGTTTGTGGACATCTTCTTATCCAGACTTCTGCCTTCACTTGCTACTCCATCCCAGCCTGCTCTTACCCACCTAACTCTTTTCACAGAGAACAGAGTGATCTTTCTATTGCCAGAGGTGACCCCAGCACTCTACTGTCCATAAGACATTACTCGCTGCCCCTGCCCCTGGTGTAATCCCCACGTAAGGCTCTCACAAATTACCCTCGCCACCATCACCCTTACTTTCCTCAGCACCTTCTCCCCTTGGCACCCTGGTTTTCCTTCTCACTTCTTACCTGTGTTCCTTGTCTCCCAAGCCGACCTTCCCTCAGCTGTTCTCTCATCCTGAAATGCCCCTGACCCCACACCCACCCATCTGGCCTTCTCCCATCTTCGAGCCTCAGGGTTGAGTTTTGCTTTGCCCCAGAAGTCCTCCCAGATGCCCTGTCCTGTGTCCTCTGTGCCCTGGGAACTCCTGGGGAGACAGTGGCAGATGAGGGTCTGTCCTGTGGATTTGCTCAGGGAGTGAAGGGGGATTTGTTCTCAGGCTGCAGGAGGGGAGAGGAACCCGTGGGGGTGATGCTTCCTCGATAGCTCCTGACTCCCTGCCCCTTTTGCCTTTTGTCTCCCCTGAGCCTTTTATCAGGTGGCAGGAGTCGGGGGAAAGTAATGGGCCAGAAATGGTCAGCTCTGGGCCCCTTGGCAGCTTCTTCTGGTTCCAGAAGGATTTACTAACTCTCCAGGATTTAACCAGGCACCTTTTAAAAGAAAGCTTTTGTATTTTTTATTTTTTTAATTGATGTGTAGTCAGCTATGATGTGTCAATTTCTGGTGTACAGCACAATGTTTCAGTCATACATATATAAACATATATTCGTTTTCATATTCTTTTCCATTAAAGGTTACTACATGATATTGAATATAGTTCCCTGTGTTATACGGAACAAATTTATTCTTTAATCTATTTTTATATATAGTTAATCAGGAACCTTTGATTGACAGAAACCAAGGTCAAGCCAGCACAGTTGGGACGGAGGGATTGACTGGCTCAGGTAATCAGACTGCCAAGAGGGAGGGGTGCAGCCAGCCTTTGGGAAAACTCAAGCTAAGGACTTCAACACTGTGAGAACCCCCCTTCCCCCCTTTCTTTCCTTTTTTCTTCTTCCAAATGAAAGCAGCTTTAATGTTAACTAATTATATAATTACTACTTAGCTATCGTAAAATACAAGAGCAATGTATGTGATAACTCTATGAACATTCTGGTTACCATCTGGACCAAGGGCAGGCAAAAAAATTTTTTTCCTGTAAAGAGCCAGATATTACATATTTTAGACTTTGTGGGCTATATGATCTCAGCTCTGTGGAAGCAACCATAGGTAGAATGTAAATGAAGGGTCATGGCTGGGTGCCAATAAAACTTTATTTACAAAAATAAGTGGTGAGCTGGATTTGGCCCATAGGCTGGAGTTTGCCAACTCCTAGTGTGGACATTTTCTTTCTGCCTCGGGTCTCAGCTTCATTCTCTCCTATGAGGGGTGGAGTAGAGCGGAGATGGGTCTCAGAGCTTATGGCCAAGGAAGAAAGGCGTGATTCCCTCCCAGCCCAGTCTGAGAATCCCAGCGGAGGACTTGGGTTGGCCTGACTCAACTCTGGATCAGTTTTGAGGGAGGATTGCAGGAGGGTTATCTGACTGGCTCCTGGTACTAGAGGGATGGGCTATTTCTCCCAGCATGTATTGTGTGTGCTGTTTGGGATATATAAAATGATTGAGGTCCAGCACATTCTATACCCTTTGACCATCGCTCAGCTTTTGTG
Organism: Vicugna pacos; assembly: GCF_048564905.1. Lineage (NCBI taxonomy): Eukaryota > Metazoa > Chordata > Mammalia > Artiodactyla > Camelidae > Vicugna > Vicugna pacos. The sequence continues at coordinate 39,035,512 of NC_132997.1, read as the reverse complement.
AAATCAGTCTTAATTTTTACTACAGCATCCTGAAAAACAAACCAAAAAACGGTTTTGAGTTTCATCATCTCTTGTTACCCATTGGGAGTTTCATTGGTCCCCAACCCCTTCCCATCTTTGTAAATGTCCTCCAGGCTGTGGTATGTCTCCCAACAGGTATTTTTTTACATCCAAAGGGACTCACAATATTGGTCTCCTGAGACCTACCTGGGTTCTTGTTGGCATGGCCCCCTTTCCCCACAGCCCTTCTCCATCCCACTTTCTGCCTTGAATAGGTCAGACTCGAGGGGGCGTTGGCAGGCTCATGTCTGGTCGGGTCCTATCATGGCTACAGCATTGCCGTGACCTTCTGCTTCTGTGTCTGATGGTAGGGACCCTTGATCCTCACCAGGGGACTCAGCCCAGGCTGTCGCAGACTTGGGCATCTACCCCAGCCCAGGCAAGCAGTGCTGTGGATTCGGTCTGGTGGCTGAGCCCCCAGCACCTTAGAGACCACAGAGGAGACCCTGATCTCTGCCTCCTTCCCTGGCTGCCCGAGGTCCCCATGCCGGGCTCACCTGTGAGGCCAGCCTGCCTGTCTGCAGTTTCCTCTTGGACCTGCTTGTCCAGTCTGGCTGACTGCTGTCCCTTCTCCAGCCTCAGCTTAGGCCTCAGTGTGCACTATTTAAATCCCTGGTCCTCTGGGAAGCACCAGGACTCCCTGGAAAGAGATCACATTGGAATCTGTGGTCCAGGGTCTGGCCCCTGGCTTCATCCTGGAGCAGGTGTGAGACCTTGGGGAACTCTATTTCCTCTTCTGTAAAATGCAGATAATAAGGAACAGATCCTACAGGGTGCTTGTGAAGAGTGAAACAATTGAGATGAATACTGTTCTTGGCTCATCGTAGGGCTAGGGTGACCAACCGTGTCCACTGACCCAGGACCTTCCTGGTTTTAGCCCCAAAAGTCATGCATCTCAGACCTGGGCAAACGAGCACTGTGGTCAACACTGCAGGGGCTGTCAATCCTGCTTTCCTCCTCTCCTGCTTGCCCTTCCACAGGGACTGATGTCCTCACACACCTCCATTCCCAGCGTCAAGGGTTCCCCAGGCTATTCTGCAGAGAACTGCTCCTTGGCCAGAGGTGTTCAGACCCCAGGAAGATCTCACACTCTGGGTACCCTCCTCTGTATGCTGGACTCAGCCTTAGCTTTTCCTCCTTTTGGCCCATCCTAGGAGGACCCAGACCCTGCTGTAAGGACTGTGGCCATGCCCTGCTGTCTATAAAATTCAAGTCCTAGTTTCCCCGCTATTCATGCTGATACTCACACAGGTCTGCCTGACCCTGGGCCAACATGTCAATGAAAACTGCCAGCCCCCAGAGATGCCTCTGCTCTCACTTCCCTCCTGCTGCACTGCCAGGGCATCATTCAATCCACTTGCCTTTCCAAGCTCCATCCACATTCCCACCTCTTCCTCCGGAAGCCAGGTACTGCTTCTCGGGGACTCCTTCTCTTCATGATAACACCCATCCAGGCTCTTTCCAAATATTTAGCTATTTTCAGGGAAGAGTAATAGTTTGGTGGGCTGGCCATGGGGGAGTACGGGGGGAAGCAGGATGCGAAGGGCTGGACTGAGAGGGCAACTGGACTGCTGGGCTGCAGGTTGGCATCTTCTGTGGACACGGAAGCCTGGAGCAGTCTTGTCAGTAGGGAGGGGCTGGATGAGGAGGGGCTTGGAAGATTGGCTGGAGAGAGACTGGGATTGGGAGGCCCCTAAGAGGTAAGGAGGGCCTGCCCCTGCCCCCACTGCTTCCTGAGGACTTGAATCGTAGATCTCCTGTTCTCCTATGTCCGAGGTGCCTGCTGAGGGTGGCAGGTGCATCACGTGGCGCCAGGATACAAGGCTGGCAGCCTCTGCCACTTTTCCTATGACCAAGGAAGTTGGCTGATTGGCAGAGTTAAAATCAGTTCCCCTCAACACAAGCTAGACTGCTAGCCTTTCTTCTAGAACCAGTTTGCCAGTGGTGCCCTTGTCTCAGATTCAGATGAATCAAATGAACATTTTACATGGGATAATTTCATCCTATGTGAGATGCCAGCATGGGGTCCGGTCCCATAAGTAGATGACAGGAGACTGGAGCAGGTACCAGGATCCCCCACAAGAACACCTCTGGGAGGTGCTGGCCCTGCTCCTGCCCTCATCCCGGTCCAGCTCACAGGGTCCTTTGGATTCCTGTTTCTGATTCTCACTGTTTCCAGTGGGATTTGGAGATTTTTCCTGTTCAACATCTATTGGACAATGTTTCTCGAGGGTCTGTGATGAGCTGAGCACGGGGCAGGTGGTTCTGAAGGCTTCCAGGAAGTGAGAGCAAGGTGGTGTGGGTCACAAGATGAGGACAAAGAAGTGGACGTGGCACAAGGGGTGATGGGAGAGATCTCACTGTGAGACCCTAACTGCACCTGGATGGAGAAGTCCAGGAGGGCTTCCTGGAGGAGGTGGCAACTGGGCACCCCCCCCCCCAAAACATCATAGTGAAAGAAGAAAAGGTGTTCCAGGCCAATGGAGCATACAGAGTCAGAGAAAAAGGAACAGGCATGGTCTTCCCAAGAACTTCAAATAAGGTAGAAGGCAAGCATACCCTTGGCACTTGTAGACATTTCAAGCGATCATAGCTACCTGGACCACTGAGTTAGGCCATTGGAGGGAAGGAAGAGTCATGTGGTATCTGCTGAAGCAGAGATGTGGCTTTGCAGGGCAATTTAGAGAAACACAAAGAATATTCATGGTCAGGCGCTGGGAGCCAGGGTCCTGCCTGCAGCTGGGGCAGTGAACCAAGAGAAGCATGAAGCCTCCATCTCCTTCCTGAAGCTGGGATTCTGGAAACGACAGCAGTCTGCTCTCACTGAGGAGGGAGTCTGACCTCCCACAGACCCAAAGGCGGTTCTCTAAAGCCTGGTCCATGGAGGGGAGCAGGCAGCGAGAGTGGCAGACAGCAAGGGTGGAGGACCAGCCTCTTCCTGTCTAGCTGCGTGACCGCTGATGACCTTCAACTTCTCAAGCACAAAGCCTGCTTCCCATGTAATATTCACCTTGCCAGGTGGATCCTAAGACTTAAACATCATTCCTTAAATCACTTTGGTGATGCCAGGTCTCTTCTACCCCAGAGTGAGGAGGCAGCCAGGTGGTTTAAAGAAGCCTTGCCGCCGCTACACTCTGTGCCCAGGTGCCAGGCATCTGGGGACCCTGTAACCTGGTGCCACTCTGTCCCAACCCTTGCCGTCTGTCTTGGCTGGTCTTGGGGGCTCTCTGGAACCAGCAGAGGCACCGGCGGGCTGGCAGGCGGCTTTTATGTACCTAGTTAGGGTTTTATGCTGCAGCCCGGGAGATCTGTGTCTGACTAGGCCTGTGGGTGGCTGGGGGAGTCTGTGCTCTGGCCTGGACCCGCCCCAAGAGCAAAGGCCGGGGGCCACCCCAGCAGGCCAACCCTGGGAACCTCACACCTAGGCCCAACCACAGAACAGGGGGACTGGGCCCTCTGGGCTACAGCTTTCCTTTCCTGAAATGTGTGTTCCCATTTGTTCACAAAAGGGGTGGGCCATGCAGAGGGGATGGAGAAGGACGTGGGGTGGGCAGGCAGGGACAGGCTCCTGGGAGCCTGGAGTGGGTGGGAGCTCCAGGGCCACAAGCATTTTGGGGCAGGAAAGTGTCAGGTTCCTGCAATCCCTGCGAGGGCCAGTTCTAGGGCCTGGGAACCCAAGGGACAGGAGGCAGGGTCCCAGCCCGTGAGCTCGTGAGCTCGTGTTCTCGTGCAGGTTAGCAAATTCACAGCAGGGCGGGCTCTAGGAGGGCCAGAGGCAGGGTCACTGGGGAGAGTGTGACAATGGCAGGGGCTCGGGGGCTTGTCTGGTTAGGAGAGACCTGATGAGACCTAATGAAACTTAGAAATGATACCAAGTATTTCAGAATAGCTGCTTATGGCGGGGGTTGAGGGGGGCTGGGGACTAAGGATAGAAGAGAAAACAAACCAACACAAAAGAGGGGCTTGCGTGGACCAGTGCTGCCCTCTGAGATGAGGAGTTCCATTAACTTAAATTTGTCTCTCTCAAGTCAAAACGCAATATAAAATTTAAATCCAGACTGAGGCAGCAAGGTTGATTGGAAACTCTGGGTATAAAGTGTATGTGGGGGTGACGGCTGGGGCGATCACTTGAGGGCTTTCCAAGTCATGTGGTCACGTGGGGACCTGGCCTTTCCTTTGGGGGCTGCAAATGTCTGTTCATTTGCCCCTGGGCAGATCGGGAGTGCCCCCAACACACCGTCTCCCATCTCCTGTCTGGGGATGGGTAGGGGTGGCTGCTGCTTGTTGAGGGGTTGGAGGCGGGAAGGGGCTGAGGATATGAAGGTTCCTTTCCAGAAGGTCACCATACCCCCTCTTAAGTGCGGCACCTCACCCGCATCTCTAGCAGTAACTGCTGTCCCTGAATTCAGAGCTGCTTCTCCTTGGTTTCCCTAGAAAGGACCTTGTGTGTGTTCTGGGGGCGCCCGGCTATGCTGGGTGGGGAGAGGATGGGCGAATACAACCTTCTTGTTCAGTTTCCGCAAAACCTCTGTTTTCAGTACCACTCTGGTCCCCACGTTCGTAATTCCCGCCACCTCCGACGCCAGAGCCCTTCCAATGATTTGTTGGGATCAATCAGCTGACTCCTTACTGCCCTCCTCACTGTAAGCTTAGCTTTCACCTTTCTGACTTCCCAAAGTTCTACTGACATGTCTAATCTGCTGCCGTTTTTCTTTTTTTTCTTTCGCTCATTGGCTGATGGTTTTCATGTTACTGGGATTTGGGGGAGGAAGTCGATATGATGCCACTTCCACCACCATGTTTGATTGAAGTGAACACTCCACCATTCCTCTTGGCCTCAGTTTTTCTAACATGAGGGTAACGGTTCCAGGTCAAGTGAGTCCCTGGCAGGATGGGATTTGAAGTTAAACATTCCTAGGTTTGGATCCTGGCCCCAGCACACGTTGGCTTAGTGAGTTTGACTAAGTCTCTCACTCTTTCTCAGCCTCAGTTTCCCCAGTGTAAAAAGGAGATGTTAATCCTGTCCCTTCCTGATCCAGCGGGTGTAGCTTAGGTACTTATTCTATGTTAATTTCCTTCCCTAAGGGACTTGTAACTCGGGGTTCTCAGCACCGCCACGGAGCGATGTGTTATAGGTCTCAGTCATGCCTGAGATCCGACTGAGTGTCTGCAGCAGAGTCTGGTGAGGTTTCATCCTGCTGGGGTCTCTGCTAGCTGTTCCATCCTCTTGCTCAGGGGCGGAGGCAGATTCCAGACCCACCATCCAAACTCTGGGGCCATCGGCAGATTTCATGCAGAAGGTGGACTCATTTCCACGCAGGAACTCAGGAGTCTGAGTACCACGGAGAGCAGCAGGGAGGAATAAGGGGCTCCTTTCCTTAATGTGTCATGGAGGTGGCTCACTGGCTGGCAACTGATAGCGGAGCCTGCAGGTAGAAAATCGGAGTTCTTTGAGTGCTGGAGATCCCAGTGATTCTAGAAAGACTCTACCATCCAGAAGATGTGATACACAAAGTTCCAAATATCCGTGTTCTCTGGGTCATTTTTTTGCTTGACTGTATTCATGGGAGCAGTTGTCCTTAGGTCACCAGGATGCCAAAAGTAGGCATCTTAGACCCTGTCCTGGGTCTGCAAGGAATTGGGGCCAGCCTTCCCCTTGTTCCGAGCCTCAGATTCCCCACCTATAAGAGAAGCCTGGTCACATACACATTTCTAATGATCTTGGCCCAAGGGAAACCACCTTCCATCAAAGTCTTAAGCTGTCTTATTTGGAAAGACTCGAGACCTCATGGTGATCAACAGGATCAATTTGTAGCTAATCACTTTGCTGATGGTTCTGAATTCCTTAAGAGACAGATGTTCTTTTGGGAACCATGATACTATTTTTGTGTAAGTTGCTGGGGTTTGGGAGCACACCCAGCTGAAGGACAAAAACATCCTCCTTTGGTAGGGATAACAGGAAAATAACAGTGGTGATGGAGAAACACAAAGATGTGTGCCAAGACTTGCCCGCCCATGAGTCAGCTCATCACTCCTCGGGCACAACGGAGGTCAGGGTCTCTGGGGCTGGTCAATGGGAGGGGAGACATGTGGCAATTGAGTTTCTCTGTCCTGGGGCCAGACCCAGGGGAAAAGTGAAGAAATATTTCATTGCGTGACCATCAACATGAGGAGACGTGGTTGAGAGTCACAGGGCTAAGAACACGTGGTCAGTCCATGCTCTGGATCTGTCTATCCCTGAGCTGTGTCAGGGGCACCAGGTGGATAGACATTTCCTCCCCATATAGCTTCATAGGAGACTGAGCACCCCCTCTGGAAGACGCTCAGGTTTCCCTGGGGCTTGTGGGGGTCCTGTAGGGGAGGGCAAGGTGAAACTGACCAATTGCCACGCCGTGGAGCCAGCATCTTCATCCTCAGGCAATTTTCTATGCCATGAGCCTTCAAATTCCATGGATTCCCAGCAACACAGAAGCCTCCTGCATTGAAAGCTTATTCTCTGTTATGACTTCCACAGGCGTGGAAGGGCTGCTGGTTCGCCTTAAGCCTGAAGTTACTTTGTAAAACATCAACACAATTATCAAGCATATTCCCTCGTCTCGGAGCAGTTTGGAAAGTGCCAAACAGAGAAGAAAACATAACCTTCCTTCCTATCACATAGTGTCAACTACCATTTTGAGACCTTTCCATCCTTGTCTTTTCCTGGTATGTTTTTACACAGCTCTGGCTACACAATTGTGTACGTTCTTATTGTGAGTTATGTTTTCTCCTGAAAGACATAAACATATTCCCATGCGATTACAACATTTTTCTAAAAATCACAAGCAGTGGTGAGGACACACAGTAAGTTAATTTGCCAATCCTCTCTTATTAAGTTAATTAGTCCATTTTGAGCTTTGGTTGTTATAAATAATAGTGCAGTGACCATCTTCGGGTAGCTAATTTTTTTCAATCTGGAATGAATTCTTCATGGTCAGTTTCCAGAGTAGAACTATTGCTTCAAAGCGTGTGACAACACTTTTACGTTCTTGGTCTCTTATTGGAAAGGCCAATCTTAGGATTCCATCTTCCAGGTGCCCAGAGGGAGAAGTAAGTCCTCTGCTCACAAAACCCTTGTCCACTTGTGCTAGACCAGCTGACTGGCTTGAGTCTGACCACGAAGTACTCTGTGAGCACCCCCCCCCCCGCCCCACCCCTTGTCCAGAGCTGTGCGCTGGGCTTCAGGGGACTTGAAGAACATTCCAGGCCGGGGTGCTTGGCTGGCCCTGGGCAATTCTACTGGAAGCCATTGCTCCCGAGTGTCCTGTCCCGCCCGTGGAAAGGTCAACACACGTGAGCAGGCTTTGCCCCCCGGCATGGCCCACAGAAACACAGTGACTAACCAGAGCGCCTTCCTGTCTCCTCAGAGTTCAGGCCGGGGGGTCCCAGGTTCAAAGAACTGTGTCTGACTCACTCTTTCCCATTCCCCAAAGGCAACTGCAATTTAAAACCGCTGCAAGCACCTCCCACCCCATCCAAACAGAAGCCCATCCCCGGGCGCTGGCTCAGTCCAGGGTCCAGGCAGGGCTGGCAAAAACAGCAACAGAGGCTCCTCCCCAGCCCAGGGCCACGCGGGGCCTTGGAGACCCTTCCTTCGACCTGCCTCACCCCTCCTCCATCCTCACCAGCTATTGTATTTTCCACTCTTGGCTTTGATTCTGCACTTGGGCCCTGGAGAGAAGGCTGGTCCAGGAGTCCCTTTAAGCCTGATGGTGGGGCCAGGAGCCTGAGGTGACCAGGGCCTGGAGAGGGGGCAGGAAAAGTGAACTTTACTGAAGGGCGATGCGTTTTTCAGAAGAGAAGAAGGTTTCACACCAAATGTCCAACTTCAGAAGTGTACATGTACCTGAGAGTGGCCCCGACACTTACGCTACTCAGGAGCAAGTAGTGGGGGCGCCCTCCGAGCTTCCTTAGAGCACCCCCCCTGCAGTCAGGAGCTGTCTGCACTTCCAAGTTGGAGGGTCTCACTCAACAAAGGCCTCCACTCTGGAGAACAGGCGACAATTACTCTAATGTCTCTGGGACATGGAGCCCACATCCTAACAAAACAGCTTGTTGTATTGGGGGGCAATTCTGTTCCTTTCATTGATTTTAAGTCTTTTCAGGAACAAGAGAGGGCATGAATCATTAAACACAATCATTAGATACACTTCCCTATAGAAGCCAATCAGCGCTTTCTCAAGGCCCACCCCCGGCCTCTCTCCCACCCAAAGTGGCCAGCAGTGTGAGTCTAGAACCTTCTTCTGGTGCAGTGAACCCAACTTTTTCCTTTCTAAAAATTTTTTTTCCATTTCTTTCCAGCTCTCATAGACTTCCCAGGTCTCCCTTTTTAGATTTAAACACTCCCAATCGGCCAGTGGTTTCCATGTGAGCTGGTTCCTACATGCTTATCTCCCTTAGTACAAGCCCCACTTTCCAATTTCCCTCTTAGGGTGCAGTGTGTAGAACTAAACAGCTCTTCAGATGCACCCGCACACACGGAGCTGTTGGGACCTGTGTTCTGGACACCCTGTGTCCCCAGACACCATCTGCTGCATTGAACGGTGTAGAGAGACACAGTGCACCAGGCTGTTAGACCCAACTTACCCCAGCCCCTGCCCCCGACACTCCCGTGCCTTTAATATGAACGTCTGGGCAATTTGGATAAGACCCTTCTTTCTCCAATGACAATATATTCAGCTTTTCTCAATTGTAATTTCAGTTCAATGATTATATTTTAAGACCGGCTCTGTGAGACTCGTCACCTCTGAGTGGTCTCCCTGAGTGTCCAAATGTGTCGTTCTCAGAAATGCTACAAGGTCAAGGCCGCCTGCGACCCAGGAGACCAGATGAGAGCAGCTACCCAGAGTTTCTAAGGTTTGTGCTGGGACGGGGAGGACAGGAGGAGAACACGCTCTGTGCGGCTCTGACTTCTGCACACACACAGCACCAATACTGATGCATCACCAGTATTTTCTGTTTGTCAAGGGTACATTCCACTTCAGAGCGAGTTTTAAAGAAATGCAAGCAGATAAATTCAAATAAAGACCTTTACACCCCACTGCCCCCCAAAAAACTCTAAACTTTTCACACAGAATAATACTGAGGGCTTTCTCTGGGTGGTTGAACTTCCTTTTGTTCTCTGTGCTCACTCAGAACTCCACCTTTGCAAACCACTCGCCAAACAGCTGGTGTTGACCAAGAGAGCTTTGACAGCGAGGTTTTCTCTTCCTACTACCTAGCAGGATTGGAAACACACATTTACTGAGTTTCTCCTGGGTAGCGAACTCCGGTTAGTTATTCTGTGTGCCTGATCCCACCTCATCCTCACCACAATACTGGTGAGAACACTCTTATCTCCAATTCACACATGGGAAACCTCAGGGCCATAGAGACTGAATCACTTGCCCTTGTTGACAAAGCTGGAACGACAGTTTGGGTTGGAGCGCAGAGATGTTGACTCAAAACTCCATGCTTTGTCTGCTGCTGTAGGCTCTCGACTGGCGCCGTCTAATAGAAATAGAATCTGAGCCACAGATATGAGCCAAATATGTAATTTTATATCTTCTTATAGCCACATTAAAAAAGGAAAAAACAGGTGACAATAATTCCAGTAATATGGGTTTTTTAAAAAACTTGATGGATCCAAAATATTAATATTACAATATGCAATCATTTTATTTATATTTATTGAGGAACTGTGGTATGCCAGTCATTCTGCATGGGTCACTCGTTGTGGGTTGAATTCTGTCCTTCAAAAATTAGTATATTGGAGGCACTGCTTTGGGAAAGGTCCACGATATTCTCCTTACTTGCTGCAAGTCATAAATCTTGCAAAAAAAAAAAAAAAGAAAAAGAAAAAGAAAATTATATGTTGAAGTCCTAACCCTGAGTATCTCAGAATGTGACCTGATCTGAATAGACAGCCATTGCAGGTGTAACTACTTCATATGGGGTTATCAAGCTGGGTTCTTCGCTAACTTCACATACTGATGTCCTTATAAAAGATGGGGAATTTGGAGACAGATACACCCTTAGGGAGAAACCACATGAAAATCAAGGCAGAATTTGGGGTTATTCTTCTCCAAGTCCACAAACGTCAAAGACTGACAGCCCGCCACCAGCAGGCAGAGGAGAGGTGCAGAACAGGTCCTCCCTCACAGCCCTCAGAAGGAACCCAGCCTGCTGACACCTCGATCTAGAATTTCTAGCCTCCTGATGTCAAGCCTCAAGTCTCTGTCCAGCTCAGACCTCCTTTGATGGAACTGTGAGACAACAGATTTCTGTGGTTTGAGCCTCCAGCTCCTGGTCTTCTGTTAACAGCAGCCCCAACAAACAAACAAACACATTATGTCAGTTGGTGTGTTTACCAGTCCCGTGAAGAAGATGGTATCGTGCCCATTTTATGGAAGGAAAAAACAAGATTCTGAGAAGTGACTTACTCAAAGTTACTCAAAAGTATGATTTGAATCCAAACCCATCTTGCACCCAAGCCCACTACATCCCATGACTTTCAGCAGGTATTTGTTCTCAGGCTTTGTGTGAGGGTTTAACCTAGGGAAGGGACCAATCATACATTCTCTCATGAAAAGACTCACTTCTGTTAAGTACATTCTCCTCCCGGGTCTTTTGAAAGGCAAGTCGACCCACTGGGAACAGGGGCTGTGTATCACACTTTTCAGGAACCAGCTCCTGGACAAGCCAGCTTGTCCAGTCCCCCTGAGCCTGCCCAGCAGACTCCCAGCTGCAGACAAAATGTTTATCTAGCTCAGACCTCCCCCAGATGGAGCTCTGCTCCTGCCTCAGCACCCGCCCTGGACGGAAGTCCCCCTCTGACAACAGAAACGTCCTCGACACAGATGAACGAACGCCCCATTCGTGATTTCCACCAAGTCCCACTACAGGCGCACAAGTCTTTTCACCTCCTCTACAAGATGGAATGGAAAGTAAGCCTGAGTCTCTAAAGAATTTTTATTGGCCCTGCCTGTCATTTACTTTGGCTCCATAAATCAAAGGGACTTTAGGCTGCAAAACAGAGGCAGCCCCCTCGTAGTATTCCATCAGGATGTGCTGTGGGCACAGTATATTGTACTTACTGGGTCAAACAAACATCTTTTCATCTGTCCGTGATTCCATTTATGATGTGGCGGCTTTCCTTCTAGTTAATTTCACTCCTCTGATGGACCGTTAAGGGACCCGGGCTGTTCTTAAGCAAGGTAATGATTGCTCTTTTCAGTGTTTCCCTCATTAACTTGATCTAGACTCCAGAGGAATTTTTCTGAGGCCGTAGAATAAAACCAGGCACTGTCTTCTGCCTCTTCCACCTACCCCTGCCCTCCCGAAGGCATAAGATACAGCAGAAGGTCCCTCACCCAGCCTAGTTCACAACCAGTTCACCATGACGCATAAGAACGGTGAAACCTTCGTGGTGATTTATCCCTAAAAGGACATTTCTGTTGACTTTATTTCTTTCTCCTTTTAGTTTTGCTGAGAAATTGCAAAAGTAATCAGTGTACAGTATCACTTGTTACAGAGGTGGATAAGAAAAAAACGTGATTTTAGCTGCACTTTTGGAATTTTTAAAAAGTTTTTAAAAAGAAATTGAATCATACCAAACAGACTGCTTTTCAATTGCTTTTCTGAAAATTTAATTTCATTTTAATTTTTAAACTGGAGTAGTGGGCATGGAACCCAGGACCTCATGCACGCTAAACACACGCTCTACCACTGAGCTATACCCTCCTGCTTCAAGTGCTTTTTTCCCCCCACTAAACAACACACCAAGGAGTCTTCCAAATCAGTAGAGATAAATTGAACTCTTGAATTCCTCCCGGGTTTTTCATACTTTGTTTAACCATGCCTCTGTTGGTGATATTTAAGTTGTCTACAATTTTTGACTCTTAGACATAATCCAGCTATTCACATCTGTGTGTTTTGTGCAACTGTATGTATAGGACAAATACTTCGAAATAACATTTTTGAGGAGAAGAAATTCCTGCTTCCAGTACTGGGGGATACCATTCACCTTCCAGTCAAAGTCATTCTTCTTTGTTTTCCCCAGGGCATTGTAAGAGAGCCCGCCTTCCTGTCCTGTTGCACCTTGGGTGTTATGTATCATTTATAATTTTTGCTAACCTGAAGAGCAAAAGTTGTATGTCATTGTTTTAACCTACAGTTCCTTGATTAATAGGGAGACTGCTAACCTGAAGAGCAAAAGTTGTATGTCATTGTTTTAACCTACAGTTCCTTGATTAATAGGGAGACTGAGCGTCTTGTCCTACGTTTATCAATCTTTTCTCTTACTCTACGATGTGTCACTTTTTCTATTGGATTGTTGCAAGTTTTTGTGGGTTGATTAGTCAGTCTTTCATTTCCAAAATAATATTTCTGCTTTCACGCCTTGTGTCTAAAAGCCTGTTCTTTCTCAAGATTAGAAAATTCTTTGTGCCAGTGTTCTTGGTTGCAAGCAGTAGAAACCAATGTTATTTAACAGAGATTTATTAGAAGGATATTGGATATCTTGGTGACAGGGTGGGGTGTTTGGAAGCAAGCTTTGGATAAAAGGTCAGATTAAGGAGAGGCTGGAGAACCTGGAGCACAGCGAAATGATATGATGGGGACAGTCCGGGGCCACTGATGGCCTTGTCCCTGGGTACTTGCTGCCAAGAGGGCTGCTGTCATCTCTCCTCAATACTGGCTGCTGGTGGCTGCTGTCCCATCATCACCACCCATCACCTACTTCCCCACCACCATCAGCCCTGCTGCTATGCGCTCCAATGGTACCAACACTTCCCACCACCATCTCCATCACTGCCACCACTAGAGTGGATTTTGAACCTTCCCCTGATTCTTTGCAGTCCTGGTTCCAGGCTCAAAGTCTTAAAGTGCTAAGTTTAGCTGTCAGGAGTCAGGGAGAATAACCTGACACTTAGATTAATTTAAGGATGATTGGCTTCTTTAGAATATTAAGTCTTCCTATCTGGGAACGTGGTATGTGTTAAAATCTCCCATATTTCTGATAATGTTTGTTAACAGAATGCTTGTCTGATTCTTACTCATTTATAGGATGATTCTATTTTCTCAGCATTTACGATTTTTCTCTTCATCTTCTGTGTTTTAAAATGTTACATGATACTTTTTTCATTCATCCTCATAGGATGTATGGGCCATTTCGATCTAGAGTTCCTTCTCCATGTTTTTCTGGCAGACTTCCTTGACTTTATCTTTTGGTTCATTTACTGATGACTGTTTGGGGAACATGGAATGAATGGCAGATCATATGTAAAATGTCCAAGAAGGCATTTTCCTCAGAATATTCTTTTATGAATGTACACTCTTCCTGAAGTTCTGAGAGTACTAGAGTTTTTAAAGTTTCTTTTGTTCATTGAATTATGTGTATGTCCAAAGGAGTCTGTTCTACTGTCTGCCATTTCAGTCTTCATGTCACACATGCTGACTTGCTCTACCTCCCTGGTGCATCCCTGTTTGGAAATCAGATTAGTTCTCAGAGATGGTGGATACAATGGCTCCTTTTCCCAGGAGGCTTCTTGTCAGATTACATCGGCTGCTTGGGGGCTCTGGATACCTGGGCGAGGCTATTGGGCTCCCCTAATGTGCAATGGAGAGCAAGTCTTCAGGCTGAAGTTGTGGCTATTAATTGAGTTCAGTGGTGTTGACATCAGAAAGCAGAAGCCCTCCCTCTGGCCTTACTTGCCTCCCCTCCTGCCCCTCTGGCTGACCTGGGTTGTGCCTGGCTGCAGAGGGGAGACCCCTTTTCCTGTATCCATTTGTCCAGGGGAGCTGACAAACAGCTTCCTCTGAGTTCCTACACTCTGCTGGTGAATTTCCATTCCATCCTCCACCTTGTGCCAGTAATAACATTTCACACTTGTCTGACACTTTTTCTCCTCTGAGCTCCAAGCACTTTACAAGCAAACAGTTACTATTATTGCCCTCGGAATTCTGATGGAAAAGCTGAGTTACAGGATGAAAGCTGCCATGGTTGGGGGTGAGGGTGAGGGTGAGGTTCCCAGACACCCAGGCCAGCCCCCAACCCAGGGCAGGACCAAAGCGAGCACCCCAGCCCCCAAGGGGAGGGGGCCCGGGCCTTTGAAGAAGAACTTAAGGAGAGGTGGCTCAGGGGAGGGTCATCAGCACTGGCTCGCTGGCAGCCTCCTCAGAGCCCTCTTGCCCCAGGGTAAAGCTAATGGCACTGTCACTCTTTCCTCATGACAGCAGAAGAGAATGGGGCTCTTGGAGCCATTCCCTGGAAGGAAAGGTGCGTCAATGCTTTATGGGTTCTTTTCTGGGGATGACAAGACTCACGGAAGCTGTAGTGACATCAGCTTGCCTTGAGGAACAAGAAGCAGGTCTGTCAGGTAGCCCCAGACGGTGGAATAAAGGTCAATTGATGTCAGATCCACAGGGCAGGGTTTCAATATTTGGAGGTCTTGTCGATGCAGTGAGCTGCCCAGAGGGGAGTGAACGCCTGTCCATGGAGGGGTCCCAGTGGAAGCTGGTCCGGACATCAGTGTGGATGTGCATCCTTGCGTGGGACTTGGGCAGGAAGACACAAAAACCTCTTTCAACCCCGACATGTGCATCAGAAGATGTGACTCTCATGCCATCCCCTCCAGGTGGTAGAAGCCTTGGCGCTGGGACCCTGAATCTCCAGGATGTGTCACACCCTGCTGGATGCACTAAGCTCCTCAGTTTCCTGTTTCTCCTTCTTTTGATGGAAAACTTTGATCTGGGGAGTGCATCTTCCCCCTTCTGTAGGAGGTTTGGCCCCCTGGAAGGTGACTAGAAGGAATACCTGTGACCATGAAATTTTCAGCAGCCAAAAAAGACCCTGTTGACTTAAGTGTCTGCTGAGTTGGTTCGGGGTGTCAGCAGTGAGGGGGCGTGTGCTGAATTCAGCTGCCTCCAGTCCAGTGGCTGAAGTCCAGTGGCTGGAGTTCAGCCCTCGATGACCTGGGCACACATCCATTTCAGGAAGGATTCATGGAACCATGAGGATGGAGGGGACATCTGGCCAGGCAGCAACTGAGAACAAGCCATCTTTACCCCAGTGATCACAGGAGGAGGCAGGCGGTGTGTGTGTGTGTGTGTGTAACCGCATTTACCAAGCAGATGCAATGCAGAGCGCATCTGTACGTGTTATAGCTCAGTTAAACCTTTCACGGCCCAGAGAGATGGGTCTCAGAATTTCATTTTGCAGATGAGAGATTGGAGGCAAAGTAACCAGCCCAGGGTCTTAGCACCTGCTGGGAGCAGAGCTGGGCTTTACACACAATTGCCCCTGACTCTGACACTCTCTCTACTCTGTAACATTCCTGCCTTGAAGTTATCTGCCACAAACGGGATCCCACGGACCTCATCTGACAGCCTGGAGTCTTTTCTGGCTGGCAGAGCCCTCCCAGGCCCCAAGGACTCTTTCCCAAGGGCTGGCTGCCCTGCGAGTCCCTGACGGCTTCTCTGGGGTCCAACCCCGAGCACAGACTCGGCGGAGAGCCCTGGGCTGAGGCCCAGGCACAGCAGGGCAGCCCTTGTCCAGCCCTGTGGTTTGTGATCTGGCCATTCATAACTGGCTCTGAGTATGCATTGCCATTCTTCCACGACCACCCAGTTGGCCCCACGCTGCCTGGAAGCGAAGCACCGAGCTGCCCAAGCCAGCGGCTGCTCAGCTCCGGGCCTGGCCGCTCCCGCCCTCTGTCTGCCACCCCCGCTGCAGCTGGCCCGGCCTGCCCAGCCGAGGGGATGCCGGAGCCCAGAAACAGCAGGGCCTGAGCATCCCCCTACCAGCCACAAAGGGAGATTCACAAATCAAAGGGGCCCGAGAGAACAAAGCTGTCACATCGGCCCATCACGGGGCCGGATCTCAAAATAACACCGGGCCAGAGGCCTGCCAGCTGTGAGTCACCACCCGGCCAGAGCAGCCGTGGTGGGCCCCAGGCAGAGGGGGAAAAACACCTCGGTGGCCAGCTGGCTGCTCCCGACCAGATTCGGGAGGTGCGGGAGTATGCGGGGTGGTTCCGCACATAGTGCCGTGATGTGGACAGGAGTTAACCGCGGTGGGTGCACTGTAGGGGCAGGAGGGGGTGAGGAGAAACGGCCACAGCGAGGATTCCTCTGCCTCTCCCCGAGGATGCAGTCTGTCTCCCTCCATCCCGCCAACCTGTTCCCAGCCTCTGTGATGATGCCGGTGAGGCTGGCACAGCCTTGGAGGTCACTCTCTCACCTGAATGTGGCCCTAGGCTGCCGGCTCACTTCTTCCTGATGACCAAGGAGAGTCAAGATGCTGAATGAGCTTCAGGTCCTCTGATGTCACACGGTGGTAGCTTGCGGACCTAGGGCTTGCCCTCAAGTCTTCTGGTTTCCTCACCGTGCGCGAACCCCACCTCCTTCCTCTTCAAAGCTCTGACCTATCACGTGGTTGGGGTACTCAGGAGACACTTGCATATGTCATTATTTCCCTTTCCTGCTAGTGGAAGAGCTTTCCTGATGTCATTCCTCTCTCTTATCACGTCATCCTGAAAACCTGTTCCTTCCTTCCTTCCAGAATCCTTTATTTCTGCTGCCTTTCCTCCATCCACTGGTAACCTCTAATCTGCTCTCTGTCTCTACTGGTTTGCCTGTTCTAGATAAATCGTATAAACTGAAACACATAATATGCGACCTTTTGTGTCTGGATTCTTTCACTAAGCATAATGTTTATGAGATTTATCCAAGTTGTACCATGGATCAGGACTTCATTCTTTTTTATGGCTGAATACTATTCCAGGGTATGGATAAACCATAATTTATTTATTCATTCATCCACTGATGACGTTTAGGTTGCTTTCACCTTTGGCTTTTATGAATAATGTGGCTATGAACATTCATGTATAAGATTTTGTACGGACAAATGTTTTCATTTCTCTTGTCTATGCACCTAAGAGTTGGGTAACTGGGTCGTATGGTAATTCTCTCTGCTTAGCTTTTTGAGGAACTGCCCAACTGTTCTCCAAAACAGCCGTACCATTTTGCCTTCCCATCAGCAGTGCGTGAGAGTTGCAATTTCTCCCCATCCTAGCCAAACTCATTATCATTTGACTTTTTGATTAGAGCCATCCTAGTGGGTGTGAAGTGGTATCTCATTATGCTGTTGATTTGAATTTCCCTCATGACTACCAATGTCAACCATCTTTCATGTTCATGTTCATAAGCCATTTGTACATATCTCCCTTGGGGAAATGCCTACTCAATCTTTTGCCCATTTTTAAGTTGAGTTATCTTTTTATTATTATTATTATTATTATTATTATTATTATTATTATTATTATTATTATTATTATTATTATTTTGGTAGAGGGAGGTAATTAGGTTTATTTATTTACTTTTTTTTAACGGAGGTACTGGGGATTGAACCCAGGACCTCACGCATGCTAGACACACACTCTACCCCTGAGCTATACCCTACCCCCAGTTGTCTTTTTATTATTGACTTGTAAGGTATTCTTTATATATTCTGGATATTCAACTTTTATCAGATACATGATTTGTGAGAATTTTCCCATTTCATAGGATGTCTTTTCACTTTCTTGACAATATCCTTTGATACACAGAAGTTTCACATCGTTACAAAGTCAAATTTGTCTAATTTTTCTTCTGTTGCTCACACTTTTGGTGCCATAGCTAAGAATCCTTTGCCAAACTCAAGGTCATGAAGATTTATCCTTATGTTTTCTTCTAAGAGTTTAACAATTTTAGCTCCTCTCTTTAGGTCATTGATGGATTTTGAGCGAATTATCGGTTGTGAGGTTTAGATCCACTCTTTGCATGTGAATATCGAGTTGACCCACTTGAATGGATATTCAGATGAGAAACAGAGCTTTTAAACTTTTTTCTACCTGAGTCCTTATGTATTTCGCTATTTGGATGAACAGAAGTGTTCACATAGGGATGCATGTAAGCCAGTTCACATTTTTCGAGTTCAGAATTGTCGTGTGAACTAAATGTATGCAACACTTAGGTAGCACAGAGTTGAATGGAACCTAATGGGGGCACTTAAGGTCAGTGTAGGGGGCATAAATTTTCAGACTATTTAGAAGGAAAATAAAAGTAGAGGAATCCTTCCCTACAGGGGCGCTTCACTTGCCTGTGCTGTGTTCTCTCTGTTTCTTTCTGAAATAATGTTCCTCCAAAGCCAGGGAGGTGATAGGGGGCCTGTCTTAGCGCTCATCCACTCTGTGTGTGCTGGTGGCGCCTCCTCTGTGGCTGGGTCATTTGGGTGGACAAGGCCAGCCTCCGGAGACAGCCCTTGCCCTGGGAAGGCATGGTTGCCACCTTGGAGCTTCCCCTGGAGATGGCAGTGCCTTGCACCTGCCTGGGGGCCCAGCCCTGGTTCTCTCCCAATTAGTGGAGGACTGGCTCTCAGATGTCACCTCCACACATCAGACTGTGCATCAGCATGAGGCGAGTGCTGCTCTGAGAATGTCATCTTCTATGTGTCCACATCCCAGGAACAGGGTGCTGGAAGGTTTCTCCCATGAGCTGCAGGGTTTAGTAAGTTATTTTCCCAGGGCCCCCCTCTTGGGGGTGATGTTCACCATCCTAGATTCTACTTTCTTAACTGATTACCTCTAATTACTGCCATCACTTCTCTGCTCCCTACTTATTGTCATCACCCAGAACTCAATATTCTCCCTTTTTCCATAACTTCCTTCCTTATAAATGTCATCATCATCATCAGTCATTCTGGAAACAGGCCACTGGATGTCCCAGACCACTGCTCCCTCCACTTTCTTCTTACCTCCGGGCTCCCTCCTGCCCTCCTCTGTTCCTCCCCTGCTCAGACTCCGTGAAGCATCATGGCAGCCTCTCTCTCGCAGATATCATCGCATGTTCTGCGTCACTCTTCTTGGATTGGGTCCCCCGGCAACATCCCAGCCATGAGTTGGGATCCCAGCCATTTTTTCTCTCATCATTCTCTTTGTTTACTGTTTCTTCACTGGTTTCTGCTTCTTTCTCCCTTCACACAAAGAAAAGAGCCCTGGTTTTCCCTAAACCCCCTCAATCACTGCCTCAGCTCTCTCCTTTTTTGACCAAATTTCTTGTCCCTTCCAAGCCTCATGCCAGGGCCCCTCCTCTGCTTGTTGGCACCCTCCCAGGGAGCCTACTGTGCAGGGATGGGAGCTGCAGCCTTACAAGCTGAGTGAGCACCTTGCTGCTGAACCCAACCCGGAGGGAATCTTTCAGTCTTTAGCTTTCATGATTTCTCGGCAACATGGGCGTTTGGGGACCATTTCCTCCTTGGTTTCCAAGGTAATGCTTTGCTCATGGGGCCCCCCACCCTGCTAGTGTGCTCCGCCTCCAGTTCCTTTGCAAGCTCCCTTCTCTGCCTCCCGGTGACTTAAACACTGGGTCTCCGGCTCTGTCCTTGCCCGTCTTCTCTCCATGCACCCCTCTTCATCCTGGGTCACCTTCTCCACTCTGAGGTCTCCCATGGTCTGGGAGGTGTGGAGATGGATGTCCCCTTCCTCACGCACTGTGGGTGCTAGTCTGCTGATACTCTCTGCTTGGTGGACCGATGGGGATGGTCTAGTGGCCTTACCAGGAATGCCATGAAGACTCTGGCCTCTAAAGTCAGAGCTAAGGGCCCTCTGGAGAGCAGGGTTCCGACCAGATCCTCACCCCTCACTACTGTGCAGTCCTCGGGGCAGCAGCGTGGGCATCACTCAGGCGCTTGTCAAATGCACCTGATTGCAGCCCTGCCCCAGGATCCAGAACCGAATATGGGTATTGACAAGGCCCCTGGGGGATTTACACGCACAGCAGAGTGCGAGGGGGCCCGTTTCAGTTTGCACAGCATCCGAGCTCAGAGACTTCTGAAACAGGGAGATCTCAGGGAACTTGCTTTCTTAAAATGTTTTTACCTCAAAATAGAGGTCAGTTTTCCCAGAGGAATTTGATGGAAGGAGCCTTATTGTTCTTATTCTTTTTTTCTAATGGAATAGAAGCTTACGGGCAGCAAACAAAAGAGATCCTTGTTTAAAAGTCATTTTGTGTGTGTGTGTAGGGGAGATAATTATGGTTACTTATTTATGTTTAGAGGAGGTGCTGGGGATTGAACCCAGGACCTCATGCTTGCTAAGCATGCGCTCTACCACTTGAGCTATACCCTTCCCTTGAGCTTCTTGTTTGAAAATAACCTTCACCCCAGCTTTGTGGGCTACCAGGGGGAATCACATAAAAGAGGAAAAGCAGTAGCGATGTAGCTGCCTGGCTGGGCTGGAGGTGGGAGGATCTCAAGGTTGAAATGCTCACATCCACAGTCTGGGGCTGGGCCTGGGCCTGATAACACTCTGGGAGGAGGAGGGCGGGAGGATTTCCTTTGAGGGGCGGGGTGCATCTTTCACATTTCAGCCAAGGGCAGAGGCCCCCGAGGTGCAGCTCTCTCCCTAACCTTCCCTCATCCGGCCCTTCAGGGCTGATGCTCCGACCCTTTGATCCCTGGACATGAACCTGGAACTTGAGTGCACGGGTATTTGGTGGCTGAATATGATCAAAATCAACCCTGGCTTTTGAGCCAGCTCCTGAGGCCAAAAACAATAGCTCCTTCTGCTTCGCATTAACAGAGCGGTTTGGGTCTAGCTGGTAACTCACCCCGTCGCCAGTCCGGCCTCTGTAACCAGCACCCCTGTGCCCCGGGCAGACAAGGCCGGGGCTGTTTACAAGAAACAAGAGCCCTGCTGTGGGGCCGGCATGTTCTGGTCCCATGTGCCACAAGAAGATAAGAGGCATGGAGAGGCAGGGAGCTTGGGACTGCCCCAGGCGTGTATGGTTTCCGGCAGAATAGAAAAGCTTGAACAAGAAAGCTCCTGGCTGCCTCCTGGGAAGGACCAGGGTCTGGGCTCCAGGACAGTCCTGCAGCCACAGTCCAAGGCCTTTGCTGTGTCTAGCTTCCATCTCATCACCCAGTATGTGTTGATTCTGGGCCAGTGGCCTTCCCCACTGTCCCTGCTGGGCACCTGTCACTCACCATTGAACCCCTATCCTAGCTGTCACTTTCAAGAAGCCTTGCTGTTCCCCCAGGCAGGTGCCTCTGGCATCATCATAGCACCCTGGCCCAGTAGCTCTTGTGTATGAGTCGTAAGTGTGTCTCGCCCTCCACCCTCCATTGTAGGGCAGATTTGACAGGCCCCTAGTCACACTGTGGGTCCCCCTTTAAAAGAGGGCTCTCTGCTTCTCAGCTGTGAGAGGTACAGGTAGCCAGTGTCCTCTGGCTGCTTCCGAGTCTAGTCATGTTCCCCCTGGGGCAGCCTCCATCGACGGCGGAGCAAGACGAGATACCAGGGCATCTCTCCTCCCCCAAGCAATGGTCCCTGGTTCAGCTCCAGAGCTCTGTGGGCCTGGCAGAGACTTGGTTGTATCTGCATCACAGCCCGACCTCTCCCTGCCTAAGCCTGCATCCCTTCATAGGCAGTACTTGCCAGCCAATCTTCTGCACTCCTGACTGCCTCAGGATCTGCTTTCCAGAAAACCCAGCTGGGACAGCCTGACAGGGCTGGGACCCATGTGTTCCCTGCACCTGGCACCTAAAGGATCTCAGAGAGGGTGAGGGGGAAGACTAGATGGATGGATGGATGGTTAGATGAATGGATGGATGGATAGATGGATAGATGGATGGATGGATGGATAGGTGGATGAATGGACAGATGGAGCTGTTCTAATTATTTCACTTAATACAGCTTAATCTTCGCAAAGCTGCTATTACTGCTTTCTTAATATCATAAGAGAGGATTGAGACAAAGACTGGTTAGGAACTTGCTTGGGGTCACACAGCCCATGGGGCAGGACATGGGAGGGCAGAATGTGGCTCCCTGATGGGTGGAGGCTGCACCTCTGAAAGCTGGTCGTGTCCTTGCTCCCGTCTGCCCTGCATTGTCCCGGAGGATTGTCACAAAGGCCTAGGGTAGCTGACAGAGAACAGAAAGGACATTCTGGTCTAGAGTATCTTTTTCCAATGTCACATCTACGCCTGGCCACCTTCCTAACAAAATGCGGCTTCAAAATGCTGCTCACTGGACATGCCTTTTGGGTCTGTGCCATGCTTGGAGGCCCCATCTGTCAGGCTGTCCCGAGGAGGCTGTGGCTGGGCACACCGATGAAGTGTGCAGTGCGAGTCCTGGGCCTTGGGTACAGAAGCCAGCCTGGCCCACTGTGGTGCAGGCCCCGTCCTTGTGTTCCAGCTGCTCAGGCCCCTTCCCGGAGACCATGGCATGATCACTGGCTTGAGTTTGTGCCCAGCTCAGCTGAGGCTGTCACCCTCTCGTGGCTCATTTAATCCCACTGCATTTCCATGATCCCTGTTTTACAGGTGAGGCAATGGGCTCAGAAATTAAGTGATTCTCCAAAGACCTCCTAGAGGGTGATGAAGGCAGCAGCTGGGATTCAGACCCAGCACTAGAGGAGATGTGTCCATCCTATGTCTCTGGGTCTTTGCAGTGAGTCACTCAGGGGCTGAGCATCAGTCTGGACCACGCTCACCTGGATAAGAAAATGAGTGGCATGTATAGGGCATCCAAAGAGCCTGAACCTCACATGCAGGAGGGCTCCTGGGCTCCTGGACTCCTGGGCTCCGTGCTGATGAGTGGGGTCCTATGTGTCACGTTCGTTCTGGGCACTCCCCCCAGCATCATATCATCTTCGTGCATGGGGTGGAGGACGTCAGGAGGGAACGCCATCATTCAGCCTGGAAATTAGAGAAACAGCAGGCAGCAGCACACAGGTCACTGGCTGAGAGTTTGAGAACCCATGTGGTGCAACAGGTCCTCGTATGGATGCCCTTGTCCACCTGTGTGAGCACTGGCTAGAATCCTGCTGATCTGGCCTCCTCCCTGGCCTCCTGGGTCTCTATTTCCTCCTCTGCAAATTAAGAACAATATGCCTTAGGGGAGGGCATAGCTCAGTGGTAGAGTGCCTACCTAGCATGCACAAGGTCATGGGTTCAATTCCCAGTGCCTCCATCAAAATAAATAAGAGCCCGTTTAAAAAGTATGATGGGCCCCGTCCCTAGAATTTTTGATTGAGTAGACCTAGGGCAGAGCCGCAGAATTTGCATTTTTAACAAGTTCTCAGATTATATTAATGTTGCTGATCTGGAGACCTCACTTTGAGAACTATTATTACAAAGAAAACTTCAGCCAGCTCTGCAGAGTGGAACTGACAGAAGCTCACCGTGGTTCTTCCTCACCATGGAGAGGATGTCTAGGAGACAGACTAGGCTTTAAAAAACTTTTCTGTGAATTCTGTGGCTATCTTTAAATTATACACTTTAAGTGGATGAATTTTATGGTATGTGAATTATATCTGAATAAAATTGTTTCAAACAGAAAAAAAAAGATTAGAGCCTCATGGCCTATCCTAAAAGAATATTTAAAAATGAAAAAGAGCAATACACTTTTTATATTCAATATCTTGTAGTAGCTTATGGTGAAAAAGAATATGAAAATGAATATATGTATATTCAATTAGGAGTGAAGAATTGTGCTGTACACCAGAAATTGACACAACATTGTAAACTGACAATGACTCAATTAAAAAAAAAAAGAACAAAAAAAGAACAGTAATGCCTTCCCCCAAGGTAGTGGCGTAAATGTGAGGCACGGAAAAGAGCAGGGTCAGCATTTATGTCTGGGAAGTGAGGGTTGATCTGAGGAGCAGTGATTTTAAAATTTCTGGCCAAAGATCTCTGGGGTGAGCCCCGCCCCTGCCTTTGTCCCCTGCCCATTGACCAATGTCAGGAGGACATTCAAGAGTCCCCAGAGGCATGGCTTTGCATCCGTGACACACTGGTGAGGCGCCGTCTGAGTTTTTTTTTTAATATTTGATTTTTTTCTCGAAGTATAATTGATGTTATTATATTATATATTATTATAATTATATTATATTATATTACTATATATTCTATTATATACGTTACAGGAGTGCCATATAGTGATTCACAATTTTTAAAGGCTATCTTCCATTTATAGTTTTTATAAAACATTGGCTATATTTCCCATGTTGTACATACAATATATCCTTTTATTAAAAAATTTCATTTTACTGAGTTATAATCAGTTTACAATGCTGTGTCAATTTCCAGTGTAGAGCACAATTTTTCGGTTATACATGAGCATACATATATTCATTGTCACATTCCTTTTCACCATGAGCTACCACAAGATCTTGTATGTATTTCCCTGTGCTATATTGTATAATCTTGTTTATCTGTTCTACATATGCCTATCAGTATCTACAAATTTTGAACTCCCAGCTTGTCCCTTTCCACCCCCTTCCGCTCTGGCAACCACAAGTTTGTATTCTATGTCTATGAGTCTGTTTCTGTTTTATCCTTGTAGCTTATTTTATATATAACAGTTTGTACCTCTTACTCCCCAACCCTTGTATTTCCCCTCCCCACTTCCTCTTCCCCACTGGTAACCACTAGTTTGTTCTCTATATCTGAGTCTGTTTCTTTTTTGTTATATTCACTAGTGTGTTGTGCTTTTTAGATTCCATATGGAAATGATATCAGACAGTATTTGTCTTTCCCTGCCTGACTTATTTCACTTAGCATAATGCCCTCCAAGTCCATCCATGTTGCTGCAAATGGCAAAATCTCCCTCTTTTTTATGGCTGAGTAGTATTCCATTGTGTGTACACAGTATGTCTTCTTTATCCATTCATGTGTCGATGAATGCTTAGGTTGCTTCTGTATCTTCGAGGATCCTGAGAGGCGACACACTGGTGAGATGTTATCTGGGTTTTTACTGAGCCTCATTAGCAGACATAAGCTGGGCAGGAAAGCAGACACTGGGCCTCACCCTGGCTATGTCCACATACGCCCTCTGGGTGGCTGAGCAGTGCCCTGGCTGGAGGACCAGGGCTTGGCAGGCCTGGAACAAGAGGCTCCCTGGGGGCTCCAGGATACCCTGCCCTGTTGGGCAGAGAGGCCCTCTGGTCATTTTGCTTCATTACGAGTGATGTCCGGCTGTGACTGGCCCTACAAGTGATAGTCCAGCCCTATCCCTGGAGGCCTGTAAGTCAGCAGAGGCCTGAGTTTTGCCTGCTGGTGAGGCTTTCCAGGGGGCAGGAGACTGGACCTGGCATCCTAGGAGGCCCCTCCCGGTTTTATAATCCTTCTCTGGGGCCTGACAGGGCCTCATTCTTCTGCACACCTGGGCCGGGGACCTGGGGGAGCTTACTTTCTGTTCCTGCTCTGAGTCCCTGGCTGAGGCCTGAGCTGAGGCCTCTCAGTATCTGCTGCCGCCCTGTCCCCTCCGGTGTTTGGGCTAGACCTGAAGGTCACAGGTGACTTCCCTAGTCAAAGAATCAGTCCAGCCTATTGAGCCCTGTGGGGCTGAGGAGGGAGCCGCAGGCAGCCCTGTTGGCTTGTTGTGCAATCAGGAGGCCCAGGCTGTCCTCAGGCAGGAGAAGCAGCCAAAGCCCCGCAGGACCGCATGCAGGGACCACATAGTGCCCCGCGGGTGGAGACAATGATGGCATTTGTTGCACCCCAGTTACACTGGGCAGATCTAGACCTCAGCAGTCAAGAACATGGGCCTTGATGAGCAGGACCTGGACTGAAATTCACACTCAGACTTTCTGGCTGCATTGCCCACCCTCGGAGTGTCTCTTGGCACCTTCCCCTGCCAGCTGCGGAGAACACTGCCCTCCCAGGTCCGTGAGCGAGCATCCTGTGTGCTGAGAGAGATAAACCTTTTAGTAAAATATCTGAGTCTTGCATGCAGAGTCCTGGGGGATGTTAGGGATGATTATTGGAGCCATGCAGGCACTGTGTATGTGGTTCGTCTCAGCCCTTACATAGAGGGTAAGGCAATAGGATACCCATTTTATTGATGGGGAAAGTTAAGGTAGAGAAGACTATAGATGTGATTTGCCCAACATCTCACAGTCAGTAAGAGACAGAGCCAGGTTTAGAACCCTGATTTATTTAACCCAGAGGCCCGGATGCTCCCAGGAATAGGAAGGAGTCAGTTGAGAGCCTGGGGGGTTGTTCAACAATGCAATGACTTCAGAAAATTCCTCCCCGGCATTGCAGTCTTGGGCTGCAGGAGATCTCTATGTCTTTCCTGCCCCAAGGCAGCCTGCCCCTCTGGGCTTGGGCTGGAACCAGAGAGAATTCTGTCCTCTTTCTCTTCCCTCTTCCTCCCTCCCTCCCCTCACAGGATGCTGATATCAAAGAGGACCTCACGCCTGGCTTACACTTATCTCCATGGGTACCCCGGGCTGCCCAGCTTTGTATTTTCTATTTTCAGAGGGCTTAGGTTAATCCGAAAGCCCTGCTAGAGACCACCCACCACCCTTAAACAAACAGCTCACCTTTCAGCCCAGAGCCGACCTCTCTGCCTGGGATGTTTGATAGGTCTGGCCTCACTGAATGTGGCTAATTAACCCTAACGTCTGGGCTGCTTTCACAGATGCCAGAGCCAGAAAGTCTGTTCTGTGGAATCACTTCTTCTGAACAGCATTACTTTAGCCAGTCTCCCTGCTCCAGGGCCCTGAAGGTCCAAACAGAGAAGGCTGTAGAGGTGAAGGTACTGAAGACTCTTGGCTGAGGGATGGGTGTGCAGAACCAGCCATGGTCCAGACCACAGAGCCACCCATAGACATCCCTGCTCTGCTCTGCTCAGAGCTGCTCCTGGGGCTTTGATTTGGGGGTGAAGGTCACAAGGAGCTCAGGGTTTGCAAGTCTTCAGGACTTGTCATCCAAAGAGGAAGTTACCACCTCCAGCTAGGAACGGCGTGCATAGGGCCATACTGGATCCCCCTGAAGTCACTTCCCTGTGCTTGTCACTCTGTTGTCCCATCTTTGTTCCCACATGCAACTTGGAGTAAGAGCCCTGCATTAAGACTGACCCCTGGGCTTATCCATGCAGACAGCAGAAGCTGGGGAGAGATACCACAGAACAGATTGAGAGGAAGTCATGCTAGGAAGATGATGTATCAGTTCATTCTCTAGGTTTCAGGCAGGAGACTCAGGGGTCCCAGATGCCTGGAAGTCTATGAAGAGCTCTTTCAGTTAAATAGCCCGCTTTAACACTTAGTGGCTTACAGCCACCATTGGTTATTTTTCCCGGTCCTGTTCTGGGTTGACTGCGCTCTGCTGGGTGGTTCTTTCTCACACTGTCT
The DNA here is from genome assembly GCF_048564905.1 of Vicugna pacos. NCBI lineage: Eukaryota > Metazoa > Chordata > Mammalia > Artiodactyla > Camelidae > Vicugna > Vicugna pacos. The sequence goes on along the minus strand of NC_132997.1, from coordinate 39,008,257 downwards.
CGTGCTGTTACCGTCAAATGATGGCTGTGCTGGGGTGTCTGAGGGCTCAGCCAGGCTGGACATCCAAGATGGCTCACTGACATGGCCACTGGTTGATGTAGGTCATGGCTTGGGAGCTCAGCTGAGAGATTGTTGATATCCACATACCCAGAACTTCTCCACATGGGGAGCCAGGGAACAGCCAAGAGAGATTTCATCCCAAGAGGTCCAAGGAAGCTGCAAGGCTTCCTTTGGCCCAGCCTCAGAAACCTTAGAATGTGGCTTCCACCATGTTGTACCAGCCAAGAAAGTCATTGAGGCTAGCACATTTTCAAGAAAGGAGATTAAACTTCTTTAGGTGTGAGGAGTAGCATGTACCTACAGGGAAGTGAGGACAAGATGGTGGCAATCTGGACTTGCCAGGTAGGATGGGGAAAGCTGGCATGAGGGTTTTCTCTGGGTCCTGTCTTATGTCGCTGTTGTTGACAGTGATAATGGTGAGGATACCTCATGTATGTACTTTACAACGCATTTTCCACATCGGTGTGATTTGCCAAAGAGTGAGCAAGAGGTCAGTGGGAGGCAGAGGAATCCTGTGTTTACCTGAGTTAAAGAGGAAGGGACAGGCTCAAAGCAGCTCAGTGACTTTCCTTACAGCACACGGGTCTTCTGCCATTGGCCAAACTCAAAGCCCCCTTGTTCTGGCAGGACATACCCTCACCAGATGACACGTCCTCTTGCCCCAGACTCCCCCGCATTCTCAAGGCTTGGTGGCTGGTCTCCATGCCTCTTAGGCAATAGGGTCACTCTTGGGTTCTGACCTAGCTCTGCTGCTCTGTGCTGAACACCCGGTTAACTGGCTTTTCTTTCCTGTGGCTCAGATTTTCCATGCTTACTGTGAAATTGGAGTCAGGACTGGGACTCAGGCATAGGAGTCAGAGAAAGCAAAACCTCCCTGGGTGGTGCAGAATGGGCTCTGGGAACTGCCCAGAGGCAGACAAAGAAGCCATTTCCAGCTGGCCCCACTGGTACCTCCTTGGCTGTCATTGGGTTACTGCTTTCCAGGCCACTGGTCCAAGGAGAGCACAAATCCAGGGCCAGCTGCTGGTCAGGTCCCCAACCCCAGGGCAAGCTCTGAGCCTCCAGCTGTGTGTGGAACCTGTAAACTTGCCCCAATCTTTAACTAGTTGAAATTTGAAAAGTAATTCTGTTTTGCCTAAATGCACTCAAATCATTCAGGGGTTTGTGTGTGTGTGTGTATGTATGTTTAATGAGATGGTTGATATTTTAAAAGAGTTTGGATTAACAGACTGTATTTGTCATTCTTGCCCAAGGGTCCATGCCTATCCCACTTCTTCTAGGTCTTAGCCATTTGGGGTATAGACTTGAGTGGTACTGGGGTCAACACAAGAGAAGACCATCAGTAACACTGGCTGGAGATCCCTGAATGCGATAGCCAATCTGAAAATCATGGCCCCAGATGCCAACAGCATTGATGGCTAACCCCTCAATGTCATATGCAGATACTTTTCTGGGACCCTGGGCTTAAAACTCTGGAGAACAACAATTGTACACTCATGAGCAACCACACCAAGCCTGCGCCGGGGAAAAGAACTTCATATACAGAGTGAGCATGTGTATCTGCCAAAGAGGGCCAGCCATGGGGGTAAGAACGAAATTTGCACCCCAAGATGAAAGCTCTGCTTTGACCCTGGCACGGGGTTAAGAGGAGAAAACTGACAGCATACAGAGAGAATAAACCTCTGAGACATGACTTTCCTCCCCCAGACACAGCCCAGGAAGTGCTGCCCCCTGTTGCCAGCATAAACACTTATGTGTAGCCTGGGCTCAGGGCCACCAGTAATCAAATATAAAATACACAGAACCCAAGTCAACAGGCAGGGAGGGCCAGGGCATGTGGTAGGTTCCAGTCTGGCCGGGGAGATTCTTCGGGGCACCGATTCCTACAGCCTCTTCCCTTTCCAGATCTTTCTCTGGTTCCCTCAGCGAGGTCTCCTCATGCCTGGACAGCAGGGTATTTTCAGCTCTAGAGTAGAGAAATGGAGATTCAGCCATTGTCCCCATCACTGGGTGCTGCCAGGGAAATTAGCAACCAGGGGCAAGCTCAGTGGGGTCTGTGGGCTCTGTGCTCAGAAGAGTTGATTGGAATCTCTCTGGCACTCTCCAGACAAGAGAGAAATGTGGAGAGGGCAGGTATCAATGGGTACTCCACATCTCGGGATGCTATTAAAGCGGCTGAGGGGCAGGGAGAGTGGCTCTCACATAGCTTCCTGGGTTACTATTCCAGTTACCTATTTCTGTATAAGAACCACCCTAAAACTTAGAGAATTAAAACATTTTGTCATGCTTTTTCATGGTTCTGTAGGTTGACCTAATGCAACAAGGTAATACTTTTTCATGTGGTTGTAGTCAGATGTCACCTGGGACTAGAGCCATCTGAATCCTAACCTGGGCAGGACATCCAAGATGGCTTTTTCACTCTCATGTCTGGTGCCTGGGTTGAGGTAGCAAGGACATCTTGGGGCTGATTAGGTATCTCTCTCCACACATGTTCTCTTCATGGGGCTATCTTGAGCTTCCTCATATTAATAGTGGCTTCAATATAGTTGGACTGTTTATATGATGTCAGGTGTCCTCCAGATCAAGTGTCCCAAGAGATCAAGGCACAAACTACAAGGCTTCTTATCACCATGGGAAGTCACCCTGTATCACTTATGAATTCCATTGGTTACATTGGGTCAGCCAAGATTCAATGTGGGAGTGGACTAGAGGAAGACATGGATAATGGGAGGCATAGTTCACTGGGGAAGCCACCTTTGGAGGCCAGCTATCACAGAGAGAAAGAGAGGAACTAAGATTGGGGAGGTTTAGAAATCTATATTCCTTCTTGGGTTCAAGATGGAGCCAAAATAGCCAATGGGAGTCATCTGATTCACTACCCCTGACTGACAGGTAGGACTTTTGGAGCCTTGGCGGTTCTGGGGCCACATCTGGGCAGACTCCCTGGTCCCTGGGTCAGCTCACCATCGCTGTGTTCTGAAGTGCTCCTCAGACAACTCTTTCTTATTTCCATGTGTCCTGCTATTCTATTTCCATAGCAACTTCTCAGTTTTGGTCCCTGGTTCTTTATCTTTTGTAGCAATTTTGTCTTCAATTACTGTCACTGTCTTTACCTTCTCATTGCTCAAATCCATGGAGCACAAACAAGGTTGCCAGGATAATTATTATTAGATGCTCTTCTTAGCCTCATATTCTTATATGGAGAAAACTGCAGTAGATATGAATAATGTCCAACACCCAAATGAGAGGCTCTGGAAGGAGAAGAAAATGCATCAGCTCTATATGAAGTCAAAAGTCACTCAGCATTATCTGATTCATGAACACTATAGAAGGCTTGGAGGACTTTATTATGTTTCAAAATATACACCAATGTGTGTGTGTGTGTGTGTGTGTATAGTTATATACACATATACACATTTAATTGAAATATAATTCACATAAAATTCACCCTTTTAAGTTTTACAATTTGATGGTTCTTATATTCACAAAATTGTGCAACTATTACTCCTATCTAATTTCAGATCGTTTTCTTCACCCACCCCAAAACCCCCATATCCACCAAAAAACCCACACCTACAAAAAAAATTCATATCCATTAGCATTTTCTCTTGGTTCCCCACTTCCCCTAGCCATTGGTAATCACTAATCCATTTTCTATCTCTATGGACTTGCCTGTTCTGGACATTTCCTGTAAGTGGAATCAACCTGTGACTGGTTTCTTTCACTTGGTACATTTTCAAAATTAATCCATGTTGTAACATGTATAAGTACTTCACATCTTTTTATGGTTGAATAATATTCCATTGTATGGATATACCACATTTTGTTGATCCATTAATTCATTGATGCACACTTGGGTTGTTTTCACTTTTTGGCTATTATGAATAATGTTGTTATGAACATTGATATACCCGTTTTTGTGTGGACATATGTTTTCACTTATCTTGAGTATAGACCTAGAAGCAGAATTTCTGGGTCATATGGTAACTTTATGTTTAACTTTTTGAGGAACTGCAAGAATGTTTTCCAAAGTGGCTGTGCTATTTTACATTCCCACCAGCAATGTGTGAGAGTCCAACTTCTCCACATCTTTGTCAACACTTGCTACTATCTTTTGATTCTAGACATCCTAGTGGGTGGAAAGCAGTATCACCCTGTGGGCTTTATTGCATTTAAGGAAGGGTAATGATAAGATACAAGTACTTCTTGGTCCAAGTGTGCGCAACCTTGAGATGATGAGGGTGAAGTTGAGATTTATATGCTCAGTGGAGAGGACATCATGGCCCCTATGCATCATTAGGTCTGTAAGTCCTTGATGGCACAGAGCTGAGTGTGAGAGCTCAGAATCAGGGCTCACATATTCCTTCCCAATCCTTATTGCATTGACTTCCTTCAAGAAAGCAAGAGTCCTGATCCCTTTTAACAGAGCCAACTGACCCCTGATCTCATCACTATGGACAGGACCTAGCCCACCCAGACCTTGACGTTATGTAGAGGTGGGGGCCTCACTGGAGACCAAAAGACCCAGGATTCTATGTGAACAGGCAGATGAGGTAGGAGCAACACAATAAAGGCACTGACCTTGAGGCAAGCATTCTAGGTTTACTTGCGCTCCTCTCTGGGTCAGCCGATGCAACTCAAAGTTGAGCAGATGGGATTGCTAACCTTCAGCTCCCTTCCTACCCTGTTGACTTTGAAAGAAGAAAACCAACATTCCCTGCCTGTATTCAATTCCAAGGGCTGCTGGTACAAAGTACCACACAACGAGTGGCTTAGAATACAGAAATGTACCCTTTCATAGTTCTGGAGACCAGAAGCCCAAAATCAAGGTATCTGCGGGGCCATGCTCTCTTTCCTAGTTTCTGGTGGTTTTCAGCAATCCTTGGTATTTTTTGGCTTGCAGCTGTGTAACTCCAGTCTCTGCCTCTGTTGTCATGAGGTGTGCTTTTCTTCCCTCTGTGTGTCTATGTCTTCACATGGCATTCTCCTCTGTGTGTGTCTCTTTGTGCTTCTCCTCTTCTTATCGGGACACTGGTCATACTGGATTAAGGGCCTACCTTACTCCAGTGCACCTTATCTTAGCTTACGTCTTAATTATGTTTGCAAAGACCCTATTTCCCAATAAGGTCACATTCACAGGGTCCAGGAGTTAGGACTTCAACATATCTTTTGGGAGGACACAATTCAACCCACAGCACTGTTGCTGACTTAATTGCCTTTACTGTATTCTCTACACTGCTTCTGGGCTGATCACAAATGCCTCCCTTACTTCCTATTCCCCCTCAACCCTCCATAATCCCCTAAACCACCATTGCTCCTCTCAGCTTCCACCACGGTGGAGCCTCTCCCGGAGCCCTGATGGCAAAAGCCGTGGAGGTACCCACCACATTACAACTAGCACTATCTCAGACCTTTCCCTATTTGAAGTTCAGCAACATGGACAGACTTTGGACACTCTTTGACTATCTTCAATTTTGGAAAGCATGGAGTCCTTCTTTGTCTTTACCCTGTCTCTTCAGTGGGTGTAAGAATACAGCGTCGCCTACAAGAAGGTACACATACGGTTCTATGGTTTGCATAGAACACAGTGCTCCCTCGACCAACAGGATTAGCACGCCCTGGGAATTTGATAATAATATAAATTCTCAACCCTCACCTCAGATCTACTGAATCAGACACTCTGAGATGAGCCCAGCATTCCATGTTCTAACACCTACCTGATCCTGCCCGCCGGTGATATGAAAGCATACAAAAGCTTGAGAACCATTGGCACAGAGAGATATTTCAGATCTCTTGGAGAAGCTGGTAAATCAGAAGACGGCTGATGACATGTAAAACATAAAGTTTGCAAGTGATGAATGCTAGAAATAAAGCAAGACCAAATGTGCTGTGAGCTGGCCTGGTAGGAGCTGTCCACGGGGGCTTCCGGCCCCCAGGGCAAAGGAGAAGACAAGTCTTTAAATACCTGGGGAATTAGTGGCCTGGCTCCAGTCATGCTCTCCCAGTGGATCTGATTTATGGGATAGGAGACATCTATTTGCCCATGTTCTAAATCTTAGGGCTAGGTGCTGAGAACTAGAATGTTGAAATACTTGCAAAGGGTAGGAAACCCCAGCCTTTTCCTAAAGATCTTGAAAGGCCCTATTCAGAAGATTTTTTCAAAGTCTGCAACAACAATGTTATATTAACTTCTCCTGTGGCATTTATTCCTTTATTCTTTTTCATACCTGTCAAAATCTCTCAGCGTAGGGGAACAGTTCCTCTGTCTCCCCAGTCTCACTTTCCTTTCCTTCTGTTCACAAACTGCCTGCTGGTTAGCCTTCACCCCATGCAGGGCTGGAGAATTCTCTGGTTAAGGGGCTCCTGGTTTCTCTAGTTGGAATGTACTCCTGTTTCATTTGATGAGCCATGTCCTTTCTTTAAAATTTGGATCATGAATAGATGTGTAATTACTTAGAAGGGGGGCTTATAAGAAGATTCCTGGTAAAGATAATAGAAGAATGGGTCTCTGCCTTTATCTTCTGAAATCATTTGGAAATATTAAGGAGAGAGAAAATAGAAAAAATTTCAGGTGATGGAACCAGAAATCAGGCACACCTTCGAGCCATAATTGGTGAAAAAGCCTGCAGAGCCCACCAGAGATAAATTGTAGTCTAAGGTTCAAACAAATGACCCCTCCTTTAGAATGACAATAGCCAGGGACACCTGAGGGTTCTTAAGGGCAGCATGGCATGTGAGGAGGGCTAGGAGTCCCAGCTTACTGGAAAAACATGTAGAAACATGTGGACATGCATCTTTGCAAAACTGTGCCAATCAAGGTGGAGGCCAAATCAGAGAGGTGTTGACTGAAAAAAAAAATGCAACGTGAGAGTTGTGAGTTGAGTTTTATTTGGAGCAAAATGAGGACTACAGCCCCAAAGACAGCCTCTCAGATAGCTCTGAGGAACTGCTCCAAAGAGATAAGTGTTGGGGGGGGTCTATATATATATATGTGATTTTAGTGACAGGGGATACGTGCAATCAAGCACACATTTTGGTAGAAGGTTGCTGCTAGTCACTAGGAGCAGATGTCTCCATTAATGATTCTAGTGCTTTTCTAGATAGGAGAAGATGGAAGACATTGGGCTCATAAAATCTTCTGAAAACATCTAACTATTGGAAGGCCTGATCTGCCCGTTTTTCCCGGAGGACAGAGTGCCTCATTCCTGAGCTCTGCCCTGAACTCCTTCCAGGGTGTATTGAAGGTCAGAGAAAGCAGTGGCTAGAGACTCCGTCTGTGTAGAGGAAGATGGTAAGGGATAATTTTTCATCCACAGAGGGCAGCTGACTTTCAGTTACTGATCTTGGTCACCAGAAGAAAAGTAACCATGAAATCACAGAAAAGAAAGAAAGAGAGAGATGGATAGAGATGTGGATATGGATATAGATACATAAATAGATAAATCCCCCACACACAACCATGACAGTAAGAGTTTCACCCTAAACCTGGAAGATTTCCTGACCTAGTCCAATTGTACCTTCAGGGAAGAATGTTAGTAAGAATATGTTTGTAGACAACAGACCAAAACCAAGCTGCCCACCTACTTTTTTTCAACAACTAGCTAGAACAAGAAGAAAGGACTCCCTTCAAAGACAAGCAATGATCAGAAAGAAACTTGCATGGTATCTCTGCAACATATGGAAACTAACAAAAGAAGGAAAAGATTAAGACAGAGGGCAAGTAAGAAAAACACACCTGGAGCCTTACGCCATCCAAGCACATGAACTTAGACAAAACGATTCCATGAAATCAATACAATTAAAGAAAATGTCCCCTCTCTGAAATAAAAGAGCTCAAAAAAGAGGTATAAGGGCTTGAACTAGAGATAATAAAGCCATGAGACTTTAAAAATATGAAACTGTAGCAATAAGATTAAAGAGTTTATAGAAAGAAATTTTATGTGAGAGCTATCAAAAAAGAGCCTGGACACTGTTGGATGTGTAGACACTGACAAAAGAAGAATTGAGGAAATGAAGCAAAATGAAATGGAAAAAAAAATACTGAGCTAAAATGGATTAAAAAAAAGTGAGATCTGACAGACAGACAAATGTTGTCTAATATACCAATAATTTATTTTCCTTAATACAATAGCAGACGAAATATTATTGAAAAATAAAAATGTAATAGAAGAAAGTTTTCTGAAATAAAGGAAGATCTACATTTACCTGAAATTCCATGACCCAGAAAAAAACTGTTAGAGAACAATAAAAAAAATGAGATAAAAATAGATAAAAAACAAATTTCTTCTGTATAGTATAGGGAACAATATTCAAATATATTGTAATAACCTTTAATGAAAAAGAATATGAAAACAAATACATGTATATATATGCATGACTGGACATTACAGTGTACCTACCCAGAAATTGACACACTGTAACTGACTGTATTTCAATAAAAAAAAATAAATACAGTTTTTGGAAAAATGAGACAGAATATGTAGAGAAACAGACACTCTCCTACACTGTTGTTGAAATTGAAAAATGACCCACCACAAATGGAGGGGAATTGGGCCATATCGAATAAAAGTACATAAGCAATTAAAAAAAAAAAGGAGAGACATTCCTATGGAGACGTTGGAATTAGAATGCAAAGAAAGAACTCTATGGCCACCCAGGTTTTTAAAAAATCAACTCAATTGCAAGGAGAGAAATTCCCATAACAATGGCTGGGAATTTTCCCAACAGAATCATTCAAAATTAGAAAACAATATGGTAATCTTCAGAGAATTAAACAATGCTTAAGAATTAAACCAAATTATGCTGTCATTAAAGAGTAAATAATAATGATGACAATGAGTCATATTTCTGAATTCCAGACTCTGTGTAAGTATCTGTATGTTATCTCATCTAATTATCTCAAAAACCCTATGAGGTAGGTACCCTTATCAACCACATTTTAAAGACAATTTTCCTGAGACCTAAGGGAGACGAAGTGACCATCCCAAGTTCACACAGCTTGAAACGGCAGAACCAGGATTTGAACTCAGGAGCCTGAGTCCAGAGCCTGCTCTCCTAAGTAGTGCCCTATATTTTCAAACATGCAAGAGCTCAGGAATATAAACCCTTGAAAATCTACCGAAGACAAATGCCTGTGATGCAATGGGAAATGTGTTCAAAAAGGACAGTGGTTTGCACTGAATCCATTTTTAATATAATACAGGCTCAGTATAGCTGTGGAAAGAATGTTTGTTTAATGAGGTTTGGGATTGGCAGCCTCTAAGCTAGCCCAGTGAACCCTGCCTCCTGGTATTTGTGTCCTTGTGGGATCCCCTCTCCGTGAGTATGGGCTGCACCTGGAAACTTGCTTGTAATGAACAGAAAATGGCAGACATAATGAGATAGCACTTCTGAGATCAAGTTACAGAAAGACTGTGATTTCTGTCCTGCTCACCTTCTAGTGCTCTGAGCCTTGGGAGCCCTCCATTTGAGGAGCTCACTGCCATGTTGTGAGCTGCCCTATGGAGAGGCCCATGTTGTGTCTCCAACCAACTGCCAGTGAAGATGTCAAATCCTGCCATCAACCCCATGAGTGAATCTTCCCCAGTTGAGCCTGGAGATAACAATAGCCCAGGCCGACAGGACACCTTGATTGCAGCCTCCTGAGACACCTTGAATCAGAAGCGGAAAAGCCATGCCTGAATCCAGGGTGGCAGAAATAGTACTGTAATAAATGTTTGCTATTTTCAGTTTGGGGGTAATTTGTTACACAGCAATAGGTAACTAATACAAAATTCAAGCATCTTATCTCTGTCCCAGTAGCATAAATATCTTTCACAGATTCACCGCTTCACAAAGAATGGCCCTGGTCCCAGAGAGGGGCTGGTCAGATTGTACGTTTGTGTGTATTCCAGAGAGACAGGAAGGAACCACCTCAATCAGAGCAACTGCACACACATATTCTGCTTCTAGAAGGTTTGTGTGTTTGTGGGCAGAGGGAGTATATCAGTGACAGAGAGAGCAGCCACCCACAATGATCATTCACGGTTTCCATGTAGCAACCAAGCCCCTTTGTTTTTAAAAAGCTCTTTTTTATTATAAAATAATACTCATTATAGACATTTTGGAAAATATGGAAAAGAAAAAATGTTTTGAGTAGTACCACAATTCTAACATTTAAAATTTTTCTTTCTATTTTTTGATGCAACTTTTTATTTTTACATAGTTGCTGCCAAAAATGAATATAATTTTCTATCTTGTGTGTTTCACGTAATGTTTTTGTAATTTCTGATCTCTTCATAAATTTCATCTTAATGACCTAATAGTATTCCATTGGGTGGATGCCTATTTGGGGACATAAAAGTTGTTTCTCTGTGCTTACAGGAGGAGAATTTGGCTTCTGCTTACAACTCTTGTAAATAATGCTGCAATATATCCCGTGGAGCATTAAGCCTGTGGTGTAGTTTCTTAGAGCAAATTCCCACAAGCGAAAATAATGAGTCAAAATACACACATGGGCCTGGCACAGGATGCCAAATCGTGTTTCGAAAGGGTCAAACTTGTTGACACTTCCACCCACAGTGCAGGGAGGACCCACTTCATCACACACTGCCCATCCTTTGAGTATTCCTCCAGAGGAAAGAGATCCTTCTTCAAGAGGCTTTTACTTTTTGTTTCATGGACAACTCATGAGGCTAAACCTTTCCCTCTGTGTTCTTTCACATGTTTTGCAACCATATAATTATCTTTTTCTGTCCTGGTGTACGAATTCACATGATCCCAGTCTTCAGCCCCCAGCCTCCAGCCCCTGGCCCAGTTTTATTCTGCTCAGTTTTTCAGCTCTCAAGTTCAGGCATCATCCATCCCACCTCAGTCCTGGTCAGTTTTCTGATTGCCCTAGGAGACCCCCTCGAATGAGATCTGTTCCTCATTTAATAAGGCCTCCATGAGGTCAGGGAGGGCTGTGTGTTGCTCTCCATGTATCTGCTGTGTCTACACAGGGTCCTCGCCCTGTCTGTGCTCCGTGTTGGGGAATGTGTCTCTTCATCCTGGTGGTATCTGATGAGACCTCTGAATTGTTCTTTCCAGCTTTATGTCTTGGCTTCAGGCTCTGGTTCTGTAAATGTGTGACTGATAGCTCGCTACAGATGTTACCCCAATCCTCTTCCATTTCCTGACAAAATCAGTCTTTCTGGGCCACAGGAATCTCTAATCCCTTCTCCAGAGCCTGCCCCCCGCCCCCATCCCTCCACACATCACTGCTCAGTTAATCCACTAGGGAAGCCTGTCTGCCTTGAGAATTTAGTAACCGAGATGATCACATTTATCAGTTAGTTAAAGGCTTCATTTACCCCTGCCCTGAGGCGTGCACAGAGAGTCGTTTTCTTGGGCAAACTTAATTATTGCATCAGAAGAAAAAACATGTTCTCATGTTAGTCTTGGGGAGGGCACAGGAGTCGGCAAGGCTTCCTGTAATTTTCACTACCAGTAATGACATTTTTCCACCATCCTGAATTCATCGGGTTATTTTTACGCTTTTTACATCCCTTGTCTAAATGGTGACAGAATTTATCAAGGGCCGTCTTGATAGCACTTTTTATATAATTCAGGGAATTGTCGGGAATTTTGAAAGTTCACCCAGTCCATGCCTCCTTGACTCTCTGGCTACAGAGCCACGGCTAAATCCTCTGACCGTTAGAAATCTCATTGATCAAGATTTGCAGAGAACTGGCTTTCGCTAGAGCAGCCATTCTGTGGTTTAGAAGCTCTCCAGACCAGAAAGGCCACCCCCGTCCAACCATCCATCCGGCCTTTGGAACAGCAGGTGTGATATAAGACTGCCGATTTAGTGGCATAGCTCTCAATCTGGGCTGGGCACAGAAGTCACCTGGGGAGCGTTCAAGGTCCCAGTGCTCATGTCACACAGGATCAATTAAGTCAGACTCCAGGGATGGAGCCAGAAATCTGTGTCGATTAATGACGCTGAGGCAAAACCAGCTTGGAGACTCGTGTCTCCGTCTCTTCTAATTCATCCAATGCATCACCTAGAAGGGACATTAAGGATTTTAAAGGTTTGTGGTTCCCACCTCTGACTGAACATTAGAAGCACCTGGAAAGATTAAACAGTCTGACAAAGACCAGCCCCATCGCCATGAGTTGGTCAAGAGCCTGGCTACTTTTGGAGAGCTCCTGGGGCTCTCTGTCCAGGGCTGAGGGTCACCCCATCTACGTTTATGAGCTCCTCTGGCTCCAAGCTTTCAGAGGAACTAAGGAGGGTGCCAAGAAATATTTACATATGCAGGAGCATCTATTTTGCAAGCGGCTTGCAGAGAGATGCCTTGAGGCCCATGAGATAAAGTAGTGGTTCCTGAAGCCTGACTTATTTCTACCAGTTCCTTTATAAAATGGACAGCAAATGCCTGGAGAGGTCCACTGACTTGGCCAGGACCAGGACTCAGTGGCAGCAGCCTATTGGGATCCCGAGTTCTGCCCTCAGACAGCAGCTCTTCCCGTATCGATATGGATGTTCAGCGTCTCATTAGCTGGTGTGGTAGCCGGAGGCAGGGCCCCCAAAAGACATCCAGGTCCTAATCCCTGGAATCTCTGAATGTGAATTTACATGCAAAAGCAAGATCTTTCCAGAGGTGATTAGGTTAAGGATCTTGAGATGGAGAGTTTATTTTGGATTATCAGGGTGAGTCTTGTATGCAAACGCAAGTGTTTATAAATTCTCCCCCTGTAAGCGGCAGGGGGAGAATTTACACACAGAGGAGTGGGTGATGTGATGACTGAGCAGAAAGAGATGTGAAGATGTTGGCCTTAGAGACTGCAGTGATGCGGCCACAAGCCGAGGAAGCTGACAGCCACCTGAGAGAGGCCAGTAACAAATACTCCCCTTGCATCTTTTTGATTTCAGACTTCTGGCTTCCAGTGCTGACAGAGAATAGCGTCTATTGTTTGTTTTGTTACAGCAGCCATAGGAAACTGATACATCTAGATAATGAAACTTTTGGGCTATGAAATGGAATGTGGAATCTATGCCTATGGGACTAGTTCTAACCCACACTTCCCCGAGATGCCAATTCAGAGAGGCAAAGTTAAACCTAAACCTGGGGTTCAGAGCTTCCCACAGCATCCCCTAAATTTGTGTTCTGGCCTTCCTGTTGCTTTTCTGGGCCTTTCAGAGAGCATCCCTCATCACCTGGACACAAGACACTGGCCTCTTCTGTCCTGGTCTACACGTCTGGAAGGTGTGTGGACCCAGGACATGCTCGGCCTCTGCTGTGGTCCTTAAGGAATGAGAACTGTTGCCATTTTTTTTCTTACAACTGAGCCCAGGCTCAGTGATGTCCTGGCCAGGCATGGCTGGGAGGGGAAGGGCTTCACAGGGTCCTCTGCTGCCCGCTGTGACCCCCCTTCCTGTAGTCTCGAACTTACCAGGACTTCCACCCTCCAACCCGCCCCCTGCTTACTGACCAAACACACATGTTGGATTCACCCATTAAGAACAATTGGCGGGGGGAGGGTATATAGCTCAGTGGTAGAGTACATGCTTAGTATCCACAAGGTCCTGAGTTCAATCCCCAGTACCTCCATTAGAATAAATAAATAAATGAACCTAATTACCTCCCCAAAAAAGAGCAATTGGAGTTTCATCCTTCAGAGCTCAGCTCAGACATCGTTTTCTCTGAAAGCTTCCCTGACCTCCCAGACTAGGTCACTGGGTCGTGCAGGGTCCCAGCAGGAAACAGATGGTGTATTTAAATTGGGTAATTGGATGAGGGTTTAATGAAGGGGCTGCCTACAAAGTATGGACCAGGGTTATAAGAAGCCTTGAGGGGCAGGGCGGTTCTCTGAACCAGTGGGGTAAATCATGGGAAGTGGGGGGACCCTACCTCTCTTAGCCAGAGGTTCTCAGCACCTGGATGCAGTGGGAAGACAGGAGCAGAGCATGTGCTGGGATGGGAGGCAGGTATGAGCTGCGGGTGAGGGTGAGACAGGGAGTTAGGAGCAACCTGAGGCAAGTGCGGAGCTTGTGTGGGGCCTCAGGAGGATCATGCCACTTTCCCAGCTCAGGGAAGATTCTGGAAAAGGCCCTGAAGAGAAACTGTGTCTGCTGAGACCAGCAGACTTGCTCCTTAAGTGAGTGAACTCAAGGACAGGGCGACCTTGAGGCCCCCAGCTGCAGGTAGGTCCCTGATATTTCTCTACTGTCTCCAGGTTCTTTGGGTCTGACTCACTGTAACAGCTTCAAGGTCTAACACAGGTGTCCTTGATCCCACCTGCCCACTGAAGTTACACAGAAAGCTCTAGAAAAGGATACTCATCCTGGGACCCCTCCCGCAGAGATAAGTATAAACTAAGCTGGGGTGAGAGTGGAGGGGTTGGCAGTTTTTAAACCTCTTCGGTGATTTGCGTGTACAGCTGGGATTTGAGGACCATTAGTCAAAGGAATGTCTAAACGGGGAAGCAAACGCTGCTTCTCATGTTCCAGCCTATTAGGAGGAAGACACTATTCCAAAGTCTGTTCCTTCTGCCTTGGAAAACAAAGCGCTGTTTTTAGATCTTTTTTTTTTTTTAAGCCAATGGTCTCCTGCGGAATTGAGTGCTTGTGGATTCCAGAGAGGAGCGAAGGCTGAGCAGTGGCTTTCCTCCTATTGGAACATCAGCTTGGGGGAGCAGGTGGACTTTCTGCAGGGTCACTGAGCTGGGCTTGGGAGGGAAGCTTCGACTGCACCCTTGAGAGCTTTAGAAAAACGTCCCCATGAGATATTAAATGTCATCACTTTCAATTGCCATAAATATTGTATAATATATAACTTGGAATACTTTTAAAAGCCACATGAGAGATCATCTGAAGACGTGTGGACAGAGCGTCATGCACAGATATACACACTGGAAACCACCTACTTTAGCAAGGAGGGAAGAAGATGATGCTGCGTAACGAAACTCAATGGGGAGGAGAGTTGGTGACAGGGAGATTAGGTACAAAGCAATATAAAGTCCGTACCTAAAATACTATCTCGACTGTGTAAAATACAAGGAAACAGTCCACAATTTTCAAATATTTTTTGAGTATTGGAGTCCCTCAAACATGAGTTCATAGTATTAGCATATGAATTATTCTTTTCCTTTTCCCTGTGTTTTAGTGTTTCCTGGATGATACAACCGGCATATATTATTTTCATAATCAGAAAGGAAATTTTCCCCAAAAAGTCAGTGGAGTCTCAAGTTGCTTTACTCCCGGGAGGCAGGGTTTTCTATATCTAGCAAATGAAAAGATAGGATGTTGTTTGCATTTGAATTTCAGATAAATGACTTTTTTTTTTTAGTATATAGATTTCCCAAACATTTCATGGGGCCATACTTAAACTAAAAAGTTATTCATTACTTACCTGAAATCACATTTAACTAGGCATCCTTTTAATTTATCTGGCAGCTCTAGCTGGAGGAGAAGGTGAGCAGGCTCAGGCTAGGTGGGGAGAATTTTCCAGCATGTGCCACTGAGAGCTCCCAGGGTACCCAGGACAAGGGCTGTGCTTATTTCTGCTCGAGGTGTTGGAGGGCTCTGTCCACGCAGCAGCCACACTCTCTCCAGGGATCTCCGATCACTGTCTCATTTCCTTGACTAACATGCAGCTCCTTCCTTGTATGCATCTATTTCATGCAAATTGTAGCTGTAATGTTTATTCCCATTGTATGTTTAAATTCTCAATAGGCATCATACTCTTAATCACAAATGTGGAATTGTGTCTCTGCTGGGTTACCCAGCAAGTGTCAGCTTCTTAGCACGTCTCTGAGGTGAGGCTATTCTGAGCCCTATTCCTTGAGTGGGAAAACTGATGCTCAGAGAGAAGGTTAGAAACCTGTTCAAGGTCACACAGCAGAGCTCACTGTCCCATCTCAAGTCTGCACAGAGAAGCATTTCTCTATCACATCACCATTTTATCACTTATCCTCTGAAGCAATGTTGTGAGGTAACTATTGGGATGAGAAAGCTAAGATTCCTTGGGCTCCCTCCCCATCCCAGCATGATTTAATTCCATCGGTCTCTTCTTATCTTTCTCCCATCTTCCCTCTCTCTCCCTGTCCCCGATTTTCTCCCCCACCCTCCCCTTCCCTCTGTTCCCCTTTCTCTTCTCCTTCCTCCATCTTTCCCCTTTCCCACAAATAGCTGCAATGAAGGCTTTTGGAATCTTCTAGGTCTGTTAGACTCCTCTCACCTGCTCTGGAACCTCAGGCAAGTCACAAGAGCTTCCTGTGCTTTGGCGTTCTCACCTGGAAGAGCAATCCTGACTCATGAGCTTGGCTCTTAGTGGTAAAACCATGCCTGCTAGGGTTCTGGCATACTAAGGTGAGTTTCAGCAAATAGTCCTTCAAAAGCATCTTTCCCCTCACTCTCCATGGCTTTAACTGCTGATGAAAGACCCCAATTAAATCAAGCAAAGCTGTGCAGCATGTCTTTGAATCCCTGGCTTGACTTCTTACTCATCTAACTTTGCCAGAAAGAGCCAAGATCATGATTTTTAAGAAAAACTCCTACGTATATCTAATTATACTTATTTCTTGGTGAGATCCTTAAACTGAAGTTTTGCTATGAAGAAATTGCTTCTCATTTTTTTCTCATTTTTTCTTACCCTCTCAGCCCCTTCAAGGTCTTCCACCAAACCAAGTCCTAAAACTTTCTTGGAAGTCCAGAAAATTAAGTGAAACAAGAGCACTGCGGAAACCTAAGAATATATTAAATGGTCTGGCACAAATTACTAAAAACCTCTTTGCTTGTAAAAGAAAAATAAAGATTCAGTTCATTCAAACAAGGAGAGCTCTGTGGAGGAAGCATACATTTTCCATTTGACTTCAACACCTCCAAATGTCCTAAGCAGATAGTGAGAAGCCCGTATGCACACGCTGTCTACACATGTGGGGTAAGGGAGAGCGATGCCCGGCGCGGGGCTGAATCCCCCCAGCAGCAGTGAGAAACAGAGGAGGAGGAAACAGGCACTGAGAGGTCCAACGACTGGCCCAGAGTCACTCAGCCAGCGAGTGTGATGCGGAACCTGACCCTGGGCACTGAGGTTTCCACCACGTGGTTCCACCTCGGAAGTCAAGCAAAGGATGAGGTCAGAACTGACCCCACGAACCTACAGTTGGCCACAAACTCACCTTTCATGCTCCCCCTCACCACTCTGGGGAAACCCCTGAAGACTTCCCATCACCTTCATTGTCATCCTTGGGCCCTGGCTCCATTCCTACCTGCCTCTCTCAAGACCAATTACGTATTTTCCAGCTTCGGCATGAAGAAAGGTGTAAAGATCATAGATTCCAACCAAAATAAGCTGTATTTGAATGCCTCACATGACCTGCATGACCTGGAGCCAGTTATCTGAACTCTAGGACTTTGTTTTCTCATCTGCAAAGTGGGTACATTCATTGTAACTTCCTGGGCTGTTGGAAAGATTAACTCCACACTGAGGATGCTGAACAACCTCTTTCTGTTCATTGCAGACTCCATCCTCCATCTACTCCCAGCCTCAAAATGCTCCAGATTCAGAACCCTGGATGATTGGGAAAAGGGGACATGTGAAGAAAGCTGGCGTGCAGAGGCCAACAGCATCCCTCTCTTGGCACAAAAGAATACATCTCTAGTCCTGAGAATCAGCCTTGAGTGAGAATATGTGAAGGGTGGAATCATGTGCAGGGATCTTCGGTGTCTCCCTGGACTCAAGGAGAAGCCCAAGTCAGGACAGGGAGGGAGGCTTGTCTCACAATTAAAGATCAACTCATCAACCAGGTGAATGCTCCCCGGCGCTCAAGTACACATCAGGAGGCTCATGGAAAAGTGAAACCCTGGTGATACCTAGGGATGGTGATATGGCCAGTTCAGGTGACAGACACCCAGAGCTCTGTGTGGGCAGGGGAGCTTTGGATTATTCCCTGGCCTCAGCCAGAAGGAAATGGCCATGCCAGGCATCTTGTGCCCGTGTTCCTGCCGCTGGCCTGGCTCCCCACCCAGCCCGCAGCCCTCTGCCAAGGACTGAAGTCACGGCCACCTCGTCTTCCAAGGCCTGCTCTGTGGCTGTGCCAGGAGCTGGGCATGAGCTCCCTTTCATTTATTTGGAGAGGATGAATTATGCCAGGGTCGTGCTAACCATCATTTAGAGATTATTTTTGGACCCAGAAAACTCTTTAGCGGCCGGCACTGGAGGTTACACAGCGACTATGGGAGTGAGACTCTTGGACACTCCGAACAGACCTGCCAAGGCGAGGTCGTCATTAAACAGCGCACTGGGGACCGCGTTTATAGACTCGCCTTTGGAATCCGCTGCGCTGAGCGTGCCGAGTCTCCAGCCAGGATGGGGCGGACTCTGCTAGGGCAGGACTCACCCTCATTTATGTTGGGATGGTGCTCGGGGGTGGACTGATGGAAGGAAAAGGAGCAGGATCCAGAAACACCTACTGCCTCGGAATACCTGGCCCCAAACGTTTCAAAAGTCTAGGTGCTTTTTTTTTTAACTCTCTGCTGCCAAGCACTGACTGGCTCCTGGACCCCCATGGCTGGTTCCCGTGTGCTTTGTGTGTTTCCATCTTCATGATGAGAGCCTCAGCTACAGGCTTTCAAAGATGCTCAGAGGCCCTCCACAGGCCTCCGCTCTACCCTGCGAGCATTGCATGGGCACACTCACGGGGGATGCTGATGGATAAGGAAGAACCCCAGGGAAGCTTCCTTAGAAACAGAAGAACAGGCTTTTATTCTTCCAACCTCCAAGGACTTTCAAAGTTTGAGGGGCCCTTAGAGACAATCCCAGCCAGTGACTAACTTTTTTGACTGAATCCATTGTAAGAATTATATATCTGTGTTAGTTTGCTAGGGCTGTTGTAATGAAATGCCAGATGGGGGACTTTGGGGACAGAAATTTATTTCACATGGTTCTGGAGGCTAAAGAAGTCCGAGATCAAAGTGTCAGCAGGGTTGGTTTCTCTGCAGCCTCTCTCCTTGGCTCGTGGATGGCTGCCTCCTTGCTGTGTCCCCACATGGTCTCTCCTCTGCACGTGTGCCCCAGTGCCTCCTTGGGAAGCCAGGTTTCCTCTTCTTATAGACTGCAGGCAGGTTGGATTAGGGCCCACCTTAATGGCCTCACTTAATCACCACTTTCAAGGTCCCATCTCCAAAATACAGTCACATTCTAAAATACTGGCTGTTTGGGCTTCAACGTATGAATTTTGAGGGACACAAATTAGCCTGTTAACAGCATTCAAACTTGTCACATAAAGGTAATGGAAGTATAAGAATCAGTACTTACCGTTACCATGTGTCAGGCAATTTGATCTTGGCGATTCCACTCTATTTAAAAATAGAATTCTATTCTGTTAAAAATATAATGCTGGTTATGACCTACCAAAATGATTTCACAACCACGCTAATGGCTGCAACCCGCCTATTTTCAAACTATGATCAAAGCCAAACACTGTAAGGACCTATTTCAACACTAAGGAGATAAGCCACACTGACCAAGGCCAAAGGCTTTATCTTAATGACAGGGGAGCTGAGACCGTGGGTGGACTTGAGCAGGCCTGGCCAGGGAATGCTGGTTATGCCAGTGACTCAGAGCTGGGAACTTGGGGATCTGGGCTTCTTCCAGAAAGAGGAATGACAAGCAAGGTCAGGATACAGGGGAACTGAGAACAGTGTCTGAGACACAGTGTGGCGGGTCAAGATAGTGGGAACAAATCTGTTTTCATTCAAAAAGCAAAGATGGGGGCTGGAGGAGAAGGATCTCCCCAAGAGGTCAGAGTCTGGACAGATGTAGGGATGGAGAGACAAGCCAGGAAAGAGGTGCCGGAGAGAATCCTAAAGAAAGTCATAGCTTGTCTCTACCGGGGGCTGCTGGGTGGGCCAGGGGGTCCGTCTCTGCCTGCTGAGAACTAGAACAAGTGTTGTCTTCAAGAATATCTCATCTTATTAGCTTTTTGCTAAAGCACCAGGAGGAATTCTGGTTGTGCCTAGCATGACAGGACATCCTGTAGCAGCAGTGCTCGGACACCCGACACTTAAATACTCCTGGAGAGCAAGGGGAGAAGTCTTCAACTTCCAGAAAATCATCCAAGTAGATCAAGCTGTAGAGAAAGTCATTCTTAAAAGTCTGAAATGATCATCCTAGTGCTTTGCTAATTTCCTTCCTAAAACATAGATATAATTGACACAATCACTTTCTCGTATTTTCTCTTCCCTCCTTCCTTCCTTCGCTTCTTTCTTTCTTCCTTCGCTTCTTTCTTCCTTCACTTCTTTCTTCCTTCACTTCTTTCTTCCTTCACTTCTTTCTTTCTTCACTTCTTTCTTTCTTTCTTCCTTTCTTCCTTTCTTTCTTTCTTCCTTCCTTTCTTTCTTTCTTTCTTTCTTTCTTTCTTTCTTTCTTTCTTTCTTCCTTTTCTTTCCTTCTTTCCTTCTTTCTTTCCTTCTTTCCTCCTTCCTTCCTTCCTTCCTATTGATATATAGTCAGTTACAATGTGTCAATTTCTAGATAGAATACACAGCTAGGCCTTTGGAAAAGAGTAAAAATTCTTTTCTGTGGTGTCTGAGATCCAGGGCTTTTCAATATCTTCCTCCAACTTAAATCCTTCCAGCTTTCTCATTGGCTGTTTACAGCCCCCACCACTGCTACCACACATGTGGTACCACACCTAACCCGATGGTAATATGCCAGATATATGATGCCCTACTTTTTTTTAATAATAAAAGATAATTGCAAACAATATTGCACATAAAAGGAGTATATGCTCCTTTTTAAAATAATAAAATATTGCAAAAATGAATCATAACACTAAAAAGAGTGCAGAAAGAATATCTGTACATTTGAAACAAGAAAAATAGAATCTACCACTCAGCTTAAGAAACAGACCTTTACAAGTGTCTTAGGAACCCCCTGTGTGCCACTCCCCAAATGCAGTTCACCTACTCCCTCCAAGTAATGTCACCCTGAATGTTGCCTTGATCATCTTTGGCTTTTCTGTATAGTTTTCAGTATCATATCTTTGGAAAAAACATACATTTTATAATTGCATATTGCTGGTGTTTAGAAATGCAGTTGACTCTTGTGTATTGACTTTTTTTCAATCCAACAAACAAATTCTTCTGTTAATTTAAAAATATGTATCTGTTGGTTCTTTGGGGTTTTCTGTGTAGAAAGTCTTAACATTTGCAAATAATGACAGCTTTTTAATCTCTTCAACCTCCCTTTCTTTTTTGTCTTCTTATTGCACTGGCTAAGCCCTTCAGTATTACTGAATAGAAAAGGTGAAAGCAGACATTCTTGTCATTTTCTGATCTTGAAGAGAATGTCTTCATCACCTCTACATACATTTTGTTATAGACTTTGTTATGTGCCCATTATCAAATTAAAGAAAATCTCTTCTCATCCTTTGCTTTTCACAAGGCTTTGGATTTTTTTTTTTGTCTTGTTTTTAAATCATGAATGGGCATTGAATTTTATTGAACAGATCTTTGTATCTGTAAGCATGAGTATTTGGTCTTGCTTCTTTAATCTGCTGATATGATGAATAACATTAAATGATTTAAAAATTAGATCAATTTTTGTGTTCCTGGGATAATCGCAAAGTGTTCATGATGTGTGATTCTTTACACCTTTTGCTTTAAAGTATTTTGAGTTCTTTAGAGTATTTTATTTAAGAGCTGTCATTTCTATTTACAAGGGAAATTGAGCCGTCGCTTTAGTTTCCTTGTGTTCAGGCAGTTCCTTGCCTGGTCTCAGCATCAGGGGTAAGACAGCCTTGTAAAACGAGTTAGTATGCACTTTCACGTTTTCAACTCCTTGGAAGAGTATATGTGAAGTAGAATCATCTGGTCTTTGATGTTTGATGGAAATCAGCCCTAAGGCCATTTGGGTCTGGTGTTTCCTTCACTGAAGGATTCTAGCAACTAATAAGGTTTTTACATTTTCACCTTGAAACAATTTTAATACCTTGCATTTTGCTGATATGTATCTATCTCAGTATTATTCTTCTTAGTATTTCTTTATTACTCTAATTTCTGCAATATTTAGTTATATTCCTTAACCCTTAAATTCCTTTCTATTCAGGATTTTGTTGTGCTTTACTTCTTTTTCTCGATTACCCTTCTCCCATGCTTTTCTTCTTTATTAATATTTTCAAATAATCGATTTAAATGTTGCCTATCCATTTTTATGTTTGTTTTTATGTCATTCACTTCTGTCCTTATATTTGTTTTCTTCCTTCTATATTTCTTTGCTGTTATTTTTCCAATTTCATCTTTTGGATATTTAAGTCATTAATTTTGAAACTTCTTTAAAACCGTAAGTATTTCGGACTATAAATTTCCTTCTAGGTACTGTGAAGGTAATACATAGTATTTTTATTAGGTTCACTTATAAATATTTTCTCACTTCTGTTTTTCTTTTTTGTCCCATGAATTATTTAGAAATATGTCTCTATAATTTAAAAAAAGTTTAAGTATATTTTAAGTTACTGTTTTTCTTACTTATTTCTAATTTAATAATGTGAGCTGAATATGTGGTCTATATGATACAAATTTTTGAAAAATTTGTTGAGGATAGCTTAACTTGACTGTATTTTGATCAAAAAAATGTGATCAAATTTTGTAAATGTTTCCTATATGAGAAGTGTGTATTCTCATTTGTTAGATATGCTAGCTGCTTGTTGTATCAATTACTTAAAGATGTTATGTTAAAACATTCCTTTTATGAGATAGATTGGTCAACTTCTCCTTGTTCTGCCAATTCCTGCTTTATGTATATTTGAGGTTGCTATTAGTAGTATGGAAGTTCAGAATTTTCTTTTCAGGTTCTTCTTTCCCTAATACATTTTATTCCATTTTTAATGTAAATTATTCTGTGTTTTTAGGTTTTACAGTTATCTCTTGCAAGCATCATAGCTGAATTTGTTTTTTCTTTGATACTCAGACTGACGGTCCTCACATTTTTAAGCAAGGTTTTTGTCCATGTATATCTAGTGTGATTAGAATTTCTGCCTGCAATCTTACTATGCAATTTCTATTTACTCGTTCTTTTTTTCTTTTTTATCTTCTCCTTTTGTGCCTTAATTTGGATGGAATGCCTTAAAATCTGATTCTACTGTTTTCCCTCTACTTGTTTCAAGGGTATCCTGTGCCTGCTCTACGGATGTTTATCTTAGCTATTTCAATATGCATATTTAAGTATGCCTGAAGTGTATTAATATCTTTATTGGCATCTCAAATGATGCCTTTAATATACTTTTTCTAGGCTTACTACTTTTTAGCAGCACATTTACTGTGAAGCTAATGACGCATGAATTTGAGGACTCTATTTGCGTGAGCTCTTTCCAAGATGCTGAACCCCATTTTGCTTTTAAAATTTAGTATCCTTTTTTATTTAGTATTTAGTATTTATTTTAATAAATCATAATAAATTTAGTATTATTCTGTGCTAGCTCAGCATTACATTTGAAAAGATGTTTCTTATATTGTACCTGTTGTTTTATTTGTCTCATTGAGGAGATTTATTTGGGGGATCTAAATGACATCACTGCTGTGGCAAGGACTAAGATTATGAAACCTGCAAAAAGTCCTCTGGGTTCCCAAACGTCTCCAGGCAGGAATCAAGAGGAGAAAGCTACTTGGCTGCAAACATGGCCATTTCTTATAGAAAAGGAAGCATCTCAAAGAGAGTGGATCCAAGAGCTTGCAAGGACAGTGAATCAGGAGCCACTTTCAGGATAAAGAACCAGCCTCTAATCAGGGATGTCCCTGACCCCCCACTGCTGGGGATTCTGTAGGAGCCCAGCTGGATTTTGGTAGTTGTGTTGTCCCTCTGTTTCAGTTTCATCCCCTTTTGGTGGAGTGCCTACTACATTCATCCTACCTCTGTCTCATCACTGTCACTTAGAGTGGGGATGGGGGCAATTAACTTGTGTTTTTGGTTTGCAAATCCCCAGGCATGACTTTGATGGTAAAATCCTTATCTTTGAAGAGCCTGATTCTATAATGAGATGAGACTTCTGGAGACAGGGGTGAGGACATTTTGCCAGATGCCCCTGCTCTGGGCTCAGGAGTGCCCCTGACCGCAGCCTGGTTCTTCTCCTTGGAGTGTCACCAGAGTTATTCTCATGGGCTCCTGAAACTGCTCCTAGTTTGTTTCACATCAAAGGCTGATGGGGACCTTGCTGGAAAAAGAAGTCCATCCTGGGCTTTCCTTTTCTTAACATTAAATGAAATAAACAAAATATTAAAGATCATGGTGCTGTATTGTTTTTAATAACTGAACAAAATATTTTGAGTGATTACCAAAGTCAATTAACTGGTCTATTTAATTTTAAATATCATGCCTCTCTTCATGTAAACAATTATAGGAGGCATTTATGAAAATGGAAATGGGCTAAAATAAAAGTGTGGGTGAAGACAATAGAATAAGATGAATCATGGAATATGCGCTTCAAGTTTCCATCCATTTGCCAAAGGGCTACCAAAGGTATTTCTGAGGTGCTAAGCAGCTCATAAAAGGAGGAAAACACAGTCATGCAACATGATTTACAGCGCCCTTAATATAAACAAACCATGACAGCTTCCCCAGAGGCACACTTCAGTTTATGCTGCTGAGACTTGAGACACATGTCCCTCTGGCCTCCAAATGGGCACTCACTGTACAGAACCAGGGACAGTGTCCTTTACCAACACCCTCACAGGGAAGCCACTGAGTGGAGGTTCCCTGGTCGTCTTTGGGTTTGCCTTACAAGTGTCTGTGCTCTAACAGGGCACAGGTGTGTAATAGGAGCTCCAGGAGAGGGGGCTCAGGGAACTTGTTCCACGCTGCTCTGGCTGAATCCTTCCCCCAGTCCTTGAGGAATAATCATTTTCTCAATTTAATTTTTAATCATAAAGTGATGATGTCTTCAGGGTCTTCCTCTTGGATACCTGGAGTAAAGGTGGTCTTCACTGCATTTTAGTTGAAGAGTAATACATGTAAATGCGTGGCCAGGCTGAAACCCAGAGTCCATCCTTCAGAGAGCTGGGCAGTGGTTTGACCAGGACACCTGCCTGGCCCTCCCCCTGCTACTTTTCATCATGAGCAGATCATATGCTATCTTCTCCCTGACTGAGCAGGAAGCTTCCTGATGGTGAGAACCACACCTGGTCTGTTTGCCACCTGTGCTGGTTTTCCAGGGCTGCCATAACAAAGCATCTCAAACTGAGTGGCTTGAAAAATGTATTGTCTCATAGTTCTGGAAGCTAGAAGTCTGAAATCAAGGTGTGAACAGGGTTGGTTACAGGCCTCTCTGCTTGGCTGGTAGATGGCGGTCTTCATGTTCACGTGGCATTTTCCTTGTGTGTATGTCTGTCTCCAAATTTCCCCTTTTTATAAGTACATAAGTCACATTAGATTAGGGCCCATTTTAATGACCTCACCTTAAGCTGATGACTTCTGTCAAGTCTCTATCCAAATAAGGTCATATTCTGGGGTACTTGGAGTTAGGACTTCAACATATGAATTCGGGTTGGGAGTGGCCACAATTCAACCCATAGCACCGTTGCATCTCCTAACAGCATCAGACACAAAAGCAAACTAGCAGAATATTGGGTGAATTAATGAATGAAGACATGACTTGGGGTTTACTTTATCAATAGACAGAGTGTGTTCAAGACCCAAGATTTTTACGTTACAGCAATCATTTTAGGCTGGAAAATCTAAAATAAGTGTTACTAAATGCTCGTGTTAGTCATAAAAGCCTTAGAAAAGCTTAGCAAAGGATGTCTCACTTTAAGTTATGTGACTTCCTGATGACCACTCCAAGGTAAACCAGTTATAAAAAGTACCTCTAGGTAAATGAATGAGTTGAAACTACACAGGGTTATTATCCAAACATAGTTAAATGAGAGGAAACCTTCCAAAAGTGATGACTTGGGCTTCAAATGGCTAGTCTTGATCTGGCACCGATGAGATGCCTGATTAGCTATCTGGCCTCGTGGCTTTAACACTGACCCCACCTGCTCTGAACCAACACAGTGCTCTGTCCTCTTGAGTCAGGGAGGCTAATGCTGGGGAGAATGTCTTTATTTCCTCCTCTCCCTCTAAAACTGACTGTGTTTCTTTCTTTCTGATTAAAATGATAATGTATCATAAAGAAGATGTCTAACCACTCTGAAAGTTAAAAAAAATTCCTCAAAACTTCTAAAAGTTTGGGATAGTAATTAGTTTCAATTAGGTATATATAATTCCAAACATTTTCTACATACATATTTACATTTAATATATGATATATATTCACCCAAATGGGATCTTACAAAACATATTTTTTTCATCACTTGAATTTTGAACTTAATAAAGCATGGCCATGAGTCCACACAGAGCTACAGCAGCATGCATGGTACCAGGATGTGGCTCTCCTCTTGCCCCAACCCTTTGCTGAAGGACCTGCATTGTTTCTAATTTTTTGCTACTATAAATATATTTAATAAAATTCCCCACATGTACACATTTATATGCTCACTGGATTATTTCCAAATGTTAAAACACCTTGAAGTAGAATTGCCTTGTCAAAATAAATAAACGTATCCTAAATTGAAAAAATATTCTTTAAAGATATTGGATCCATCTTGTCTCTCGCCAGTAGCACTTGGAATTGTTGTTTCCCTACATGGTCACAACACAGGACATTGTTCTTTTAAAATTTTGACAGTTTGATGCGCAAAACTGATAACTCACAAATAACAGAACACACTCAGGAGTAGCATCTAGACGTAACTACAGTTTTGTTTTGTTTTGTTTTATTTTTTTTCCCTCATGCTTTGGGTCCCGGTTCAGAGGCTTGGGACTGTCAGGACCAAGGTGTCTGAAATTTTTGTGGCCTTTCCTAATTGGAAACAGACAATCTTGTTTTCTAAGAGGGAGGAGGAAGATGGAACAAGGAAAGCAAAATTTGCCAGAAAGCCCCTGCAGATATCTGCTTTTGCCTCATTGACTGTTCAGAACAATTCCTTTTCCCGGCACTCCTATAGCTAAAGGTGATCACGTGACCCTGTGACTGTAGCAGATGCTAGCTTCCTGTTTATTGCTCATTCTTAACTTCTTTCTCAATAATAATCCTCAAAATTTTGCTTAGTCTAGTTTTTTTTTTCCCTGATGGAATTTTAGCGCCTTTAGGGAAGGCTCATGAATTACCTTATTTTCAACTCCTCTAGACTTGAGCGCACAGAGACTTCACAGTTCTTGGAATTCGGTTGGCTGCCAGTCAAGAACTTAGTAAAACATACATACTACTTCTTGAATACTTACCATATGCCAAGCACTTTTCCAAATGCTTTACATGTATTAACACGTTTTATCCCACAACTGCCTTATGAGGTAGATACTATTATGATACCCATTTAACAGATGAGGAAATTGAAGTGCAGAGTGGTTAAGTAACTTGCCCAAAGCCACACAGTCAGAAGATTCGAAGGACGGAGCTGGGATTTGAAGGCAGACGGGCTGCTTTCTAGCCTTGTACTCTACTGAACCGTATCGGTAAGTCATAAGGGGCTTTCACCATCAAATCTTAATTACGTGATGAGAGGTGATAAAAAGCAAACAAAATATACAACTATTTTAAGACTATACTTTAAAGGGAAAGGGGACAGCTGTTTGAAGCAGGGAGCTAAGGAAAAGACTGTGTATGCCTCATTTCTCATCAGGGTCGATCAGGTTTAAAAATATAATCGCCTTCTTCCGCATTCACTCTGTGTTTGTGGAAACTTCACAGTGATCAAAGCTGTCTTGGGGCAAAGAGGGAGCCCTGCTGTAAACCGAAATTCTGCGGGGAGTGATGTTTTCCTCTCCAGCCCCTCTGCTGTAGACACGGTGCCTGGGGAGTGTTGTTTGATTCTCCTTTGAAGAAATACTTCCATTGTCCAATCGCCATATCCTGACCTGGTGAAAAGACAGAAGGCCAAAGGACCCAGTTTCAAGCTCACTGGAATCTGTGAGACCTCAGTTTCTATACCTATAAAATAAGGCTAGTTTGGATTCTTTGGCAGGAACTAGTTGATAAAATCAGCAGATTCTGTGTAGCCCCCGATACGCTGTGTTTGCAGACACAATGAGGTTGGTTTTTTCTCACAAAGGTGAGATCTTTGGTCTTTGATAAGAAGCCAAGGTGGCAACTCCGGAAGCTGAGTTCATTTCATTTCACTACTCAGAGTCTTCTTGGTCCCCAAAATTTCATGTCAGATACGTCTTATTTGACAGTTATAAAGAGGTGTACTTGGGGCCTCAGAGGGAACTTTAGAAATGAGGATAATGCTCAAATGCTCCATGGAAATTTATGGTCCCAAGAGATCTGACTGTGGCTTTCCCATTTATCTGTCTGACCAGACCTCTTCCCAGCTCTTCTAGTCCCTTTCCTTTTGGAAACTCACACACCTTCTCTTCCCAAAGTGTATCAGTCAGAGTAGGCTAAATTTTGCTGCAGTAACAAATCACCTAAAAAAAGTCTCAGTTGATTTCTTGTTCTCATGAAGTCCACTGCAGATCTGAGTGACTCTTCAGGGCATCTCTCCTTCCTATTTAGCAATTCACATGATTTTCTCCTTTTGGCCTCTCCATCTCAGCACTCCTCACTGTTGCAGATGAAGAAAGAGTCAGAGGGTCAAATATCTGTAGTTCATTGCTTTGGTCCAGAATGACATGCCATTCTCATTTCCATTTCTTTGGGAAGAGCTAGTTACATGGCCGTATCTAACTCTAAGGAATAAAAGTTTAAATTCTCTATGTAAGTGAAATTTGAGGCAAACTAGATACCGGCGAACATTAATTATGTTGACTGTGTAGACCAAAGCTCTCTTAATTAGATAGAGTCCCACCTGGTTGAGCTAGCAGCTTTTATCTTTGGGTTAGCCAGATTCAGGATGATGGTCTTGGTGAGGAATGAATCTGAAGGCCACTATTTCAGTTTATCCCAGGTCAGGATCCTTGGCATCAGTCCTAACAAATGACCATCAAGCCTTTCTTTGGCCTCTTCCAATGTTGGAGTCTTCCCACCTCATGAGCCTGAAAACTCCACGCTGAGACAACTCGATTGGAAAATTCTTCCTTGCTTAAACCTATCTACCTGGCATAGCCAGTTCCCAGGACTACCTCCCTACCTTTAACTGGAGCTGGCTCTGTCCACAGACCCTCTTCCATGACCCTTCAAATGCCTGAGGCCATCAACATGTCTCCTTTCAGTCCAGTTTACAAAGCCTCAGATACCTTCTAAACCCTCACGTGATCTCCAGTTCTCACTGTTCTGATCACCCCTCTCTGTATCACCTCCTCTCAGTGTGGTGCTCAGATGCAAGCTCTGTTTCCCCATAGTCTTACCATTGCCAACTAAAGTCATCACTGCTCTTCTTTCCTGGACTCTGCACACTTCTAGCAATGTCACCTAAGACAACATCAGTTTCCCCAGCAGGCTCATCACATTCTGGGCATATATTCCATCTGGACTATTGGGAACTGAGGCCCAGGACTTGCTCCTCTTCCCCTTCTGGGTTCTGTCCAGTGGTTTGTAGATACAACCCAATGGAAATAAAAATGAAAAGCTTTACTAGTGATTGGGCCTGCATCCCAAGATTGACAAAAGGCAGGTGTATTTGATCTAAACTGGAACAGAGAGTTCATTTTGGTTCTCCAAGTATGAAGGGTGACCTCAGCTTTCTCCATTTGTACTGAAGACAACTAGGAAATAGTGTGAGGCTGACTTAACTCACTCATTCACTTTAGGGTAAAGAAGCTGAAAAATATACAGGTGTGTATTCACACCAACACACACCCACATACACTACAAGATGGCCAAGTGTACTTACAGAAGACAAGCCCTGAGGCCTGACCACCTATACTTAGACAGGAGATAAGGAAGAACAGAGCTTTCTGACTCCTCTACTGGCCATGAGACAGGTCTGACTCTAAATAAGGGACAAAGTGGCTTTGTCCACTGGTTAAAGGCTCTCAGTAAATAAACTTTATTTCATCTTGGCTTCAGACCTTTCCCCAACTTAACAGGATCACTTCAAATCATGATTGGATAATTCACCCAACTAAGTTATGTTGTTTGCTTCTGTGTTATCCAAATTATTTAGCAGGAGAGGAACTGATACAGAGAAATGAGACATCTTAATTTTTCTAAGCAGACTAATACTCCTTGAGTGTCATTTTAGCTAAATAATAATATCTCATGTTACTCAAGGGTAAAAAAAGGTAGTCTTCGGAGATATTTTGCTGAAACTTAACCGACAGAGGAGGCCACTCTATGAGAAAATGAGATGGGTCTTTTATGGCTTGTTCTTGGTGAGCCCGTGTTGATTCACCTTCTTTTCCAGGTTGCCAAGGGCTCCCATTTAAAAGTTCCCCAGGGAAATATACACAAAATCTTATGGTTGCTCACAGAGAAAAAAATGTGACAATGAGTGTGTATATGTCCATGTATGACTGAAAAATTGTGCTGAACACTGGAATTTGACACAACATTGTAAACTGATTATAAATCAATAAAAATGTTTAAAAAAATAAATATATAAAAAATAAAAGTTCCCCTTAAAAATTTTCCAGGAAGCAGCATCTTGTCTTTCAGAATCTACCATTTTCTTCTTTATGAGCACCAGGACAACGTTTATCCATCTGCCTCTTCACTAGTTGATAGATCCTTTCAAGTTCAAGGGGATTTTGTGCAAGTAGAAGAGTTTATATTTGTACTTCATGGATTTAATAAAAAGGCTATTCATATTAGGATTTTAACAAACAGTGAACATGTATATATATATACATACATAATATATATATATATAAACAACCAACATTTTACCTCATAATATCTTTCTAATATAATCTTTCATAATTAAGAACATGATAAATTTTTTAAAAAACCCTAATATTGATATATTATTAAAAATCTATTTTAATCAAACTTATCAAACACTTAATTAAAAGTGCTGGCCAAATAGATAATATTCTTTTTAATGTTTTAAATGCTTCATAGTGGAGATCGGTAGTAGGTTGCTCGTACCTGAGTCCCTTCTCTTCCTGTGTGCAAGGGAAGATTCCTGGGTTCTTGCAATCTGGCATGACCCTTTGACCAATTCAGGCTAATGGGCTGCAAGCAGAAGTTAAATGTGCCTCTCTGGGGCCAAAGCACTAAATTTCCAGGACAAGGTCCTCCAATGTTCTTTTGCCCTATCTCGATGTATGAACTATCTATAGCCAGATAACAAATTACTTCCAACACTCAATGCCTTAAAGTAATAAACATTTATTATCTTATTCTGTGGGTCAGGACTTCCGAAACATCTTAGCTGGTTAGTCTAGCTGATGGCCTTTCCTGAGGTTATAGTCAAGATGGCGGCCAGTGATACCTGAAGGCGGCCAGTCTTGACTGATGTTGGAGGATTTGCTCATATGATGGTTCACTTACATGGTTGTTGGCATGAGGCCTCAATTCCTCACTGACTGTCAGAAGGTGGCCTCAGTTCTTCACCATTTGGACCACTCCATAGGACTTCTTGAATGTCCTCACAACATGGTGACTGGCTTCCTGCAGAATGAGTTATCCAAGATAGAATAAGTCACAATGCCTTTTATGTTCTGGTCTTGGAAGTCACCCGTTGTTGCTACTGCAACATTCTATTCATTAAAAGCAAGTCATTAAGTATAGTCCAAACCAAAATGGAGAAGAATTCATCTCTACATTTTGAAAGGGAAGTATAAAAGAATTCATTTTTTTTTAAATCACACTCAGTAGTGGAAGGGGCTACATATTCTAGAGGATGTAACTACAAAGTTGTGGATCTGCTGTCAGCCTGGGTCCCTGAGTGACTTGGTGGAGCAAATCCCTTGGCTGAACTAAGATGGATGTGGAGCATGGGAAAGAAGTATATCTTTACTATGTCAAGTTGCAAGGATTTTGAGATTATTTATAATCACATCATAACCTGGGCTATCCTTACCAGTAGCCTTTTAAAGACATAAATATAAACAAAATCACAGTGATTAATATGTAACAGTGGTCATACAATTATGAATTCCTTATATTTAAAAGAAATTTTTATCTTTATAATATTCCTAAGATTTCATTTGTACAGCTGCATAGGGCTACAGTAATTCTTTCAGATACTAATAATCTTAGCAGACCCTAAACTTCATGCATGCATAGCATTTCAGAAGAGAAGAGGTCACAGATTCTGATCTAGGATGAGTTTGTACATCCAAAGTGATCTAAACCAAACCATTGGCTGAGTTCCTTTTGATAGTGAAGTTCTATTTGTTATATCCGGACTTTTAAGCCCCTGCCTTTCAAAATCTAAATTCAAAGATTTAACTTTTTGCAACTTGGGGTCATTCCCAGAAATGATGTATTTCTTTAAGTTTCTTAGGTTTGGCAATACCTAAACTATTGTCCTGTCATTATGATAAATTGGCCTAGTCTATAAATATTAATTGGAAGCTTATGCATGCCTTATCAATATTGCATTATAATTAGCAGGGCCATCTCAAGGTTCCATATACTAAGAGATGAGAGACGGAGTGTGTGCAACATTTGGCTAATTAATCATCTTGAAACACTCTGTGGGATTCTCTGTTTAATTGCTTGCTGTGTAGGACCACAAATGCAATCAACGGTTTGACTTCTCCTCCATCTGCTTATTACATGATGCAGAACCCATGTTTGGGGGGATTCTTTTAGTGTACTTATAGTTCCCTATGTTTATTCTTTCTTATCTACAGAGAAGGTGAGAAATATAATTCTACACTTGTAAACATCACAGGAAAAAACCCAAATACACTTCTCTACTTATTAAAAGCAATAATTTAAAAAAATCCCAATATTTGGATTCTTCCTTTGCATACATTTATGCTAACTTCCCTCTTTTGAGTATTGTTACAATTCATAGCCTTCCACAAAATCAACTTGTTTAAAGTAACCTTCACTATGATTTTTCTTTTTATGCTCAGCTTGGTTGATGGGAGTCTCTTCGAAGTGTCTCCTTTGTCCTAACAGCAATCTCACTGTCAATTTTTTTTAAAAGCATTTTCCCCCTTATTTGTCATCATTACCAACATCTTTCACACTCATGAACACTTTTCCTCCGCTAAGCTTTGGGAACAAGAGTCCTGATGCCTCTTGATGGAAATTAGTATTGAAAACCGAAATCTGAACCCAAGGGCAAACAGAAGCTGTGGCAGCCCCTACAGCCGCCTAACCTGTCTCTTTTCTCATCTTTTTCTCATACAGTGCAATTTTCTCACCATGCAAGCAAAGCCAGTCCACTCTTCTGCCAAGACTCTTCGATGGCTTCCATCCTACAAAGTCAGAGCAACGTTTGCGCAGTCATCTCCAAAGCTCTGTGTCATCAGAGCCTCATTACCTGTCTGACCTTCTCGTCCATCATTTTCCCTCTTGCTCACTCTCCTCCAGGACAACTGTTCCTTTGTTGTTGGTCCTTGACAGCCCAGCACAAAACTTCTGCACTTGTAATTCCTCTAAATGGATCTACTGAGATGTTCTTCTCCCAGTGTCTCCCAGATGAACGTCCTATCGAAAGAGGCCCTCCCATCCTCCCTCCTCTCCTTCCTCCTGAGCCTGCTCTCTGTATCCTTATAAAACACATCACCATTTGTTTCTTGCTGCTGCCCTCCAGTAGCCACTGAGCCTCTAGATGATAAAGACATGTCTGCTTTGTTCCCTGTCCTGTCCCCAACCCTGAGGACAATTAATATGCAATGTATGGTAGGTCTTCCATAAATACCTATTGAATAAATAAACACATGGGTGAATAAAGCTGTGACACTCAACGATTTGCATTGGAGATGCGCTTTGACTATTCAACAACATTCAGAGTAATCATCTCACCATGTTTCGGGTCTCGTCACTCTTCTGCCAAGACTCAGTAGTGGCTTCCATTTCTACAAAGGAAGAGCAGCATTGGTACAGAGCCCGCCAAAGTCCTACAAGATCCGAATAGTGAAAGCATGCCTCCAACATAAAAAACTAAATGCCATCCTTAAGCTCCCCCATGCATGCATTTCTTCTTCAGCAAAGCAGCAGCGTGTGGGGAAGCCTTTCCACGTCCTGTGGGATTTGCACAGTTCTCCTCTACTACAAGAAATATGGTACGGGCTGACTCCAGACCTCACATCTGGTATTCACAGCATCCTGTACCATGTCCTGCATCTCAGTTAAGACCATCTCCTTGTACTGGCTCTGCAAGCTCTGGTGCCTCAGCAGAGAAATACCCACATGGAGAACGACCCACAGGCAACGCTAGTCCTTCTGTTCCACTGCCTTGTCTCCTATAAAGGTCCAGGGAGCACAGTGTGACCAGAAGGTGCAAACGAGAGTGAGATCAGCTTTGTTTCTTTTATTTTGTCCAATGGCTGATTGGAGGGGGCCGATATTCCAGCTTAGCATTAGGAAGACCCGTCCAACAAAGACTCCTAGAGGAATAGGAGATTTTAGGTGGCAGTGAGTTCCCCATCTCAGCAAGTATTCAAGTACAAGCTGAAAGATAGATTAAGAAGGCTGCTGGAAGACGGTGCACCAAGAGCAGGCCAGCCCATATGCTCTGTCAGCTTCCTGTCCTAGACCCCAGCTTTCTTAGGACTCTCTCCTTTTGCACTCTGTTGGTTGAGCTAAATGATGGCATTGTCCCTCAGAAAGTCACAGAAAAGCCAAAGACCTGCCCAATCACCATGGACACTCTCATAAATGAGAGATAACCTCATATCTTCCACAGACTCATTTGTGGACAGCAATGGTACAGAATGGAGGGAAGTTGGAGAAAGATACCTCTTGATCACATTACATCAGCATCCCTGGATGCACTAGAGGTTAGTCTGCTCTCCAAACCAATAAAACGAGTTTGATCTTTCCATCGTTTCTGAAGAATGCTTCCCTCCCCACCGCTTATTCTAGAGGATTGATATTTAAAAGTTATTTTTGTCATTTGTTGACATACATGCCTTCCAGATATTACCCAAAGGTCCCAGAGCAGTTTTAATGGCATGGAAGACTCAAGTAAGTCATACAGCTTTGAGAAGGGACTAAAATTGGTGGTGAGTCCATCCTGTGTCTTGAATGGGGTTTTATTTGCTGAAGGCAGCAAAAGCAGTTTTAGCCTGTCTGCAGCTAGCTACTGGCCAAAAATATTATTTACATTTAAAGAAAAATAATCAAATGCTTTTTTTTTCAGTGCTTACGCTATTTTTCCCTCTGTTTAGACTGAGGTCAGTGCATCCTGGCATTCAGTTAACCATCTCCAACCTCCTGGTCTCATCTCTAATTAAAGAAGTAGGACCAATGGCATTTTTAATGTCCTTAAAATTGTTCAATAAACAAACAGACATTTTAACACCCAGCATTCTATTTATTCTGAGATGTTCCCTGTTCCTCCTTTCATATTACACGCCTTTAAGGAAATTGCTACCCACTCCCCCAACTTTAAGTCTGACATTCATTCCAGTTGGATTGGATGAAGATCCTGAGTTGAAAAACAGTGTCTCTTTTGGCTTGTCCAAATTCCTACAGAAATGAACAACGTGGAACCTGGGAGTTCTTGGCTGGAAGGAATTTGTTAATGGAGATTAGGACCTAATGTTCTTCTTTTCAGTTTTCAAACTGAGATCAAAAACTAGTCTGATTCTGAAAACTACTTTGTAGGAAATATGGAAGAAATAGCTTATTTGTCACAAGGTCTGGGATGTCAGGTTTTAAATAGGCACAATGATAAGTGCTTGCAAAGGAGGTTTGTTTTTGCATATTTCTGGAGCCAAGCATGAGTTCAACTTCATAAGCCTATTGGTGCTTGCCTTCCTCCTTGTGCTAAAAACCTGATTTTGGAGATGGGGTTGGGGGTGGGGTGAGGGAGGAGTGGATTCTGCAGAGAGAAAAAGAAGAAAAATTCAGTTGTGTATATATTTCAATCTCTCTGCTACTCATTTTGTGGCCGACTGTATTTTCCAGAGATATACACAATAATGTCATCTGTAGTGTGACTTTGCCACCCTCACATGGTCAGCATCCATATCTCCTCCTCTTGAAAATGATGGGAACTGGGATTTCAAAATTGTAGAATAGATAAACAAGATTATACTGTATAGCACAGGGAAATATATACAAGATCTTATGGTAGCTCAGAGCGAAAAAAATGTGACAATGAATATATATATGTTGATGTATAACTGAAAAATTGTGCTCTACACTGGAATTTGACACAACATTGTAAAATGATTATAAATCAATAAAAAAAATGTTAAAAAAAAAAGATGGGCTTTTGGAAAACACAGAAAGGAGAAAAAAGGCAATGTAGCTTCTTCCTTATCCACTGGGATGCTGGTGCTGGAGGCCTGAGCCGCCGTGTAAGAAGTCTGACTATCCTGAGGCCGCCATCTTATGAGGAAGCCCAGGCGACATGGAGAGACCACAGTTAAGAGCTCAGTGAAGAGGTCATTGGGTGATTCCCGCCTCCCACCATCAAGTCATCCCCACCTGACCTCAGCTTCCCGGTGGAGAACACAGACCTCTTGGAGACAAGGCAAACCATCCTACTGCCTTGTGACTGAATTCCAGACCCACAGCTCTAGGTGAAACGCACAGCCTGCTCATAGGTACTAAAGCACAGAAGACTCGGGATGGGGAGGGACTTGACACTTGCCTTGGCTTAAGCTGGCGCACGTGAGGAGAGGCGAGTGCAGCAGGAGGAGACAGCACTGGACATCATTGAATCACAAGAGGCTAGGGTACCAGGCTGAGGAGGTGAGACTTGGCAGTGGGGCATCGCAGAGGATGAAAGGGAGCAAGGAGAATGGGAGCTCGTGATCTGGGGAATGGAGCCCATGCCCCAGGCCATTTGCTGCCTTTTTATGGCCATGACATGCTGGGATCCTCTTCAAAAGAATCCTGCAGCTTGGACTTTTCTCACCAGGCCTCAGGGTCCTACCCCTGCTTTGGAGCCCGCCCAGATGAAGATTGTGACTTGTCAGTCTCCCTGCTAAAGTGGACCCCTAAGTCCTTGCAGTGACTCCAGCTCCTTATACCAGGGGCTGGCCCGAGCACCAACCGGCTAAGTCACAAGGTTAAGCCCAAGTGGTAGCCAGTGGAACAGGGAGTCTTGGGTGAAGGCCTGAAGCCCCTCCTCAGGAGCAGAGGTTTCGCAGGGAGCTGGCCCTCTCCCGCAATGATGGGTGCTCCCTTCCGGGCAGTGACAGCACATGGCAGCTGTTGGGCAGGGCTCTGAGAACAGCAGAGGCAGGCCACAGGCGGGGACTGGAGGTGATGGAGGATGAGGAAGATTGGGAGGTGTGCCTGCTTTCTTCCCTTTGGGGGCCAGTAGCTCTAGGGAGATCTGGCACCTGTCTGGTCTGGTCCGAGCCTACCACACTGGTCTCTACAGAAAGGCTGGGGACCCAGAGCTAAGTGGTGACTATCTGGCCAAGTAGCCACCACAGGATCCTTCCTGCAGCATCTTCCCACAGCAAAGCTCTCTGGGAGCAGTGCCAAGGTGATCAAGAGCATGAATTATGAAGCCAGGCTGTCCAGGTTGGAGTTCCAGCTCTATTACTAACCACCTGTGTGACCTTGAGCAAGTTGCTTAACCTCTCTGTGCTTCTGTTTCCTCAACAATAAAGGGAGGACATAATAGCACCCACATCCCAGATTGTAGAGTGCCAGACCCATAGAAAACCCTATGTAGACCCTGCCTATTTTAATTATAATTCTGTCCTTGGCATCTCCCCGAGGAGCTGACAGGGAGAGTTTTGTATTACTATTCTGTTGATGACTGAGCCAAGAGGTCATGTGCTCTGCCACCTTGGGAGCAAAGCCAGGTCATTGTGGCCGCAGGAGAGCTCATTTGGCTTTTCAGAGGTGGACTGGGCAGGCTGGCTGGGTGGAGGGGCCTGGAGCCTGGGGCTCACAGCTGGCTTTGCCGCCTTACACACAGCAGTGACCTTGTGTTCAGGGCAGGTTTGGGGCTCTAGGTCTAGGGAGTGGGTCAGTGTTTGGGGAAAGCAGACTTCACTCTCTCCTCTCTGAGCTGGCTGCCCTAAGCAGGGTTGGGGGAGGTGGGGCCGCTTCGAGCCAGAAGATAAACATATTAACTGAACTTTCCATCTGTCATTTCAGAAAGTCATTTACGGCCTAGCTGTGGTTGGAAAAATTAAGTCCTTGTAATTTAGAGTCAACATCTCTCGGGGACTCATGGTAGAAGGGCTGGCGGGGTTTTGCAGCCTCTCAGCAGAGCCGCCAACAATCAAAACAAGTTTGCAGTGGTGCAGTGTCCGCTACCCTACCCGTGGCCCGGCTGATGGTCCTGCACGAGGCACCGGCTGCTGCGGGCCGCAGGGCGGGCCTGGGCACCCTGGGCCGTGGACCACAGAGGGTGGCGGAGCTCCAGCCCTCTCGGGCCTTCACCTTCTCTGCCTAAGGCAAATGAATCTTCCTCTGTGTATTGGTGAGCTCAGGCTACTGTAGCAAAATACCGCCGACAGAGGGGTTTAAACAACAGACATTCATTGTCTCGCAGTTCCAGAGGCTAGAAGTCCAAGATCAAGGTGTCTGCAGGGTTGGTGTCTTCTGAGGCCTCCCTCCTTGGCTTGCAGACAGCTGTCTTCGCCCTGCGTCTTCATGTGGTCTTCCCTCTGTGTGTGTCTGTGTCCTAATCTCCTCTGCTTGTAAGGACACCAGGCATATCGGATTAGGGCTTAACCTAACGATGATCTCATTCTAATTTAATTACCTCTTTAAAGGCCCTATCTCCAAATATAGGCACTTTCTGAAGTACTGGGGGTTAGGGGAACCCCATGTCAAACATAAGACCCTGTGAACTGTCTGTTACAGATGGATTCATTCTCACTCTACCCAGGAGAAACCGGGTTTGTTGGGTTTATTTTGCGGAGAAGGAAACTGAGGCTCCAGAAAGGCAGGCGGCTGCCTCCAGCCCCCACAGCCGGCAAAGGCAGACGGCGGACCCAGCGGTGGGACTTCAGGTCCTCCAGTACTGCACCCAGCACAGCTAGGCTCTCCCCAAAGCCCCAGGCCAGCACATGCCAGGCACCGCACAGGCTCCTCCAACCCGCCCTTAACCGGAAAAAAAAAAAAAAGAAGCACAATCTAAAAATGGAGAATTATTTTTTATTCGGTGGACTTTCTGAGGACTTAAGCCCAGAAGACAATTTCTCAGATAGCTCTGAGGAACTCCTCCGAAGAGGAAAGGGAGGAGTCAGGTTATATAGGAGTTTTTGCAACAAAATCAAGCAGTTGGAACATCAAAAGATTACTGTTAAATGGGGGGAAGGTGTAGCTCAGTGGTAGAGCATGTGCTTAGCATGCACGAGGTCTGGGTTCATTCCCCAGTATCTCTATTAAGGAAAAAAAAATCCCATTTTCTTTTGCAATTAAAGATATTCTGCTAAGAAAGATTATTATTTTTTTAACTTTTTTTATTGATTTATAATCATTTTACAATGTTGTTTCAAATTCCAGTGTAAAGCACAATTTTTCAATTATACATGAACATATATATATTCATTGTCACATTTTTTCTTTGTGAGCTACCATAAGATCTTGTATATATTTCCCTGTGCTATACAGTATAATCTTGTTTATCTATTCTACAATTTTGAAATCCTGTCTATCTCTTTCCACCCTGCACACCCTTGGCAACCACAAGTTTGTATTCTATGTCTATAGGTCTATTTCTGTTTTGTATTTATGCTTTTTTTTTTTTTGGATTCCACTTATGAGCGATCTCATATGGTATTTTTCTTTCTCTTTCTGGCTTACTTCACTTAGAATGACATTCCCTAGGAGCATCCATGTTGCTGCAAATGGCGTTATGTTGTCAGTTTTTATGGCTGAGTAGTATTCCATTGTATAAATATACCATATCTTCTTTATCCAGTCATCTGTTGATGGAAGATTATTTTTAATTACAGAAAACCAGACATTCCCAAGTTAACGAATTTAGTGCTTTTCAGTGTATGGGAAGATACAAGAATCTGGGCTCATTGAAATCATTCGTTTGATGTGAACCTTAGCTTTCTAGCTCCAGCATCCTGCTTTTCTCCATCCTGAACCCCCTCAGGGTGCACACACAGTTGGGGGTGGCTGCAGTGGCTGATGGCTTGGTTGGTGGCCCCAACATCCTTTGTTCACTGATATGGCAGGCAACATTCTTCATCCACATCTCCACATGCTGCCATGCAGAATCACAGTGGGGTTGGCTTCAACTTAAGGCAAAATTTTCGGCAGAGAGTGAAATGAGGGCTCTGAGCAGCAAGAGGGGAGGGTTAAGCCAAGGCCCTTGCTTGGGTGGGAGTGTTGTCTTTAGTGATGGAATCTTCCAATGCACAGTCTTCTCTTACTAGACTCCCAGATTTATCCAATCAAGGGGTCCTCCCTGGAGATTTTCCTGCTCAACCTGCTTTCCCTAAGTAAAACTTTGAGGCCTACTAAGAACTGGATGCTAGATCATTTAGTTTAAAAAAAGATGTCAAAATGACAGAAATCTGCCCCCAAATTAGAGAGGCTCAGCCCTGGACCTCAGGAAACAAAGCAGACATTTTAGGACCAGCCCAATTGCCTCATTCTGAAATGGGGAAACTGGGCCTCTGAGTACAGCCCCCAGTTATTGGGCCTGGCCTGTGGCTCAGGCTCTGGGTTTGACATAACTACATGGCCTTCTGGGGCCATCTTTGACCTCCCTGACTCAGTCTGGCAAAGTCCGAGGGTGGTGGTGAGAGCATCCTTTCGGGCTCACCTGGACTCTGCCTTACCTTCCCCTGAGCAAAGCTGAGTGGCCACTGGTGTAGCTCTGTAGCGGGATGCACAGGAGCAAAGGATGTGAGGAGTGCACTGACATAAGGCACCTGCTCTAAGGGACCTCACTCCAACCTGCATCTGCCCGCATCATCAGAGGTGGAAACTGAGGCTTAGGGAGGTTCAGTGATTGGCCCAGACCAATAGCCAGCAAGAAGGCAGGACTAGAACC
Source organism: Vicugna pacos (assembly GCF_048564905.1). Classification (NCBI taxonomy): domain Eukaryota; kingdom Metazoa; phylum Chordata; class Mammalia; order Artiodactyla; family Camelidae; genus Vicugna; species Vicugna pacos. Next base: position 38,967,195 of record NC_132997.1, on the reverse strand, counting down.
CAAGGGCCCTGGCTCCAACCCCACTATAGTCCCAGAAACCCCAAATTGCCTTCCAGCTCCCCACATGAGTTCCCAGATGCCAGGGGAGTAAGTAGCGGGACAGCTCTGAGTGATGCCCCTTAAAGCCTCTGGACAGAAGCCTGGGAGTCTGTTGCCAAGGAGGGGGGTGTTCTCTGACACCCCCAAGTCATCAACTCTCAGCCAAGGCCCTGCACACATCTGCTATCATTTCCCCATCCCCCACTGCCTTGAGCTTCCCCTGACCGGCAAGAAGAAAATATTAGCATGGCTGCCCCAGGGGTCTGGAGCCTGAAGGCACTCTGTGTGTGGCATTGCCTTGCTCTGACAGTCCTGCCTGCCCTAGGGCTATCCTCCCTGAATTTCCTTAAGAAACAGCGTGGAGAAGGAAGAGAATTGGAAATATGTCAGCTGGTGGCTCCCATTCCGGGGCTCAGGGATGTAGAAGTCCCCTCTCTGACCAAGGGCCCGGCATGCAAGAACAAAGAACTCTGGCGAGCAAAACGTGGCTCTCTGCGGTGTCCAGGATATCTTTGTGCACCCAGCTTGGAGGCTCTCGCCAGATGTGCACTGAATCTGATGACCATGGAAGAGAAGACCCCGGCTGTGGGCAGAATTTGAAGATGACCTCAAGCCTACTGTCTGTTTAAATTCTGCGTGGCCAGAACCTGTGAATACAATGCCATGTGGCTCCTCACTATATGCGATTAGGTTACATGACATGGCAAGAGGGATTGTGCAGATACGATTAAGGTTCCTAATAGGTTGACTTTGATTTAATAAAAACGGATCCCCTTCCATTCAAGTGCAACCCAACACTTTCTCTTCCTCCATCATTTAAATTCATCCCAGGTGTGTGATGGTTAATGTCATGTGTCAGCTGGATTGGGTCACGATGCAGATGTGTGGTCAGACATAATTCTAGGTGTTTGTGTGAGGGTGTTTTGGGATGAGATTAGCCTTTAAATTGGTGGACCCTGAATAAAGCAGATTGCCCTCCATAATGTGCTGGGTCTCATCCAGTCAGAGCAAGGGATGGGCTTCCCTCAAATGAGAAGACAGCAGACAGCTTTTGGACTTGAACTACAATACTCGATTTTCTTAGATCTCTAGCCTGCCAACCTTTAGACTTCAACTGTAGCATCCGCTCTCCCTGGGTCTCTAGTCTGCTAGCCAATGCTGCATATTTTAGACTTGCCAGCCTCAGTGATGTCAGCCATACGGAAGAACAGGAGGTCCTCGGCCCTAGTCCCACCCAGTAGAAACACCAGGGACGAGAATTCCTTTGTGAGAATTAAAAAACCCAGAGAAAAAGTTATGGCACACCAGTGGAGCAAAAATAAGTCAGAAAAAACCAGGGTAAAAGAACACTTTATCCAAATCACCTATTCCTCAAGCCACCAGATCACAGTATCAAGAAGGAGCCCCTGGGCCCATGATGTCTCCTAGGAGGAAAGAGAGACCGAGGAGAATGTCCAACTTTCTCAGTATCTGGCACTGCTTTAGTGACCCACTTCTGTCTCAACTCACGAAGAACACCGGGGAATTGTCATGGCTAGACTCCAGGGGGCGTCTAGGAACAAAGAATCAGGACTTTCAGCTGCTGACAAGCATGAATCTTGGCAACAGCTCCTTGACCTCTGCCAGTGGCTTTGCCAGCTCTGCCTAACTGTGACTCTGCCAGGTCTCTGCCGGCTTCACCCAATCATGGAGCCTCCTCTGGCTCTGCAGATGCCACCAAACCCAGTGACCCTGTCCAACAATGGAGGCTGTCAGGAGCCTCTATCCCACCAGGGGGCTCTGCCAGAAGCCTTGTAACTAAGAGCAGCAAGAGGGGAGGCCCAACCACAGGGCCCTATCAGGAGCCTTGCCATTAGCTTCACCTGACTAAGGAGCCCTGCCTACCAGCCTCACACAGAAGCACCATCAGTAATGTTGCCCGACCTTGGAGCCCCATCAGTATGCCTGCAGAGCTATGCCTACTGGTCCTGCTCAAGAGGCAAAGCCCATCCGTAGCCTTACTCCACTGTGGATCCCTGCCAGTGCCATGTCTGACTGTGGAGGCTCACAGGCCAGCCCTGTCTGAGTGCAGGGCTCCGGCAACAGATCCCGCCCAACTGTGGAGCCCGTCTGATCATGGACCTTGGCAACAGGTCCCTCACAACCTTGGAATTCCAGCAGCAGGCCTCTTTAGCCCACCCACTTCCCCCAATAATATGTTCTACCCCACAATGGATATTGCCAACTGGCTCACCCAGAATCCTAAGCCAGGCAGCTGGTGAATATCTTCCCTTGCCAAAGCCAGCCTGGAAAGAACAAAAGAGGTGACAATGTCTTCAAATATGTAGACACCAATGCAAGGCTACAAGGATCATGAAGAATCAGAGAAACATGACACCACCAAAGGAAACTAAGCTCCAGCAACTGACCCTAGGGAAATGGAGATCTATAAACTACTTGACATCAAAATAGTCATTTTTAAAAAGCTCAGTGAACCACAAAAGAGCAAGAGAACATAAGATAGACAACTAAACAAAATCCAGGAAAACTATACGTGAACCAAAGAGAAGTTCAAAAAAAGAAGCAGAAGCCATAAAAAAAGACCAAGCAGAAATCTTGGAGCTGAAGAATATGATGATTGAACTGAAAAAGTCAAAACAGAGTTTCACTTTCAGTTACTTCTAAGCTTGTAATAATTTGTTACACAGCAATCAAAAATGAATGTATCCTCTTCCAGCCACCCCCTGTTGATAAATCTCAGGAAATGTGAAGCAAAGGTTGAGTTAAGTCTGGCCCTTCTATGGACAGAGACATACCTCAGTTCAAGCATGTTTGAGAGAAAAAAAATTAACCACTACACCTACAACATAAAGTCGAAACTGGTTATGGGACAGAGATGGGCAGCAATGAGAAAGGGAGAAAGAGAAAGAGGGAGAGAGAGAGACAGACTCCTAAAGCTTTTCCAGGCATTGTAATTTTATTACATTAAACACTGTCCTCTTGCTTCTGTTTTACTTATCCATCTATTTTTAAACCCTTTCATTCTAATAGAATGAAACAAAGCTCAGTGAATTAGTCTTCATAACCTTTGAGAATGGAGCATCTCGGCAGACTAAGATTTAGGTCTGGAGGGACAGATTCTAGCCATGGATAAAGTGGGCATGGACCCTGGGTACTCCTTATTGGTCACGGACCTTAGGCTGGGTAGGTATGAAGTGAACACTCTGTAATGTGCTCAAGGATGAACAATTTTGTAGAAGATAAATATCTCCTTTTTGCAGCTGGAAAACAAAGAAGGAGTGGAGGGGAGTCATCTGCTATGGGTTCTTAGTAAGTCTGGGACCAAATGTCTGGTGTTGCCTTTCTTAAGTGGTCGAAGCAGTGAGGGGTGACGCTGAGCCATCTGCACCAAGAAACCTTCCCAAGGGGTTTTGTGACAGCACCTGGGCTCGTAGAAGGCCCCTGTGGTAGCCAGTGGTGTTCTTGAAGGCAGTCAGTTCTGCTGTCCTTCCCAGCACAGAGAAGGCCAACCTTCCCTGTGGGAGAGGGCCATGTGACTAGTTCTGTACCATGGATTGTAAGTGGAAGTGATGTGAGTTACTTCTGGATGGAGCATTTAATTGTTGGGGAGCAACTCACACAGTTCTCACCCCTCTACAATGTGCACTCCAGGTGTTAGAGGCTGTCAGCCCACCCTCTGAGTCAGGATAGTGAAGAGCACCATCTCCAGTTGACCAGCTGTGGACATTAACCTCAGAGAGGAATCGGCTTGTTTAATTTTATGGTTGGTTGTTACTGCAGCACAGATTAGCCCATACTGACTAATGGAGCCTGTCAGGGCCACTTGGTGCAGGCATTTATTCCTACTGCCTAGGTGTCTGCCTGGCTAACACGGCATGATGACCAGGACTATGCAGCAGTGCTATCTTATCAAGAATTACCTGGGGTAAGGATGTCTGGGACAGCTAGGTTTTCTGATTAATAGAGGAATATTAGAATTCTGAAGGCATGGGATTTTATTTTTTTCTTAATTGTACACAGATGCAAACATACTATTTATGAATTTTGTTTCCTACTCTTTCACTCATCTTAAACATTTCTTCTTCTTGTAGAATTTGTAAGCATCGTTTTTAATGACTGAATAAATATTTCAAAGTGGATTATGAAAGAACTTACTTAATCATTATCCCCTGTGGTGGGACTTTTAGATTGTTTGCAATTTTGCACTAGTATAAGTACCACTGCAATGAACATCTTTGTGCATAAAGCTTGCATTCTGTTTAATATTATTTTCTTTGGCTAGGATCCCAGAATTGGAATACCTGTACAGAAATGTCATGACTTTACCTTTTCAAAAGATTCATTTAAAAAGTAAAGCCTTCATCCACACTGATGCCACAGGATGGCCAGTCTGGTGAAAGTAACTTAGTCTTTCACAAATGATTGTCAGAACTTGACCATCATCCTGTCTGTTGGCTATCACTTTCCAGGCTTATAGTGATGTGGGCCAAGTCTCAAAAGGCCAAGCCATCCTGGGGGAATCTGATCAAGTAACGGGCTCCCAACAACTTCAGTTCAGTACTCTCTGGCTCTAGTCCAAGTCATAAAATTCCTAGGGGTCCACCACCCTCCTCACTCAAACACCTCCATTCTACTCGCTGGCCCCTAGGGTGTCTCCTGAGGTCCAACACAGCCTTCATCTTCCACCTTGTGGATCCCATGCCCTCTGCAATCCCAAAGCTCATGTCCCCTTTCAAGATCCCTGGCCATTGCTTCTCTCTCCAAGTGGCAATATCTGCAGATCACTGTGGTCTTACAGGCTGAAATGTGGGACGGATACTCTCTACTCACTCCTGTAAAGCATCTTAATTGGGTCACACGCCAAGGTCCTCTAGTGGCCAGCTTTCCCTGCCATATCTTCCAGACCATTTCTTTAACCCATGGACTTTTATCCCTGGAGACTGAGAGATATCAGAGTGATTTCTAGCAGCGCTGTCCTCAAAACTGTTCTCTCCCTTTCATCCCCAAGCCTGGCCCATGTCCCAGGAAAGAATTTTCCTCTTATTAGTAATAAGGACTCCTTCCTTGACCAACTTTAGTCAAACTGAGCCCTTTTCTGGACTAAGCCTAGCCCTTGCCATGCCAAGCCCAGATACAGCAAAGAATCCTGACTGGCCAGCTTATCATGAATCTCCCCATCCTTGATGTCCAATCAAGCTCCCAACTGTGGATACCCAACCAAGTTCCTCTATGCAGTTTTCTGTCCTCTCCCTTGCCCTGCCCACTGTCTGTAAATCCCCACCCATCTCTGTTTGTATTTGGAGTTGGGTTCAATGTCTCTTCCCTGTTGCAATAATCTTGAATAAAAGTCTTCTTTGCCTTTTTTAAAAAATCAAGTGTCAGAATAACTTCTCTTTGACAGGGGACATTGTTTTCCATCCAGAACATGCTCCCATGAGGAGTTAACTGGTGGAGGTGAGCTTTCGCCCTGAGGAATGGCTGGCAGCCCCGCCTACCATGTATATACTTCCCACAAAGAACGCGTAATTGGCACAAAGTCAACACCGGCCAGCTCACCATACCTGCTGCCTCGATCACCCTGGCCATCACATACACACAGATGGGTGAGTCAGGAAGTGACCTGGATTCTTTCCGATCCGTGGAACCTGCAGTATCACACAGACTGTCTTGTGAAATTTCCACGCTGTGTATCTACAGTAGTTGGAGAGGTGAGAAACTCTGGTACAGGAATGTTCTGAGTGTCTTCTCTGAAGAACTGAGAAACCCACAGCCCACTTACCAGGCATCCCAGCCTCACCTTCAACTCACAGCGTTTCTTTACGGACCACTCATTCATTCACTCAACACATTTATTGAGTCGCTCCTATGTTATCTTGTCTTAAATTTTTGGTGGAGACTTGATAACTTCAGAGTTTTTTTCCCCCACTCACTTACAGTTTTATTTCGTTTATTCAGCAAAGACTTTTGAGAAGCTGAGCATTCATGAGGTTCTGGGGACGCCACCAAGAGGCGTAAGATAGACTGAGGTCCTGCCCTTTTCAGCTCCCAGACTCAGAGATAAGTCTGCACAGATCAGAGGCCTCAGGCCAGGAAGGATGTTGCCCGGTCTCATTGTCAAAGACCTGGCCCCAGAGCAGAAAATGAAGCAATCAGACAATTGTTCCTTTGTGTCTGTCTGATAGCAAACATTCAGAATAGATTAACTGAGATAATTTGCATGGTTGAAAAATAATAAATGCTTAATATATTTCCTATTTTTTTTTCACTCCTCCTGTCTCTGCCACCTTCTTTCTCTTGCATCTTCCTTCTCTCCTTCCTAGAATCTTCCCAGAAGGCTCTTGAGGTCATTCAACTCTGTCCTTGTGCAAACTGCTCTCCTCGGTACCCTGACAGGAAGGTAGGGTCCTAGATGCCCCGAGCAGAATTTGAGAGGACAGAGCAGACATTATTCAGAATCTCTCAGTTGGGAAACCTGCTTTGGGGACTTCCACCCTGCCCCATCCAGCCCCTCCCTGGTCCTGTGATGAGATATCACCTCCCTCACTTCCCTTCCTTGTGGCCCTGGAGCCCAGTGACACTGTGTCTGGTAGTGTCCGCAGATATCGCTCCCTTACTAGCCAGCCCCAATGTCTAATCTATTATTTACTTAATATTGTCCTTAAAGTGATTCACTCATATTGCCTAAATAAATAAAACTGAAAGGGAAACTTTATATCATAAGTATAAATAGAGAATTATTAATATTTGCCACACATGGAATGGAACGATATTAAAAAGACAATGAAAATAAAACAAATTTATTAAATTCTAGCAAGATACTGTTTTGCCAAGTTTTTCAGACTGAAACTGTTCCATCTTTGTTAAAAATAGAAATTATCATGCACTAGAGCAGTGTTACAGACAGGCTTTTATGTCTCAAAAGAGGACTGGAAAGAGACTAATAGCCACATTAGAAAATTCAGTGTTATTCATTCATTTGTTAAATATTTACTGGGTGCCTGAGTGGATGGTCCTTAGGTCTAAGAGCAAAGCATTAAATATAAGATAGATAAAGTTTCTTCTGTGGTGGAGTTTATAGTCCAGCAGGGAAGACAGACAATTATAAGTAAATAAATAAAAAAAAGCTAATTGTAAGAAGAAAATAAAGCAAAGAAAGAGAATTGAGTGGGATATGTATTTGTCCTAGGGGAGGGGTGGTAGATTATGTTGTAGACATAATGAATTTTAGACATATTGATTCCAAATCAACATTTGAATGATGACTTGAACTAGGAGAAGTTGGGGCTGCAATGATCCATGGAAGGGTGCTAAGTGCATCAATGCTATTTGAAGCCACAGGTCCAGATGTGATTATCACAAGAGTGAGTGATGATAGATGCCTGGGCTCTTGATGGAGAAGAGGAGGCACAGCCAGGGTGATGAAGGAAGGCGGCCTGCTGTGGTCCTCAGGGGTTCTGTGGAAGCACAATGAGGAAGAGGTGTTTATGAAGGATGGAGTGACCACTGCCAAGTGTTGCTGAAAGGCTCAACCAGATGGAGACAAAGAGTCCACCAGTGGGTCTGACAAGATGGCAGTTACTGGTGGGATTTTGGTGGAACAGTGGGCGGAGTGGCAAACAGCTGATTGGAATGAGAGGACAAGGAGCGAGGAAGGGGAAGCAGGGAGTAGAAACCACTCCATACTCTTTCAAGGAATCGTGCTGTTACTTAAGAACTCACATGGGTAGCTGCTTCTGCCCGGAACATCTCATGAACCACCTGAAATCAAGCTTTGAACCACATGGCCTGAAAATTCATCCTGGAAACCCCAGACTAATGGAGCCCCTTCCTGGTCCCCACCCCTGAGACTGGCAACATCCCGGGAGAGTGGCTCTCCAGGTCACTTCCCCCAGCACACAGCCCCAGAAGGGTCTTCCCTCTCTGGGAGCCGGCAGCCTCACGGGCCTGCACACAACACAGACGTTCAGCAGAAGAGCTGGTGCGCCCCCGGGCTCCGCGGCTGCACACAACCAGGGCCCTTATTCCAACACGCAGAGAGGCGCCAGGCGGGGCAAGTCATGCTCCAGCACAGATATTTATTGATCTTGATTCACCCGATCCAAGAAAAGCTTGGCCATAGAGCTTTCTGGTCCAATCGCAAGGGCACGGGGGTTGGGCATGGGTGAGAGAGAAGGAAATGGAATTAAGAAAAAAAAAAATCTGTCCTTAAAAAAATAACTCTTTGTAAACTGGATTTCTGTGCGCCTGCTGCATGCAATAGTGAAATGCTCTGTTACTCTTCCGAGGCCGCAGTGAATAGGGGCTCTGTTAGTGGCTGGCGGGGGCCTCCAGAATCCAAACACGCCAGAGAGATCGGAGAGCTGCCTTCCTGGAGTCAATTGTGAGCAGAGCCTGCAAGGAAGTGGGCCTTCCTCCTGCAAACCCTCCTCCTAAGTGAGACAGAAAGGTCCTTACATGCATGTGCATTTCATAATTTACACTAAGAGAGAAATTAAACTGCACCCAGACCAGATGTGCATTTTCTTCCTGCGCTACGTTACAGGAAGCTGCCTTCCAAATAGCCTCATTTGTACCCGTCTTTTCTTTTGTGTATTTGCCCACCAAAATTAAGAGAAGCTTGCACGACCCCTCAGAAAAATTTGGGGCAGCTTGACTTCTTTTTTGGTAGGAAGAAAAAGACCAGGATAATTACTGACAGCCCACTAGGGACTGGGTGCCTGGTGTCTGCATTCTTCTTTAATGTGTTTTGCGGACAGGAAACTAAGGCTGATCAAGGGAAATGACTTGCCCAAGACCTTGGTGTGACTGAGATGTGCACCCTCTGATAAATGAATTCTTCTGATGTTTTCCAGCCCCTCTGACTTATTGGCAGCCAGTGGAGATTTCCATCCTTGACTGCAGGACTTTTCATGTTACATAAGATGTAAAGTTATAGGCACTGATGGTTCACAGGTCGCTTCCCAGCTCCCGAAGCTGGCCTGCTTTGGGGACGGTTTCAACCTGCTAGTTTTGGGGACCATCGGACCTCTCTTCTCCAAAATTCAAAACCAGAAGGCAAAGTCAACCATTCTCTGCCAAAGCTGCGTTTCAACCATCCCCTTGGATCATCCACGACTGATGAGCACCTCTTGGCAGTTTTAGAGTCTACATTCACACTGCTAAGGTCCACAGGGAGTGGCAGTGAGTGAGCATGAAACATGCAGAGGCTGAAGATGTGAAAACTTCAGCCCGTCCTACGAAAGCTTCCTCTCCGAAGCTCTGAATCTGGGCTGGGACGAGAGCTATTTTCTCTGAGGCTGAGCTCCCGCTCAAGGCTGGCGGCTTCAGTGTTACAGACCCAATGTGAACCTTCTGAGACGCCAACTCATTTACTCTTGGCAAAACCCGGCTTCCTCTCACAACAGAAATGAGAGTGTGGAAGGCTTGTAAAGTTGACTCCAAAGGCATCATGTGTATCTGCAAACTTTTAAAATCCAACATTTGGATGAGCTCTGTGGCGATGGATCAGAAACACATGGATTAGATTTTCTTTAAATTGCACCGTGGGCCTCTGAAATTAGGAGAAAAGAGCTTGGCATGGTCCAACTGGGAATGATGGCTCTCTGAGCACGGGAAGCATTGGCAAATGTTCCCCAGGCAGAAGATCCTTTGGCCGATTTCCCCTGACCCTCATTTCCCTCCCAGTGGGACCCGTTATGGGGCAAATGAAATGAAGAATGAAAGAGGACGTGAGCCGGGTAGGGAGAAGGTCCTCAGGAAGGCAGACTGTGAACATGGGGATTATAAAGACTTGGACAATTTGAGAGGTTTGGGATGAAGCACAAGTAGATTCTTAAAAGCTGTGTCTGCAAACAGGGTCTGTTGGCTTCCCCCTCATGATCCAGGCAGTGTTCCTTCTGAGCTTGCAAATGAATGCGCACGTCCCTGAAACACTGTCCACTTCCCAGAGCCACCAGAGCATGCCCAGTGACTGGAACTGCATGGAACCTTTCCGTGAAGCCCGGTAACATGTAGGTTGTGCCGTCACGTGCTGTGACTCGGCTGACGTTTGAAAGCATGATCTGTTATTTTCCACCTGTTTACTTTGTCGACCAAGTGAATTTTATTTTGAAGACCTCACATGAGACTTGGAGATGGAATCAATTTTTGACATCCAGCCAAGACCAGATCCCTTGTGTTCAAGGTTAACAACCATCTGTTCTAGAAAAGGCCAGAAGGATAACAAGATGGGTGGAAAAGACACTGAAGGCGAGCTCTGACTCTGAAGCACTTGTGGACCCACCCAGGAGCTGACGGCCCCTCACCAAGTCCACCATCGCTTGCATCATACTGATTTGTAACAGTCTGACTACATGTCAGCACCTGGCATGGGGCGCTGAGTCCCATCAGAACAGTCTGATTCTTTTTCATGGCTGAGGGGGAGAGGGGGCGGGCAGTGTGGAGCAGTGGGCAGAGCACAAGTTTAGGCACCAGACTGGCCTGGGTCTTAATCTCATTTTAGTCTTCCAGTTTTGGGAGACTTCATCACTGTATTCCTACCTTGCTCTTTGCAGCATGGGGCTTAAAATGATCTCAACTCTGCTGCTCATGATCCCAGGTCAGAGGTCTGAGTTTACACACCTTCCCTGAGCTTCCTGTGGGCTTTAAAATCAGAGTTCTCCCTCTGTCTCTCCTAGCTAAACATTTGCAGCAAGAAGGCTGCTTGGGGTCGAAACATGTCGTGAAATTGATTGGCTGTTGTCACTTTTCTGGAGCTTCCTAGGTGGGTGGGATTGTAGGAAAAAGACGCATAAGCATCTGGAACTGAGGATCCGAGGTGTGGATGTGACCACGAGAGTGACTGGTGTCCTCACATCTGCTCCCTCTAGCTTGGCACCACCCTCTTCTGCCGAGCAGGGCTTCAGAGGAGAGTGAAGTGAGCACCCTGGGCATGGGGGAGACAGAGATGTTAACACAGGTGACGGAGAGCAACCATTCTTCAGCTCATGTGTTCCTGCATGTTCTACTTTATAGTAAACATATAGCCCTTTGGTCATTAGAAAACAAAGGACTAAAGGTTTTTTTAAAAGGATACACAAAATGATGAGACAGAGGACGGAACAGATGTATCGCATTACAGGGGAGTGACGGGCTTAACTGCTGAGGTCAGGAGAGGCTTAGGAAAAGAGGATGAGTGGGGGCATGTCCAGCCACCTGCAGACACATGGACACCAGGATTGTGGGTCCACACGAGGGGGAACAGGATGACAGGTTCTGGAACTAGGATCCACTCAGAGTTGCTGAAATGCCCACCCAGGAAGCGGTGGCAGGAAACCAGGAAGAGGAGAGATGGGGGCCTGATCGGAGAAGCTCTGTGTGCCAGCTATCATTTTTATCCTGAAGGGAGGAATAAAAGGCAGCCAAGCACGGGCCTGACCCAGACGCCAGGTTTGCATTTTAGAGTCTCTTTGGAGTGCGTGAAACAGGGCTGTGGTCGGGAGACCACCTCATCAAGGTGTTTTTTTTTTTTTAATTGAAGTACAGTCAATTATGATGTGTCCATTTCTGGTGTGCAGCACAATGTCCCAGTCACACATATACATACATATATTCGTTTTCATGTTTTTTTTCATTAAAGGTTATTACAAGATATTGAGCATACTTGGTCGTGCTGTTGGGTTAAATAGAAACCTTTTTAAATCTATTTTTAAATATTAGCCACTATATATAAAAATAGATTTTTAAAAAGTCTCTGTCAAGGGTTCTTTTGAACCCAACAGCACGACCGCCCATTTTGGTAGTGGGCTGTGTCCGCGAGGAGGAGCGTTGCCAGGCAGTGGCCTGGATGACACCCGCGTCCCCCTGCTCCTCACAGTCTCCCTCCCCTCGTCGGGCCATCCGTCTTCATGATGTCAGGCATTGTCTCCGGAGGCAGCCGTGCTTGGAGAGGCTGCTGGATGGAAGCATTGTGACCCTAGGGTATTGAGAAATGAAGGCTAATTGACCACAGGAAAATCAAACAGATAACATCACTGGTGTTTGGGTTGTCTCCCGGTCACCCCTTCAGCTCGGCCTCAGCAACGGAGATGCCTGCCTGGGGCTCACCCTTCTTCCTCCCACTGGTGGAGCTGCCCACGGACGTGACAGATGCCCCTTCGTCTGGCACTTTCAAGTGGAAGTGAAGTGGGGTGGAGAGCGCTGCCTTAGTAGGGCAGAGCCTGGCCTCAAGGGCACGAAGCCCTTTGCTGCCGGCCTGGCCCAGTGGGACACCTGTCCCATCATTTTGGAGACTTTCATCAGAGTGAAAAAAAATCTCACTGCTGGAAGGAATTCAAAGGCAGGGCCACACTAAGGGTCGTATTGTTCTTGCCTGGATATTTATAGCATTTAATTTGTATAGAAATGGGTCGCTGGTAAAGTGTTCTCTCAAACACAATTTAGTAAGTTTTCACTGGGCTGGGACTGGAAATTCCAAGGTGATGACTCTGCTTCCAAGCAGCTCATGGTCGCTGGTGGGGTGTGTGTGTGAGTGTGTGTGCGCGCGCGCATGTGTGCATGCGTGCAGGGGGCAGTAAAGAGCAGGAGTCACCACAGAAACCAGAGGTTTCTAAGGGAAATTCAGGGAGGGACTGAGAGCACAGATACGGTCAGCTAAATCAACTGGGACCCCAACTTACAGTCAGGGAAACTGAGCCACGGACTGCCCAAGGCCACACAGTGAACAGAGATTTGAATCTAGGAAATTGACTCAGGCCCCTGTGAGCCCTGGGACTAGGATGTGCGACGTCTCGAAGGATGCAAAGCCCCCGGCAGCACTGTCACCAGCAGCTGCCTGCAGAGTGGCCGGTGCAGGATGCAGTGTAAGTCCACAGTCAGGTGTAATTGCTGTTCTGGTCTAACCCCGGGGGCAACAAGGATGAAGGCCGCTGCAGTAACAGGCAGGTGATTCAGGGAAGGGAACGCGTGACTTCCTATGACCCCCGACGTCACACGCTCAGCCCCACCTCACAATCTGCAGTGTGGCTCCAGCTCTTCCGTCTGCCTTTCCAAGTGTGTTGCTTGTTTTCAAAGCAGATGCCTTGACATGATCACACTCCACTCTGCCTGCCTGAGTCTCACAGGTCCATCTGACGAAGGTGAGTCACTTTGCAGGATCTGGCTTGATGCCTTCATTCCACGCATCTCTGCTGAACACTTGCTCCTTGTTGGTCACCATTCTCAGCACCAGGGGTGGAGCACGGAGCGAAGCAAAACCACCTGGGGGAAGTGGAGCTTAGAGTGTTGGGGTAAGAGTTGACCCCAAGAAAGGAATGGAAAAGAACTCCAAAAACTTAGGGAGGAGTACATACTGAGACATCCTATCTTCTCCAGTGGCCCAGGGTCTCTGCCTGCTTACCTGCCACTCACTGAAGCAGCAATTCTCAAGTGTAGTGGCATCTTCTAAAGGGCTTGAGACAACACTGATGCTGGGACCCACCCAGGCTTTCTGATTCAGTGCGTGTGGGTGGGGCTTAAGAATGTGTGCTGTTAGCAGGTTCCTAGGGAAGTGGATGCTGATCTTGGTTGGAGGCACCCTTGGAGAAGCCCTGCTCTGGAGTACCATCTCATGACAGTAACATCAGAGGGGACTGGTGGGCGGGGGTAGACCTGTAGGCAGAGCTGCCTTGGAAGAGGGTGAAAGAGAAACCCAGAAACTACTGCCATCCAGGAAAACCTGGATCCAGTGTGGCTTTCATCCTCAGAAATGCAGCCTCCTTGCAAATCCAGCTGTGTCCGAGTATTCCCAGGAATAAGTGTCACTGAACAGTATTGAATGGGATTGCCATTTTGCAAGATCTCAAATGAGAAGGGACCCACAGAGTGTCCCTGGTTGTGTGAAGGGCAGGGAAGAAGCAGGGAGTGAACACTTGTAGGTGGTACCTGCTGGCATGTACATGACAAACGTTATCTACTGCCTCCTCCCAACAGCCTTGAGATGGGCACCATGAGACTCATTTTACAGAAGAGGAAAACAGGGCTTAGAGAAGTTAAATAAATAACTTTCTCAAACTCACAAAAGTAGGGACCGGGAGAGCCTGGATCAGAACAAACTCCTGTGAATTTTTGTCTGCACAAAGCTACTCCAACATGAAGGAACTTGACAGAAATCAGGGGCTGCCCTTTAGAACAGGCAAAACTTGAGTCCCCATGAGTCTTTTTGTGGTGGACGAGCTGAAACAAGCTGTCATAGTCTGTACAGTACACCAGCTGGTTGTACACCCAGTGAGGTGAGAGTCCCAGGTCACTGGGGCACTTACGAGATTCACTCTCCTCTCTTCTGTGACTGACGGCCACTGGTCCCCATGTGTGTGGCTCCTCAGGCACATCTATGGACTGAACTGTGTCCCCTCAAGCTTATATGCCAAATGCTTGATCCTCAATGTCGCTGTATTTGGAGATAGGGCCTTTAAGGAGGGGACTGAGGTTAAGTGAGGTCAGAAGGATGGAGCCTGGATCCAACAGAATTGGTGCCCTTATAAAAGAGGAAGAGGCACCAGATCTCTCAATGCCACGTGAGGACACAGCGAGAAGGCACCTGTCAGCAAACCAGGAAGAGAGCTCTTACCAGACACCAAACCTGGCTGGAAATTTCATCCTAGACTCTCCAGCCTCCAGAACTGTGAGAAAATGAATTTTTGTTCCTTAAGCCAGTCAGGCCGTGGCATTTGCTATGGCTGTCCAAGCAGACTATCACAAGAACATTCCAACTGGGCTGTGGTTCCTCCGTTTGAGGGGCTGATTAAAAATCCAGAACAAGAGGACTTCACAGTAGGGCGGGCTTTGCTTCTGAAACCCTCACTCACCTTTGTTACCTCTACAGATATGGTCCCATATGGTTTGACAAGGGGAACCCGGTCTTTAAAAAGGCCCCTCTCTTCTCCCTGAAAATTTAATTAACAGGCACACTATCCAAATGTTCTGTTTCTTGGTTGACACATTGTAGGTCAGGGTTTTTCAAGCCAATGTTTTCCAGATGTAGAAAGAGGACCTTAAACACAGCCTAATGTTCAACTGCTTGCCACTTGGGGAACATTACAATTATGCTGCCATATTGGTGGATCTCATTAACCTTCAGTGACCTCTAACTTACTGATGTAACTTGGTTGTGGACAAAGCTATATAATGTCAACAAACAGGTTTGCTTTTGACACATGGACCAAGCATACAGGACCTGAACCATAAGTCAGGAGGAATTATCTCTTGGCAGAACCGTAAGTTTTTCCAGCAGTGATATTAATTCAAAATGGTTGACTATCTACCTTTCTATCAGTTCTCCATCTATGTATGTATGTATGTATGTAAGTATCTATCTATCTATTAATTTATCTATCTACCTACCTCTTATCTATCTATTCTTTATCATCTGTCTATCTATCTATCTATCTATCTATCTATCTATCTATCTATCTATCTATCATCTCTATCTCTATCTGCCTATTATCTATCAATTCTTTATTATCTCTCTTTCTCTCTACCCATTTATCTATTTATCTACCTATTATCTTTCTATTCTTTATCTTCTGTCTGTCTGCCCATCTGTCTATCTAACTGTCTATCTAACTGTCTATCTATCTATCTAATTTATCGCCTAAGGTGTTCCCCAAATTTCTAGTGAAATGACCATAAAGGAACACAGAAGGGGGACATTTCACAATAGCAGTGAGACTAGGAAGAGTAAGTACCAGACGATTAAAAAAGACTGCACTCAACTCTTTCATCACAATCATAATTCAATCATAAAGAGGAACAGATAACCAAAGACCATCAGCTCCTTGAGGGAAAAATTAAGAAATGTAAATACACTGCTGTCAAACCCCTGCGCCCAGTCCTTCCTTACCCTCATCCCAGAGGCAGCTGGGAGACCAGTTTCTAACCTGGAGGTCAGTAGTGGACTGGGATGCTCAGCCATTTACCATCTGAGGCTTGGGATTCTGCTCAGCCACTGACCATTTACTGTCTACTTTGTGGCTTATAACATTGTGTCAATATTAACTGCTCTCCTGACTCTCTTTAAAAAATTGTGCTTTAAAAAAATCGCTTTACTGTCATTCTAGTGGGGTTTGGTGAGGGAGCAGAGGTAAAATGTACAAGCTGAGTCAGAAACTCCCTCACAGAGTATTTGCAGATCTGGAAACACACACATTCTTCTCCCTCCTCTGAAAAAATAATATCCCAAGGATATGCTGCAAAATAATGAAAAAGTGACCTAATGAAGAGAAGAAAATGTATGCTTTTGCGAAACTGAGGAGATAAACCAGTACTCAATGTTGAGAAAATCTAGGGTCAGCAGACATGTGGTGGGTCTAGAAACAAACTAGTCCAACCAGAGGGTCCCAAGAAGACTGTTGCACTGGTTTAAAGACAAAAGTTGTGTTCCTTCTCGGTGGTCCTAATCACCCTACTGAATCATTACGCAATAATAATATTATAAAAGGAGTTTATTTTTCTTTTTAGAATTAACCTATAGGCAAAGCCCAGGAGTCTACCATCTTTCATAAACTCTAATAGACAGGATTTTTTTTCGTATATTATCTTCCTTGAAATTGGGATGTACTTTATGATTAATGAAGTATCATTGGCAGCATGTTTTCAATTAATGGAACATAAAACAATGGCATGTCACACAATTAATGACATGCTATATTTGATAAAATGAGATATATTGACAGAGGAGAAAGAAAAGATTATAAACTGTCACAGTCTGAAGTAAAAAGAGAAATGACAGAAAATGAGATGGGGAAGGAAGGGGAAGAGTGGGGCAGGCAGAGGCTTAATTTCTTCAATTTATATGGTAAAGACTCAAAAAGCTGCTCTGGAAATACAGATCAAGAAATAGCTTCAAGCATAGTTTTTAATCATAAAGGTAAGCTAAAAGAGCTAAAGGAGAACTAATATAATTATATATATATATATATATATATATATATATATAAAGTTTGGGCTGAGTAAAATATGATGTAAATGATTTAAATTTTTTTTTAAAGAGGGGGAGCCGAGAGGCACTGTTGAGGGTCGACAGGTCAAGAAATGGAGCTCTAAAAATACTATTTAGAGCATGGAGGTCACATCCAGGAAAAGCAAAATCAGAAACTTTGGTAAGTGATTAGCCTTGGGGAGTTGGGTAGGGAGGGAAGAAGTAGGGAAAGTTTTCTATGCTTTCAGCATTGTTTGAATTTTTTACTAGTAAGCGTATCACTGTTAGAAAATTAAAGCATTTAAAAAATACATTGTAGCACTGAAAAATACACCCCTAGATTTACTAGTTCATTATCTTATATTATCCACAGGTAAGATGGACATGTAATTGCCTGGTATAGCAAATGTAAGTCATGTAAATACATGCGTCCTCTTCTATGCAGATGAGACGTAGTATCTCAGTCTATCTGTGGCCCAAACAACTATGCATCATAGCTCGGCATCACTTAAAAATAAAACCAACTCCTCAAAAACTCAAGATACAGTTTTTATAGATAATTCTCAGTCTAAGTGATTTATCAACAAATATCTCTTTCCATAAATTATTCATTTCAGTAAAAGTTTGTTAACCATCCCTGGAAAGCAGCACTGTTCTAACTCAGGTTTGAAGAACTTTATAAGATTATTTGGCTGAGGGGTGGTTAACTGAATTCACGAACTTTGAACACTTTTAAGACTAAAACTATTGCATCCATTTAAAAAGGTATATGTTTGTTAGCACCTCGATCCCCCATTCAAGTCTACATTTTCTAGTGGATGCAAACTAATTTTCTACAGAGGAGTACGGAACACACACACAGATCACACACACCCTCCCCTAAGCAAGAGCTCCGGCCTGAGTCATCGTTGGGCATCTCGGTTTTCCCGGGTGGAGACCAACACTTCCTCTGCTCAGCTTCTTGCCAAAGCTTACGGGATCTGCATTTAATCAGCAGCTGAGAGCAGCTGCCCATCCTGTAGCTGTTGGAGAGGACAGTCTTCAGTTTGTTGACATGTGATAGGGATGGTTTCTTGAAAGATCATGAGCTGTGTGGCTCTTCCCGGTACTGTGAAATCTACATCTACAGCAAGTTGGCTTAGCCAAGAGCCAGGCACCTGCAGTGCACTGACAATCACTTTTACTGCATTACTTTGCTGTGGGATGCTATGTATCCAGCCTGAGAGGTTGCCCTGTGTAAGAACTGATAACACTTCCCTAGGACATCATTAATCATTGTGCACTGCATCCTCTTTAAAAAGACTTCCAGGCTTACTTGCTGCCTCATTTAGGTACCAAGAAATGTTGAGATTGTTGTGGGGCTTGTTCTGCAAATCACGTGACCTCCACAAACTGTAGAAAGCACCAGGTCTTATCTTCACAGATTCATAGGGAGAAAACGGTTCTTCACTCTTAGAAAGTGAAATGTCATCCCTGCATGTTGTTTTTGACCTTATCCTTGAGTTCAGTTTCTATCTTCCCTTTTGGGTCTCTTCCCTCTTTTATTTTTGTACCATTTTCATCTATCCTATGTGTCTTATAAGCCACCCTAATCTTTTTGTAACAGAAAGGAATACACGAATAATGAAAATAACCCTCACACCAAATCTGTAAGGTAGGTGTCTTATTCCCATTTCGCAGATAAGAAAACTGATAACTGAAGACAGAGTCAGCCAAGAAAGTCAATTGGAGCCACTGCGGTCGGAGTCCCAAGTCCGGTGTCTTAGCATCCTTTCCCTTCGTAGAAGAAAGAGCCTCTGTAAGTTTCTTAGGAGTGATGCTGTTTCCAAGGAGCATCAAGGAAATTATTAATAAAGAGAAGATGATATTGTAAAGTATATTTGTTTACAAGCTGCTAAAGCTAAGTCACTAAGCTAAGTTATGACTGCTATGTGTGACCTACTCCTGGGCCAGGAGAGGTGGGAAGACCAGTTGTCTGCATGGGCCCCAGGTCAACTCAGCTGTGCTCCTCCTCCAGCCGTGGAGCCCCCTCCGCTGCCCTGGGAGCAAGGCATGGGCTTCCTATAGCCCGTGTAGCACTGCTGGACCCCTTGGGCTCTCAGCTGCTCCCCAACTCCAGCTCCTCACTGTCCCCTCCCTGTCCTACCCCGAGCCTCTCTGTTCTCACCTGGAGCTCCCTGAGACTCTGGGCCAGGAACAGATCCACCTGCCTTGGTGGGAGAGAGAGGGAGATTCAGAACCCTGCACCCCGGCTCACACAAACTCACCTCCGCTTTATCCACAGAGGTGAGGATGAGGACGGAGCACCAGTTAGAACTCACGTCCTGCACCCATGTGAGTTTCCCCTTCCTTCTCTGCGCGTTGTAACTGCAGTCAGCGAGGCCTTTCTGCACCAGTCCAGACAGGCACTGCGCTTTCTTCTCTCTGGCCGTGGATTAATCCACCACTTGGCACATAATAGGTACTCAGTAAATGCCGGCTTCTTCCCCTGGTTTGGTCCCGAATTTGGCCTGGCAGCTCTGGCTCTCTGTCTTCCCCGAGTGGGGCCCTTCGCCTCCTCCTCCCTTGTCTGGCTTTTGCTCATACGCGCTGGACCTGATAAAAGCTCCTTCGACGTGATGTATCAAACACCTCTCTTCTCCAGGCCCGAGCCCCTCGGGGATTTTGAAAGGAAACAGGCCCCATGTGCTTCATTCAGCCCATTTCATTGTTGTTCCGTGGGAGCTGGGGGGATGTGTGGGACACCCTGGAACCAGTTCGTGGCTCTGCTGAAAAGTGTTTCTCTTAGAAGCAGGAAGTTACGTCCTGCCAAGAAGAGATGAAAAGAAAGCCCCCAAGGGTTCACTCAGGGTTCGCTGGGAGCTGCCAGGTTGCCGTGTGCTTGGCCCCACCGGGGAGGAAGTTGGGACGAACTCTCCATCTGGAGCTCTGAGGATGCAGGCAAGGTGGGCCCTGGTAGGGTGTTGTTGGGGGCAGCGGGGGAGAGACACATCCTCCCGTGGCCTAGGGGCTCGGTGGCAGCCCCTTCCTGCTCTTGGATCACCTGCTCATTCAGTGTTGTTGGCTGCTGTGTGTGTCCTGTTCCTCTGAATCTCCACAGAGGCTGAGGGGCATGCAGGAGGTGTCCAGGCAAACCTGGAGCCCACATCCTGGCTCTCATCCAATGAACGTGTATCCTTGGACGGATGGCTTCCCCTCTTTGGGCAGCAGATCTGCACTGTGAACTCAGGGGCTGCTCTTTGCACCGCCCCACACCTCCTCACTTCCCCACACTTCCTCATCTCCCTCACCCTTCCCCCCCTTGCCTTCCCCAGCCAGGTTCAGATAAGGCTATTTATTCAAAGACGTTCACTGGGTGAGCGGAACTGAGCAAACAAACATCCTGGGAGTGTGAAGAGGAGCCTGCAGGCTTTCCACAGCGGGAGGGGAGGATTGCTCCCAAGGATGCTCAGACCCGGGGCAAGAGCACCGCAGCCCCCACAGGAAAGGACCAGGGGAGCAATCGCTCTTCCTCAGCTCTAGCGAAACTTCTTGGCAGACAGCATGGAATTCATTTCTACCTTTTCTCATTCCTTCAGCAAATACTGAGAGCCTTCCATTTGCTCAGTGAAGAAAAACTAGGGCTTCTGCCTAAAGCCCAAACCAGTTCTATCATTGACTGACTTTGCAATCTTGGGAAAACCATGTAAACGTCTAATTTTCTCATTGCACATTTGTCATTACTATGTACTTCGGAACTCCTGGAGAACAGGGGCAGCATTTTATTTCTCTGTCTGTTCCTGGACTCTGGAAGAGTCCCCTGCTCACTTAAGGGTGGGTGGAATGAATGGGAAAACAATTTATTCCCTCCGTCATGTCCTGAGAGGGTACCTGGGCTGCAGAAATGGACATGGCTGGGGTCAGTCAAATCTGTGCGGCAATGGAGGAACAGAAGGGCCTCCTAGCCAGCCAAAGGGCTGAGGAAAATACTGAGGGTAGACAAGATGTCTAGAGCCAGGTTGTGAAACAGTAGGACTCAAGAAGACTGTTTAGGATCCCAGTGAGTTCCAGAGGGCACCTTGCTGGCAGGGGATGACTTCGGTGGTAACGTCAGTCTCACTTTGAGGCACTCTGAAGTCATCGGCAGTATCTGGACCTATGCTCTGGGTCTTGGAACTGGGACGGGAGAGCGCTGTAGGGTTCAGCTCAACCAAAGAAAGAAGTTTTCAACAATTAAAACTGTTGGACTCTCGAATTAGCTACCTCCAGAGGTAGTGAGTTCCTCAACCCTGCGGGTTTGTATATAAAGACTTGACGGCCATATTTTACAAAATGTCTTATTGGTGAGTCAGGAATCACTGAAGAGTGGATTACGTTCCAAAGCATGGTGGTGCATGCATGATTGGTGGTACTTGAGCTGATTTTACAAAGTACACAGACCAACTTTTTAAAAAAGTTATATGTTTTGTTTCAGTTAAATTTAATGTATAGGCATACCTCGGCGATATTTGGGGTTAGATCACTGCAATAAAGTGAAAATCGCAGTAAAGCAAGTCACACAAATTTTGTGGTTTCCTGGTGCATATAAAAGTTGTGTTTACACCATACTGTAGTCTAAATGTGCAATGCCATTATGTCTAAAACATGTATATACTTAATTAAAAATAGTTTATTGCTAAAAATTGCTCACCATCATCTGAGCCCTCGGTGAGCTGTAATCTTTTTGCTGGTGGAGGGTCTCGCCTCGGTGTTGACAGCTGCTAACTGATCATGATGGTGGTTGCTGAAGGTTGAGGTGGCTGTAGCAATTTCTTAAAATAGGACAGCAATGAAATTTGCCTCATCAAATGACTGTTCTTTCATGAGCCATTTCTCTGTAGCATGCAATGATGTTTGGAAGCATTTTACTCATAGTAGAAGTTCTTTCAAAATTGGAGTCAATCGTCTCAAACCCTGCCTCTGCTTTCTCAATTAAGTTTATGTAATATTTTAAATCCTTTGTTGTCATTTCAACAGCCTTCACAGCATCTTCACCAGGAGTAGATTCCATCTCAGTTAATCCCTTTCTTTGCTCATCAACCATTAAAGTTTTATCCTGAGATGACAGCAATTCATTCACATCTTCAGGCTCCACTTCTGATTCTAGTTCTCTTGCTATTTCCACCACATCAGCAGTTACAACAATTACATCAAAGATTACTGATCACAGATCACCGTAACAATTATTAACAATAATGGAAAAGCTTGAAATATGGAGAGAATTACCAAATGGTGACCCAGAGATACAAAGTGAGCAAACGCTGTTGGAAAAATGGCGCCGATAGCCTTGCTCAATGCAAGGTTGCCGCAAACCTTCAGTTTGTAAGAAATGCAAAATTTGGGGAATGCAATAAAGTGAAGTATAATTAAATGAGGTCTGGCTCTATTTTTGTAATTATTCTCTATGTATGTGATAACCTGTTTTTTATTTATGGAGTAGCAAACATAAACTTTTATTTTCACATAAATGTACCAAATACAATACCATTCATAATTGCTCAGAAAAAGAGAAATATTTAGGTGTGAATCTAACAGAATATGTACAGGACTTGTATGCTAAGAACTATAAAACATTGGATAAAAGAAACCAAAGAATATCTAAATATATGGAGAGACATACCATATACCGGGGGCTTAACATAGTAAAAAATGTCAATTCTCCCCAAATTGACATACAGGTTTAATGCCATTTTATCAAATCCCCAGCAATATTTTTTTTGCAGATATAGCCAAAATTATTCTCAATTTATATGGAAAGGCAAAGGAACTTGACTAGCTAAAATAATTTTTTAAGGAATTAAAAAGTGGGAAGAATCAGTGTACCTGATTTCAAGATTTATTACATATTTATGATAATCAGGGTTGTGTGGTAACAGTGGAGGGACAGGCACATAGACAGATCCCAGTGGAACAGGATAAAAAAACTAAGAAACAGATCCACACAAAGATGCCTATCTGATTTTTAACAAAAGTGGCAAAAAACATTCAATGGGAGAAAGATAGTCTTTTCAGCAGAATGTGTTGGAGCAATTGGCAAAAAAAAAAAAAAAGGAAAAAAGAAAAAAGAAAAGAGCTTCAATATAAGTTTTATAGCTTCACAAAAATTAACTCAAACTGAAAACAGATCGTAGACTTAAAAGTAAAACATGAAATTACAAAACTTGGAAAACAAAACAAAACAAAGCAAGAAAACCTCCAGGAGCTAGGGCTAGACAAAAGGTTCTTAGACTTGGCATCAAAACCACAATCCTTAAATGGAAAGATTGATAAATCAGACTTTATAAATGTAAAAACTTTTACTCCATAAAAACCTTTTTAAGGGGATGAAAAGATAAGCTACCGACTGGGAGAAAATATTGGCAAACCACATATCCAACAAAGGACTAATATCTAGAACATAAAAAGAACTCATAAAACTTGGCAGTAAAAAGACAAGGAAGAGAAAGAGAGAGGGAGGAAGAAAGGGAGGGAGGGGAGAAGGGAAGAGGAGGGGGAAAGAGAAAATTGGGCTCCACATCTCTCAGTCATCAGAAGGTTCCCAGACATGATCACGGGACAGTGGAGTTCGAAGAGCAGCAAACAGGATGCGCTAATGGGCAAGCCAGTCTCTGCTTGTGTCACATTGGCTACTTATCCCATTGGCCAAAGCAAGTCACAAGGCCAGCTCAAGGGGATGGGGAAAGACTCCAACATTGGATGGAAGGAGCTGTACGCTCTGGGGCCGTTTTGTCATCTACCATTGGAAGTGAGCTTAATAAAAGTAGCTGCAACACCACAGCTCACAGGGCTGCCTCTCTCCTGGGCTTCTGGACTCCTCTGCCCCTCACTTGCCACTGTCATCTCTTCTTGCCTCTGAGTATTTATTAATTTTCACTTGATCCAGAGTGTCATCTCCCTCCAGCTTTCCATGCTCCTTTATTTACCAGAGGGCTCCTCCTGTGGCAAGGGTTCCCGCCCTCCCCAGGCACTGATCAGGAGGCAGACGCTCACCTGCCACGTGGCTTCTCCTCTCCTCACTGTGTGTCTGAGCTCAAAGGAAGGTCAGCATCCAGGGCCACCAATATGAAAGGACACAAACAAGTATCCTTCTTATAAGGATTATGCACCATTTAAAAAACTCTCTCTGCCCTCCTACGCCCCCAATCAGGGAAGAAGGCTGAAGAAATGGATGTTAGTAAAGCCCCAGAAACACGGGCCCATCCTTCCCGCTTATCCCCTGGCCCACCCCATCCCCCACGCTCACGGACCCACTGGGCACATTCCAGGACCCCCAACCTGGTGGCCATAGTGGTCACCTAAGCCTCTGCTGGACTGAGCTGCAATTTCCCCTCAGGTGTCCCAACTGAGTGATGTGTTTTAAACCTCTACCTGTGCTAAGCACTTTCACTGGGTCCCTGATAGCCACGTGACAGAACAAGCCCTGCACCCCACCTGGCTGGTCCCTTTTCCTGCCTGGTCTGTGTGCCAGGGAAGCAGATGTAATCCTTGAAAATCCACCCCTGTCCACAGTGAGAATGCAGCTGCTTACATTGGCCCAAGAAATTCCCACAACACACAAACGGCATGGAAGGCCCAGAACATTGACAGTCATGCTTCCACATGCTCTCCCAGGTTCCTGAGCATCCCTGCCATGGTCACCACCAACGGAAGGGACAATCATCAGGTGTCCAGTGCATTTCTATACCAATACCCCTGCTTCTTGGAAAACCCCTTAGGGTGTATTAATTCTGCAATAGAGAGGTGATGATGGAATTCTTCTTTCCCAAAGCATCCTCATGCTTTTGAGATCCTGGCTTTAGGGAGGCATATAGCTCAGTGGTAGAGTGCATGCTTAGCATGCACGAGGTCCTGGGGTCAATTCCCAGTACCTCCATTAAAAAAAAAAAAAGATTCTGGCTTTAAACAACACCAACTCACCAGCAATACCCTCAGCCAAGGGCGTGGGGCCCCTTGGGGGCTGTCACTTGATTGCAGACATGCATCCCGGCGCAGAAAGCTGCTCTTTCTGGAATTTATTTGGAGAGATGAGGAATAGATTTAGCCAAAGTCTTATTGACAGCAACTTAAGAAACTGTGGGGTGAAGGATCCCGGATGCTCCCTGATTCTGTTAGCAGGTACCAAAATGGGATCTGGAGACAAACAGAGCCTTGTTAGAACTCAGACCTCTGCCAGAGAGCATCCTACAGCCAGAGGGGACCTGGGAGGGCTCAGCTGATAGGAACCAGATTGCCCTGGGAATCTGAGGCATCGTGCAGGGCCTGCCAGCCCCGGGACTGCACCCCCAGACCTAAATAAATTGTGACTTACAGAAGTACACAGTCAGGGAGCTTCGCCCTTCAGGGTGAAGATGAGATCCTGATCCAGCAGCCGGCAATTGGCACATGTGAAAAAGTTTTGTTAACATGAAGGGATGTGCCTTGGAGGCAGGATGATGAGAAGCAGATGAAGGCAGGAGTCGCTGATGGGGCTTCTCCTGGGGAGAATTCCACATGGGCAGGGGGCCCGCCAGGCTGGGGAGGTCTGTGTCTCCAGCACCAGCTCCAGTTTGGCCAGATTCAAAGGGAATGTTCCCATGTCGAGGGAACATGCCGAGTGCAGGACGGAGAGTTCCGACGCTGGAGCTTGCTGCACAAACACCCAGACATCCCGGGCTGCAGATTTCACATCAGTCAGTGTGGGTGACCGCCAGCTCTTCCCTGGAACCATCTGTGGTCACAGACAGGCTCAGCCCCACCCAGTGGCGGGAAGACTCTTACTTTCACAGAAGTGGATAAAGAGAGCGGACAGCTGCCAGACGCCTCATTCTTCTCCTGACAAGCTCTCATTCACCTCTCAGTGCTCGGCCCAGAGGACACCTCCCCCGGGAAGCCTTCCTTCCAATCAACCCAGGCGTTATCACTCTGCACGCATCACGTGGCATCGGCACGGGTGGTTGAGGTGCTTCCTGTCTGACTAGAGACTCCTTGCAGGTGGGCCAGTGTTGATTCTCTCTGTGTCCCCAAAGCCTAATTCTGGTTTTGGCACAAAATAGGTGCTAAATAAGCAT